>NC_090874.1:70989949-71024949 GCF_036669935.1 Montipora foliosa
GGCTATTGACCCGTAGCCCGCGAAGGCTACGGGTCTAATTGTTAATTATATCTGGTTCAAATTTTCATCGAGATAGCTCAATGCACTGTCAATCTTCAGTATTTGGCTGGCTGATTAGAAAACGATAACCTTGCGCTAATGAGGCAACAAATGTAAACCAAAGGGAGCTTACGAAACGACGACGCCGACGGCAATGACGACGCTACAAAACAATTGGTTTAGTGAGCAAAAACGAAACGAAACGACGACGCCGACGGCAACGACGACGCTACAAAACAATTGGTTTAGTGAGCAAAAACAATGGCTCTACACGCTCTGCACGTACGTTTTACATTTTGGTACAATACTTTGCCGTCATCTTCTAAATGACGACGTGAAATGACCAAATTCAAGGTTCTGTCGAGGACGTTAGCACATGACGATGAATTTTCAGTTCTCTCTCTACGCTTCCGACCCACTCATACCAGTTTAGAGAGTTTAATTCTTCGACAGTTACTACACATTTTTTAACGCGAAACGACATGTATTTTTTCGTAGCCGTCGTCGTCCTCGTTTCGTAAGCTCCCGATTCTACGACGGCGACGTTAACGAGAACGCCACCAAATAACATTTAATGAGCAAAACAATCGCTCTGCACGTGAGGTGTGAAATTTGTAAATTTCTTTTCATTTCTCTGCAAATCTACAAGGGAAATGACCGAATCTCAAGCTCTGAGGGCAACGTTAGTACTAGTTTCAACCCTCCCTCTTCAATTCCTGAATAGTTAGGGTAGTTTATAGAAGTTGGAAGAACTGGACTAATGACGAAAAAGTTTGGAAAATTCAAACTTGTAATTTTGAACGCCGTTATTTTTGTTGAGGTCGCCGTTGTAGATCTCAAGGTCCTTAATAGGGAGCTTAAGCAACGACAACGGCGACGGCAACGAGAACGTCACAAATTTGCATATTTAGTCGGCAAAAACAATAGCTTTGCACGTCCTGCACGTGCGTTTTTCACTTTTGTACATTTTTTTGCCGTCGTATGCAAAACTACAACGTGAAATAGCCAAATTTAAGGTTTTATGAACAACGTCAGCACTTGAGGATAAAATTTCATTTTCTTCCCTAAATTAAGCGCCGTTCCGACCAGTGTCATTTTCAGGAACTACCACACCCTTGTCATATTAAAAAAGGTTGAAATAGTCACGAAGCGATTAAAATAACGCGAATTTGTATTTTGCGATGACGGTCTCGTTGTCGTCGCCGTTGTTGTTGCTTAAGCTCCCTATTAGGGAATTTAAGATCTACAACGGCGACGGTAGACGAAAACGTCACCTCAAAATATAACTCTCCTTTATCATAAGTTTCGCGATTATTCAGTCTCTTTCACGTTCTACAATGTAGGCGAAGTATCCTAAAAATAAATTGGTACGAGCGTTTTCAGAGTTAAAATAGAGAATAAAGGATTCTCTGTTGCATGCTCACGTTGTCGTCAAAACTTCAAATTTGGTGATTTCACGTCGTCGTTATGCAGAGGACCGCTAAGATACTTGCTAAAATCCGTGCTACACGTGCAGCACGATTATTTACGCTCTTTTAACCAACGATATTATTGCTTTGTGGCGTTGTTGTACCCGTCGTGGAGGTCAGAGGTAATTTTTATTTTCATAAGCATCGCCTCTGTAAAAGTTTAATTTAAGATGCATTATTGCCTTATTTGCGAAAAGACATACTTATTCCATTGGTTGTGACCAGTTGGCCGATCCAGTGAGACCAGTTTGGTCAGATTTTGCTGGCTTTCCGTGCTGCTCATCCACAGTTCCCCGCTCTGTGACCCAGACACGTAGAAAGTGTAGTTACCAGTCTCTGGAGCCACGAAGTATCCTTTCACCCTACTACCGTAGTCTTTGTCAATGTCAAAAGGAGAGTCGAAGTTTTCAATAATCTCGATGAGCGAGGGGTCGTTAGGGTAGTAGGGATCGTCTTTGAGTTTGGTGATTGATTTTCCTGGAAGCTCTTTCCACACTTCGCGGATAAGTCCTGGGTATGGCATCTCTGTTGAAAAAAATAGGGAATGCACTGTAAAAACCCATGCTTTCAGAACCAATTAAACCTGCACATTTGATCTCCACACATCGACCATCCAGTAAAAGCACAAACTGATTTTGTTTAGAGAGCCTATTATCCAAAGCGAAATAAAAAGCAGTACCACTGATTCCTTATCTCTGCATTCCACCAGGATTTTAGAAATTGGAATTTTGGCCTTTTTAAACTTGAGCTACCACTTAAGATCCAAGCAAAACCTCTCAGTCTACTTGTTTAGGTTCTAAACCAAACTGGCTCAACAACAATTTACGCTTGCTGTAAAAAGGCTTGGGAAAAAAAGCATTTCTTATACTTGTTCTTGAATGAAAATTATCAGAAATAACACACAAGCAGTGGTGACGAACATAAGATATAAACGAATAATTTGAAATTGTCTTCTACTTGACGTTTCGTATGCTTCTGCACATATTTTCAGAAGTGACGATGAACACAACATTGGAGTTTAAATACACAGGATCACTAACTTATTAGTTTATAAGTTAGTTATCCTGTATATTTAAACTCCAATTTTGCATTAATCGCCACTTCTGAAGATGTAACTATGCAGAAGCATACGAAACGTTAAGTAAAATAGAATTTCAAATGATGCGTTTATATCTGATGTTTGCCACCGGTGTTTGTGTGTTATTTCCGATAAACCTCAGATGGCCAAAGAAAAAGAGTATTTATTAATGAGAGTTAACTGAATAGAGTGTAAGGTGAAGTGCTAGATTTCAATCGATCCCATATGAACCATGTGAGCGTTAGCCCTACTGATGGAAATGGGCCCACACAAGGACAGAGAAAAACTCTGACCAGGGTGGGAATTGAACCCACGACCTTCGGGTTAGATCTCCGCCGCTCTACCGACTGAGCTACAAGGTCAGACGGGAGCAGGCCGTGGGAAGTGAAGATTTTAAAGTCACGGCAATGAACATGTACAAGTACAAGGAAAGGTTACGTTTATACAAACGAATTAATACTGATACAGCGTTTCTCGTACGCAGAAAGTGTCTTCTACAGTGCCTTTACATTTTCAGGGGACATGAAAGAATAGATTTCATGTCAAAACTTTTAGAAAAAAACTTTTTAGAGAGATTTGCTTAAAGTTTTGTTTACAAGTCGTTTGTAACCAGCATGGAGTTAAATGCCACGAATTATCAGAAAGAAACTACCTGGGAAGAATTATACACCGCGTTCTGATCTAATTCTCCTAAAGTCACTCTCTTGCTGTGTAGGTGAATAAGCTATTCTGATACTAACTTTTTCCACTGAAGACTTTCTCCACATCTTTCTTCTCGAGGAACCGTGGAAAGACCGCAAGAGATCCAATGGAGAATTCCGCTGGCGAGTAGTCAGGTCCAACGTTTTTACGGCCAACAATAAATTCTGCACTCTCGTCGACCAAGTCACGTGGTACGCTCTTGGGAGTCTTGGTCCAGCCTCGGAATTGACTATCGGTGTACAACCACAGTCCATCCGATAGACTCCAGCTCAAGACTACACGTTGCCATCTGGGTTTTGAAGAAACAAAGAAACTAAATAAGCAACTGAAGGAAACGGTGAATGAAATAATATATGAAATGAATCATATACAGTATTCCTTTTTATTTCTGTCAAACTAATACTCTATACTGTTCTTTGCAGCGTGCACCAGTGCAGACAAGATTTCATGAGTTTCCACAGCTTTACCGATCATGTCTCCCTTCGATCTACTTTAGTTTTATCTACCTTGATTGTGCATAAGTGTTTGTATAACGATCTGTAGCTCTGAACTTCGATGGTTAACACCTCTCCATCCAAAAACATCGTGTAAAGAAACAAAACCGTTTGCAACAAATATATGGCGAGGACATGAAGGATTTGGATCCATTCCATCCAGGAGGAAATTTCGATTCTCCAAAGTTCTTAAAGTAGTCGACGACACGGCATTTATACTTTAAAACCACCCACCTGACGGTAAAAATGGATGTCCTTACAGTCCAAGTTAGTGTGTCCTCGTCTGTGCTCATTGCAACACTGAAGTACAAATTGTTGTTGAGGAGATAAGCGGAGATACCTCTGGTGCCTTTAAGATGGCCACCCGAATCCAAAATGTAATGAGGTTCTTTATAACTCCTGACGACCTACAGAGACACAAATGAAAAAAAGGTTTAAAGAAAATTGCAGTCGACTGTAAAGAGGACTTCTTGCAACAAAACCCTATTGCGCGACATTCTCAACGCTATCTCCGCATTATATCTTCGGCTACATGTTTAACATGTTGCGAACAGTGGATACCTACTCAAAGAATCATTTTAAAAACTTAGAGCGGTATTTTAAATCGAAACTGGAAAGAAATTTGCAGATTACTCTGATTGTGCATCGCAACAAGAAGTGATAAAAACTCGCGCCACATGCTCAGTCAACGGGGGGAGAAACCAAAGCCAGTTGTGCATGCCCGCACACGTTTCCCGAGGTTAGCGTCCGCTGCATTAATATTACTTGCGCAGAATGACAGCCTTCTATGGTCATTTGAAACATATTATCAACCACCTATCAAAAATAAAACGCTATATGGGTTCTGATGTCTTTGTCAATTATAAACCTTAAAAAATGCTCAGTTCTGGTAGGCTTAAAAAGAGCCTGAGTGCATTTCTTATGCAAACCGATGCAAATTTGTAACACGTGTGCAAGCTACAAATGAACTCTTCGCACGTTTCCAAGTTTACAGTTGAATGACTTTTAAACGATACTCTTATACTCTTCTAAAACTCTGAATTTGACAACGTTATAATCTCAGCTGTTTAAACCAATTAGTCGAATGAAGGTCATAGTAAATTATTGCGCACGTTGTCAAAATTTCTTGTGTTATTTATTTTCTGTCTTCCTTTTTTACATATATAAATTGCACATTTTATCACCTAACGGGCTAAGAGATTGTGCAATTTTGTTAGTATGAATAAGTTACTCGTGCTTATTAATACCAATTTGCGTTCAAAATTAGGTGATTGCCTATACTAAGTTCTTATGAATTCAGTTGCTGTAATGTTGGTAGACAACGACCACTCGTTTTAGCTCATCGGTCACTAGCACTTACTCTGTTAAATTTCAGCTTGCAGCTCAAACTGAGTCCGTTAGGGCACCTGGATGGATCATGCAGACATCTGCTGTCAAAGCTGCCAACCTTAAGGTAGGATTCCTTGCCATCAAGGTGCACTCCACCATCGACGGCTCTTACAGATCCGTATACCTCGATATCCGGGCTGCCATATATCTTCTTCTCTTGGAGCGTAGGCAATAGCCACATGTAACGCGGAACAACTACAAGGAAGTCAAAGTCATGAAATGGCCCCTACTTTGAATGCTCTGACATTTACTAGGTAGCCATAACCGATTGGTCGTAGCCAATCTCATATCCAACGTGCGCGAATTGAATGACTCATTGATTCTCTTACTATTATACTTTCGACCTCGGATATTGCATTTCTAGCATTCTGATTGGTTCACTGACTCGTGGTTATCAGCTCATATACCGTATGACCTAAAATGAAAACTGACTGCGCAAATGTGTTGCCAAACTGAAAACTGACTGCAAGAGTCCAAGGGGTTATGACTACTACTACTACTACTACTACTACTACTACTACTACTACTACTACTACTACTACTACTACTACTACTACTGCTGCTGCTGCTGCTGCTGCTGCTGCTGCTGCTGCTGCTACTACTACTGCTGCTGCTGATGCTGCTGCTGCTACTGCTACTGCTACTGCTACTACTACTACTACTACTACTACTACTACTACTACTACTTCTAATACTAATACTAATACTACTACTAATAATAATGATAATAATAATAATAATAATAATAATAATAATAATAATAATAATAATAATTTCCAACGAGTCAGCCGAGCGAAGACGCGAGGATGACGAGGCGGCAGCCTTACAGCCTTAATAGAGCCGAAGCGCGAGTGTTGTACATGCAGAAAGAAAATTCGAGCGCTCCAGAGAAACTGTAATGTAAGATAAGGTAAGGGACCAAATGCCGCTTATCCTGTGACTTCGAGAACCAATGAAAGCGCGTGTTTTGATGTGTGATATCATTAGACAAACATCGTTTACGTGGATATTTATGATCCTGTGTTCGGAGGTGAGATTTATTTGCGAACCAGCGTGTTCTATATTGATTAAGGAGCTCAAGACTGAACCAACGTACGTGTTCTTCGGCCCGGGTGAGCTGTTTCCTTTTCGTTTTGTGACCATTGAGTTGCGAACGATTTAATTTAATTTTAAAAGGTTAATAATATTGTTTGTAAAGTACACAAAATAAAAATTCTACAAGTGAAACGAACATGTGCAAGAGAGTTTTATTCCACATGACATGTTTCACACTGAAAACACTTTTGGCGATTTTGTACATGGCATTGATTTTATCCAGCTTAATTATTGTATATCCCTGTTAAAATTAACAGCCGTTGAAACATTACAGCACTACTTTCAATATTATTGCAAAACACGTTGAAATTTACATTGTTGTTCGAGATAAAAAGTGTGCAAGGGTTTCACTTACATTTTTATAATTATGTTGTTACTGTTAACTTACACAAGTTGAGTTGCAGACTCTGATACAAATCTGCCAACTATGCATTATTTTGACTGTCTCGTTGGCTCTTAGCGATAGCTACTAGTAGTAATAATCACTACTGATTTGGGAAACTACAAATCAACTGAAATCAGAACAAACCAAATCAAACAAGAGGCTCTAAGTAGCCTATACTCATGCGCTGTCAGGTTACTTGTACTTTAATAATAATAATAATAATAATAATAATAATAATAATAATAATATTAATAATAACAACAATAATAATAATAATAATAATAATAATAATAATAATAATAATAATGCAAGATATGGGCTTACATTGGAACCCCAAGAAATGCAATGTCCTCCATGTCAAGAGGGGCAACCAAGAGCAAGATGCGGTGGGGATGAAGCTGGACCAGTCATCAGTGGTTGAGAGCCTCAAGCCAGGGACCAGTTATAAGTTCTTAGGAGTTCAAGAAACAGTGACAAAAGATGAAAAGCTGGCCCTTGAGTGCGCAGCCAAGGTGTATCTGAGAAGGTTATCGGTGATATGGTCTCGTTCTCTGTCTGATATTAACCGAGTAAGAGCCAGCAACCAATACGCAATGCCAGTCCTAATCTATCTGATGATGACTCAACACTGGCCAATCACAGAACTGCGAGTTACCGACAGAGATGCTAGAAAGATCATCTGTGAAAACGGTGGGAAGCATCCCTTAAGCTCGACGGCGATAATATATTTGGCAAGAGAGAAAGGAGGGCGTGGCTTGCGCTCGGTTGAGCGCGAATGCAAGTTGACCAAGATCAAGGCGGCAATGAAGCTTTGTCAGAACATGGATCCCTCAATGAGAACAGCGCAACAGTTCGAAGAAAAGGCGGTAGAGAAGGGACACACTTAGCTGATGAATGAAGCGCACAAGTTTGCCGAGGAACTGGGTATGAGCCTGTCTCTGGAGTACCCTCAACCATCGTGTCGGTATATGAGCGATCCTGAGACGGAGATTAAAGGGCCAAAGGTGAAAGAACACCTCAAGAAGGCATATATAGAGAAGCTGAAAGAGAAGATCAAAGAGAAGAAGTGGCATGGACGGTTCTTACAGGCTAGGTGGCGGGACTGCGAGTTACATCAGAGTGGATGCTTTGCGTGGTTGCTTTACATTACATACATACATACATACATTTTAAGACTCTAATACTGCTTTTGAAATCTTTCTATTAATTTTTCTGACGCAACAATACATTTTTCAGCAGCTATTAATTATTTTGAATAATCCCCTACCCCCCGCCCCACGTAAAGTTACAGTCATGTATGTAAATGTTACAAGCATAAACTTCCACGCACTAATGTGACACGGAAAACAAGAAACGGAGGGCATTTCATACCTCATGCGCTCAGCTGCGCATGCGTAATGAGCGCGCGTTGGATATGAGATGGTAAATAGCCAAATCTGAATTACAAAACGACCGGAAGTTGTTTTATATTGACTGGGGCAATTAGGTTCCTTTTTGGGGTCATGCAACATGTTGAATTAACCAAGTACAACGCTAGAAACGCAATGTTAGCCTCCTTTAGATTGTGGTTCGACTCCGCGTTCAGCTTCGTTTTGCGTTCTGAGCACGCGCAAGTCGCCCTAAAAGACTAATACGCGTACTCATTCTCGCGCTCCAATCAAAAGATCGCTGATCTAGGTATTGTTGGTTTTCACTCACGTGATCAACAGCCATGTTTTTCAACGAAAACAAAAGAAAACTTATGAGAAAAACTAACGCGGAGAAAGTCAATCTTGTGCAAAAGAAAACGTTTGCATAATAATAGAGTTCAATTCCCGAAGGGTTTGGTCGGCGCTCCAACACGACCGCCGTTTCTTTGTTTAAGGGCTCCAACATGGCGGCTGTGACATCATGTGAAAACCGAGAATTGACAAAAAAGTCGCGTTTAACACTTAACGGAAATCACTTACCTGTATTGTCGAAAGTAAAAACATAAGGGACATCTTCGGGAGCAAGGAAACGGGTGAATGCAAACAACGAACTGATGTACATTCTATGAAGGAAAAAGTAATGAGTGTATGAAAGACAAGATCCGATTTCACCGATGCACTACAGCGCGTTCCTTTGAAAACACATTTGTACATCCACAAAAAACGGAGACCTTCAAAAAAGATCTTAAACACATCGTTTGAAAACCCATTTTCTGTGTGGACTGGTTACTTTTAGGGAACGGTAATGTAGGACCGTTACAGGACATCTGATCCCGTTCAAATGAGATAATAGCTTGACTGAAACACATGCGACTTTGTATACATAAGTGACTAGAAAAAGTGATACGAAAACCCTCGATGATGAAAATATTTTTGTTTTGCCGAGAAGAATGCAAAGAGGTTCCCTGATTTTTTAAAAATAAATATTTGACGTAATCCAATAATGAAATGATCTTAAAACCTTGCAAAAATGCATCCAAGAAAATCAGAAAAATTACCTGGTGTACTTAAAGGGCGGGTTTCCACTCTTTCTGCCGATTGTAAGACGGGCCTGTTTGTTGGGTACTAAGCTCGTCTCCGTTCCATCCTTTTGCGAATCTCTGAAAGCTCCGTTAACGAACAGCATCAAACCCTCCTCTTTTTTCCAGGTCACGACAATATCCTGCCACTGATTAGTTACCAGCTCCGTTGAAAGTTGCCATTCCTTAGTCGACGTCGTAACCTGGAAAATAATAATAGAATATACTCATATTATTTTAATTAGGACAAAATCTTCACTTTTTCTTTTATAACGTATAATTTTATTGGGTATGTATATTTTGCACATTTTAATTGACGAGATTGGAAAAAAGCATACCCTCATTTCAATTTCAAAATTAATATAAACTCTTTATTGCCACGTACATATACTTATTGACATACACACACAAAAAAAAAGTCAAATACAAGTTGGTCAATAATAATTACCACGGTTAAAAAAAAAACCAATTCATTTTAAATTTAATTGATTTGATTTGATTTGAATAAAATATAATAATAATAATTATTATTATTATTATTTGTAGTAGTAGTATATTAGTAATTATTATTAGTAATAATAAAAAATAATAATAATAATAGTAATAATAATAATAATAATCTTATTATTATTGCTATGTAACACCACAGGCCTTAAAGGTGCTCCTGGCCTGGTCAATTATTTCCTTTGGGAGCGAGTAACATTATAATTATTATTATTATGGAGTCGGCAACAAGATGCTTTTTTTGACGTTAGGGTTTTTCACCCGAACGCATTGAGCTACCGAAGTACCAATATCCCGGCACTCTATAGACAACACGAGATGGCGAAGAAGAGGGAGTACCAATCTTTAAAGAGACCCTCTGCCGGCCTTGACCCACTACGTATTTTGCAAACCTCACGCCTTACAATACGGCTTTTAAAGATGATTACCATAACTGGCAAGAAAGTGCCAAGGCAAATTTGATTGTTTAGTATCAGATTCTATAGAACTTAGTTTTCATGCATTTTTGACTTGATAATGACGTTATCCCCTTATTGTCAAATGATTACCATTAATACAAGAAAATAGGACTGACGACAAGTGGGCTTTACGAACGAATGGCAAGACCTCCCTTTGGCAAATTTAATTGATAATTCGACAGTCCAGGAGAAGAGTCATCCCAGAATCTTACCTTGTAATATAAGGAACCATTTTGAATGAAAATTGCAACACCACGGGAGTCACCGCTAGAGTCCAATATAAATCGTTTATCGTTGTAAGACAGAACGTCGTCGTCTAAATTAAGCTAGGAACGAGAAATAAAGTATGTTTCAAAGTTATTAAAAATTAAGCTACAATATATATTATCAAGAAAGTTCAAACAGGATTGGCCAACTAGTAAAAAAAAAAAAGTCAACTTCATACCTGAAGTGCAAAAGAAAATCCCTTGATACAGAGATCCGGATCACCCAAGCACTGTCCATAGAAATCTCCCGCATCCAGCCAGGCGTTAACGCCATTCAACTGCAGACCACCATCCACTGATTTGACGTTGCCGTGAACGGCAATTGGATTGGAACCGTGAATACGACTGTTTGATATCTTCTGTACCGTCCACAAGTACAACGGGGTCACTAAAAGAATAGAATAATATGACCTTGATAACGACCGGAGAACAAGATTCAACACTGGATTCTGAAGAGCGAAGGATGATGAATAATTAAGATTAAAGCTTCAAGATTGAGAATTCAAAAATAAAGATTGATGAGAGTGAAGCATGAAGAATGAAGGTGAAAGAATGAGGCCGATCAAAGATTTGAATGGATCAAAGACGAATGTAAGCCACTACAATTATTCCTGCTCACCGGAGTGTCTTCCAAATACGGTTACGCTAGTGTCGATGTCAGGGTTCAGCAATGATTTGTTGGCAACAAACTTCTCAACTTCATGAGTTAAAGTTGCGTCTGTAGAAGGGAAGATGACAGGATAAAGATATCGCATGTCAAAACAATACAAAACAAAACAGCGAATTTTAAAGGTGACTTTTGTCTTACGCTTTCAAAAAAGAGGGAAAGGAAATTAAAGCCTTGCTCACCATTTAATGGATGATGTGGACCTTTGGGGCCTGAAAAGCGTAACAAACGAACAAATTATTAGCATATGCTTGTACATCACCATAAAACCATCTGGCAGATCAGCGTAACTTTAAAACAAGGAAACAGTCACTTGAGTCCAAATCGCACAGATTTCCTCTATTTCATTACCTTTTCTTCTAGTTAAAAAATATGTTATAGAGTGCTGCATGATCTACCGTGCTACCAAGACAATTGTAAGATTACGTTTATTAAATTGAACCGTGCTACCAGGCAAATGTGGCACAATTTAAAGACTTTTGTTATATGTCCAGACTTTCACTCAACAAAACGAGCACTGTGATTGATTGATTCTTGGTCACGTGCGCCTGACCAAATTCAAATGTATCCCGACCGGGATACAATTCCGCAGTTGTTGCCCATGCCGGACACAACAAAAAACACTTAATGTCTGGTGCCTCGGGAAACTAGTCAGTTACATTTTTCCTCGAATCCTGATATTTCCCTCGGTGAATCATCAGAACGCTTGGATAAATACCGCGGGACCCGTACATTGCTCAACAGATGGATGGTTACCCTTTAAAATACACGTTAGTCAATAATTGTCTTCTGAATCTGTGAATCCGTGCAACCGATATACTGGCAACCAGAAAGTCGTATAGAATTATGATTAAGCTTAATTAGTGATCCTAATGCGCAACTTACACAAAAAAATAGGCTTGTTCCGAATTGCGCAAGAACAAAAGAAGAGAATCGAGATTCAGGAAAATAACTCGCATTTTTGTCATACGTACGCACGGTCAGTAGCATCTTATTTATTAGCTCTTTTTCTTCAAACAATCGTTCCCATTTTCATTTTCTTAAATAATAAAGGCAATGTTAAAAAAAAGAAAGATGTCTTTCCGAAACGAAATAGAAGCAGCACTCTAATAAATACGCTTTGTCATCGCACTCACTTGGCTTTTTACAAATGAATCCATAGTGGCTCTGACATGATTCATCGTGCCACTTGCCATGGGTAGTCACTATTGCGCATGAAACACCACCATTGTTAGGTGATTTATCGTCCCAGTTGGTGTATGATGACGTCGTACGGTCACTCCAGACCCAGTCTCCCTCGTTATCGATGTCATTGTAGCCAATCCAGAAGTTGGATTTGGAATAGATCTGGAAAAAAGTGACGAAAAGCGAGATTCAAAGGAATGGTCGACTTAGAGTAGAAAATAAAAGTCGTATATAGCTATGAATGAAATGGTTGTGAATAGATTTTCTGAGTGAAAGATCACCGCAAAAAAAATCGAAGTCTCAATTAACAAGCGAAAAGTGAGAAATGTGCAGTGCAATCGCATGTTCATGGGTTCGAGTCCAGATCATGTCCGGAGTTTTTCGGGCCCCTTTACAATTTTTCCTTAAATGCGATGTCTTTCCTTTCAAAAAATATATCGAGCCATAGCAGAGAAGTGTAGAAAAGAGTAGCTATTCTACCTTGATATCGGTTGTTTTTCACTTTTATACAAATAACTGAATATGATAAAATCTGACAACGTTATTCAAAATAACCGCGTCGAATCTTTGAAGAACATTCAGAATAATTCTAAATAGCTAAAAATTATTTAAAGATGCGATATGGCTTGATGGCAAGAAAAAATGATTTGCACACAGATATGCTACGCGTTCAAATCGCGCCCAGGCTACAACTAAATTACCGACGACCGCCAGGTTATCAGCACAGTCGGTAGGACACCATAATTGCAGATGTTCAGACTTTCTAGCTTCTAGGATAAGGACGATAAGCTGATAATGACGGGCCTGGCTTACAAACCTTATTCAAAATCCTTATGGGACATAGAACAAACAATAACACTCTGTCTCAACAGAGTAGAGGACGGGGTTTCCGGTGCCATGGACGGGCATTTTGGAACGAGTAGTATTTGCATAAAAATAGAGTTCAATTCCCGGAGGATTAGTTTGGTACACCATCATGGCTGCCATTTCTTTGTTTTGGAACACCAACATGGCCGCCGTGACGTCATGTGAAAACGCTCTATACTATGGAGCGAAGATCCATGCGAAAAAATGACACACACCTGTGAAATCATGGTCTGCTCATCGTCACTAAGTATACTAGCTAGAGATGCTTTCTCGTCCATACAAGACACCAGTGCATGTTCCCAAGTTTTCTTTTCTTTGAAAAGCTTGTAGCATCCTTGAACTGAATTCAAAGTCAACTTTTTCCAGCCCTGACCACAACCTAGTAGATTAAGCAAAGTAAAGACAAAGTTCACGTCGCCCACATCAAACATCGTTAAATTCCTTTGGTCCAGCGTATAAAATTGCCTCTTTCATTCAGCGTCAGTTTTTTCATACAATGTCATGATTTTATAGCCCGTAACATTCGCCATGTTAGTCTTGATAAAGATGGCTGACAGTCATCGAAACTGTCAGTGCTAAATTACTTTCTTTTTGACCACTATAAAACAAACATAATATATTAATAGATCAACGATTTCGCCAGCAAATCTGGTATCATGCGTGTGAGGCAATCAAACGTTTCGGACTTTCCGGGCAGCAAATTATTTCTGATAAGGATCGATGGGCAATTTCAAATAAACTCCACGGTTATGATTTGTAAAAAGCTCGACTGGTACGAAGAATCCCAAAATTTGGCACCCATGTTCAATATCCACGCAATGTCGTACTAAGGTAAAGACCCATATTTTGCGAAGGGTAACAAGTGCCAGTGATCAAGAGTTAGTGATTTAAGCAACAGAGGACGTTTTCCCTGTCTCCATACCCTTATCTAAACGGAAGGGGGAGTTGGGAGAATTCGAGACAGTTATGCAAATCCGAGGCGCAGTCGAGGGTTTCCATAAATGTCGAGAATTCTCCCAACTCCCCCGAGTGTTTGGATGAGACTATGGAAACACGCAAAAAAGTTCTCTATTGCTTTTATAAAATATTTATCAAAGACAATTCAACAAATGAAGGAGAATGCTGATTTTTTTTTTACTTCTTGATTGAAACAGATTTTCTTGACACACGCTCATATTTCCCACCAACCAATCAAAACGCGCGTCTGACGATACATAACCAATCAAAATTCGTGTGATGCATGTCACAGCCGTGTTTCCATACTCTCATCTAAACACAGCTATTGACCAATAAGAGTGCGCGTACTATCCGTGTAGCCCTCGGTGGGCAC
Organism: Montipora foliosa; assembly: GCF_036669935.1. Lineage (NCBI taxonomy): Eukaryota > Metazoa > Cnidaria > Anthozoa > Scleractinia > Acroporidae > Montipora > Montipora foliosa. Next base: position 71,004,366 of record NC_090874.1, read on the forward strand.
CTTTCACCCCCTCCCCCCACCCCTTCCTCCCTCAATGCTCCGTTTTACAGGTATTCAAAGCTACAGGCTACACGTATCAGAGAAAAGTCAAAACAGACGACGATCAAATGAGACCGGAATCGAACTGGTGACCTCAGCCTGAAGGCCACGCACTAACCGACTGAGTTACGCATGCTTCTCCAGTATTTTCAGAGATGACTCACCTTCGACTTTTTTCTTGCAAAGGTATTCATTAGTTTCTTTGCACGAAGCATCTTTCCATTTACCCTCTTGAGAGTTCAAAACAACACAATCTTTTCCTTTTCCGTTGTCATTCTTAGCACTACTATCCCAATTTGTAAACACGGACAAACTGGAATCACTCCATGACCAGGTACCATCGCGTGATTTGTCCCGATAACCAAGCCATGACTCAATGTTCGTAAAGTTTTCAAGGAAGCGTTGTTCGTAAGCGTTGGTCACGCTGAAGAGCTCGCCACCAAGATTTTTACAGGCGCTATGTGCATTATCCCACGTCTTTCGCTCAAACACTTCTTTGTAGCAAAATGAACCAAAATCACCAAAAGCACCCGTCCAACCAGCACCGCATTGAAGATCTGAAAGCACAAAAACATAGAGGTTGGCGTTCTTTTGATACAACTAGTTTCTATTCGTGGATGGTTGACACGAGGTTTCCCATAATCACACCGTCGTGTTCGAAGAAGTCCCAAGAAAACATAAGACTCTGTACGGATAACAAATTTTTATTGCACGGTAATAACAAATATATCTGCTTTGATCAATTCTTTCTTACACGCACAGTTTACCTATAGTATATTTTCGCGAAAAAAAAAAAAAAAAGTCTGGAAAATTACAACTTCTCGGACCTCCTGTCCCGACGGGTTTTAAGATATCGCTTTCAAGTTTTTAGTTCTAATAGATGATTGTACTACCCCAAATACCGTGTGAGGAATTTTTCGTTTGTCTTCGGAGACTGATATTATGGAACTTTTTCTGTTCAAATTAAGTATGAGATGAGAGTTTCGGCTTCGTGGTGCGTGATGTTTCCTTCAATTCTTAAACATATCAAAAATTCCTCACACGGTATTGGAGTGCATTCATCTACGACTAAGGTCGTATTCTATTGGGATCAACCGTTTCAACCGCAACCGGTTTAGGTTGAAGCAGTTGAGGTTTCCCAATAGCACACTTCTCCAACCGTTTTCGGTTGAAACGCGGTAACTCCTGGGAATAGGTATTACCAGACTTCTCCGCGTTGAATAGTTAAGGGAAAGCAACATGGCAGGAGCCCGCAGCCGACTTCACAAGGTCAGCGCAAACGACAGCGGTCGCTGCGCATGCTTTTTCAACCGTTTCAACCTAGTTTGATGCCGGTTGAAAGAGTTGATCAACCAAACCAACCGAAAACGGTTTTTTTCCCAATAGAACACGAAAAAACCCAACCAACTCAACCAACTAAAAACGGTTGATCCCAATAGAACACGACCTAAAATGCAACAAAGTGCAGTTGTTTTTGCAATAAAGTGAAGGGGCAGGACCTTCTGCAGCAGACTCGGTCGTTTTGAGTTTGAGGCCTCAAAACTAAAAGGCAATATTAAATATCAAAAAACTAAAACTTTATTCAAATAATTCAATCTATCAACTTTAATATCATATATAATTTGACCTTGTCCAAAAAAATAACGACGCAACAATTTTTCCTCGGACACCTCATTTTCCTTTACCGAGACCTTAACTACAGAAAACAGAGCGAGTACATAAAACACAATTGAAATCTTGTCAGGAATATCAGCAAACCCAATGAGAGTGAATTTCTCATGAGTGCTGAATATTCTGGCGTTTTCCTCTTTATATGAGATATTTGCTGGCGAATAGAATTTTTATGTTTTTTCCCTGGTATGATTAGCTACTTGTATTGTTGTCGCTGAGAAATGTCTTATTGTTATGTAATCGATCCGAACACGTGAGTAGACGTGCGTGACTTGAAAGGGTAGGGGTAGGAGTGGCTCATGGCAATGCATTGAACCTCCCATCTATTGTTTTGTAATTTTTGATACGTGTGACCTTTGTTACCACGCGGTTATTCTTTCCAATACACCCGCCCTGGGAACATCTTACTTTTTTCCCTCCTCCTCCCCTTGCCCTGTCCTCCTTCTCTATTTACGTTACCATTGCTAGGGCGTTTGTTCAGCCCTCACCTTTACTGGACATAATCATTTTGTTTCTGATTCAAAAGTGTATTTAGATTATTCAAGAAAATTAAATATTTATTAAATCGGCTAAGGGCCATGCCCTTAGCCAATTTTACTCCAAATCAATTTCGTGTCCATGTTTTTTCATCGCCCAGTAAACGAGCTCGGGAACCACAGCCCAGTAACTACATATTATATAGTTCCGACCAGGGGAAAGGGCATAAATGAGGATAGTATCGGTTGTAACTTGTTTCCTTTACCATCGCATATAGAACTTCTCCAAACTTTTGAATGCTTAGTTGAGTTATTTCGTTAACTCATAATACTATTTATGTGGTGTCAACAGAACCCTGTTCTTGTTTCACGCCAAAATTCATTGAAGCTTTGCAAATCCTACTCCGATCGTATTTTGCACTTCTTCACACCACCCAGTACTCTTTTTGGAGAATTAATTGCACGGGATTTTGAGAATGGTTTAAGTGAAATCGATCTTTAAAAGATTGTATTTAAAAATCATAACAGCTGCAACAGAGATTGGTAAGACTTCATTTACGCTTATGAGCCATATACATTTACAAGTTAAATATTAGGCGTTACAGTTCACTGAAGATAATTTCAAATTTGCTAGCCACCATGTCTACGATTGTACTGAATCGCACAATTCTATTGCTTTTAATCTTACCTGGTTTGGGTCGAATAAGGTTCTTCTTGCCAATATTTGGATTCGGGTTTGGCTTTTGCGATGCTTCGGGTGTGTTCTGATCACTTTGTGCTCCCTCTGGTGGCAGTGGTATTGGATAGAAGGGGTACGGACAAAACTTGTCCCCGTCACCACATGGTTTCTGTTTTTAAAACGTGTATATCACTTAAGAAGGAGCAAGAACAACTTAGGTCATGGGGTGGATTTTGGTATGGCTTGCCTCATTTGATTTCATATGAAATATATGGCATGAAAAGATGGCATATCGGTAATGCATGGCAATATAGTATGGATGGCATGGAATGGCCTGTCATGCCACGATGGCTCGATACGGGACCACACTGAATTGTACAGTATAGTAAGTTATGGTTAGGTGAAGAACTCCTGTAAGTGAGACAGATTTTCTCGAAGTGTGTGTAGAGATTTTTCTTTAAAAAACTAATCGTTGATTCACTGAAGTGATGAATTGAATCATTCAACGCTAACGCCGGGTCTTACGCGTTGTGTAGGTGGTGGTTTTCCTTTCCTCCATGCTGTTGTTGATTGTGAGGGTGGAAATGTACTTGGATCCTCCAGCAAGCTGCTGTCAAATGATTGGCCCTGATCCTGTGGTTGAGGCAGCTGCTGAATGACATTGTACCATTAAAACGACGCATGCGTAGATCTAACAATCAAAACCTCGTCCGTCGATTATGTTATAAGCGTGCAAATCTGTCAGGCAGTTGATCATTCACAATCTTGAGCGTCGATTCCTTGTAAACATGTAAGTCTCTCTGAACAGTACCGTGAAACAGAATTAACACAGTGGCGAGAAAACTCGTCCCCCCATCAATCAAATTTGAGCCGGGAATGAATTTGTTAATTTTCTACTTTTGCCCCGAGGTTTCACTCTAAATAGTCAGATTTTTCTCCGTTTCTCAAAAAACAACACGCCCGAACGCCATTTTCCCTAAAATTCAGTGAAGGCTAATTTCAAGTTGTTTTCATAGTGTTGCAAATTCTTCTCCGTTCGTAATTTTATCGTGGTGGTTGGCTGTGAAATGATAAGGATTATGTGAAAAAGAGTGACGTAAACAATTGTGCATACGGATAATCTATGTGAGTTATTACGTAAGAATTAAGAAAAGGATATGTTAACAATAATTCTATTTCCTTCGTTCATAGAGGACCCTCTTAAGATATACTTAAGAAGTTCAAATATTTAAATTGTTCTGTATATGGTCCAGAGAAATCAGATATTCACAGCGGTGATTTGACCGCTTTACTGTCAAGTTCTATTTTCCCGACCCATCCACCAGCCGAAAGTCCGTTTGTGAAACTGAAAGATAGGGTATTTTCAGAAAAAAAGGCCTACTTTACTTTTTTATGTTTAAGTTTACCTCTTGTTTGGCGCTTTCACTTGCTGGATAAAACTGGGCAAATTGAGCTGATGGTAGAGGGCCACGAGCGGCGGCTTGGGTACCAATCAGAGAGCTTTTCTCTGCATGTTGAACCTTGCAGATGGACAATTATGTCGATGATCAGTTATCGTCATTTTTTAAGGGAAAGAGATGCTATTATTGTGGGTCCAGCAATTACTCAGTTGAACGGGCAAATCATCATTAGTTATACACGACAATTACGGTTAAAGGCAAAATGCTAAAGGAGTCGTATACACCATGCAACTTCAATACAAGTGGATGCATTCCTTGACAACTCTTCTCTACGTAGTTTTCAATGACTGAACCAATTTACCGATTTATCAATCCATCTATCGGAAAATCAATCAATTAATCAATCAATCACTCTTAAAGCAATGTATCAAACGCTTGACTTGCCAATGGATCGATCGATCAATCTACCTGGAAAGTGAAAATAACGAAATTTTTTTAAACACCGAAAAAGTATTAAAAGGGCCATTTTGCGAGAGCAGTGGCCTTGGGAACCTACATCACTTGAGGTAATACCTGAGTAGCTTCGTGGTAGTCGTCGCTTCCTTGTTCGTTATGGTAACCTTGGCTTTCTTCTTCTCCCTCAGGCGGGATCGTGAAGGGATATATTGGAGGAGCTGGGTTGTACCGTGACCTCGCAGCCCCTGCAAATGTCAGATTAGTTCTCAGAGTCGCATTACGTATCTGAATTTCTTAATCGTCAAAAAACATGAATTAAACCTAATTAATTTCTACATTGAACAAAAAGCAATAAAAGCACAATAATATACATGGAAAAATCTCTCAATTGTGATTGGCTAAGAGAAATGCAGTTTCCAGGTAACACAGTGTAGAAAAGAGGTAATTCAGTGCAAACAAGGTAAAGCCTGGTTTTCACAAGCGCAAGCATAAGAGCGCTTATTTCCTCGTGAAAACGGGGTTGACGCAAGCATAAGCACAAGGATCATAGTTTTTATTTTCCTTATGCTTGAGCTTATGCTTGCGTTTGCTTACGTCGTGTGAACACGAAACACAGCATAAGCACGAGGAAATTTGCAACGTCTGGCCAATAAAAGCACTCGTTCCAGATTCCCCGCGTCTTAGCATTTGAACGAAATGGCGGATGCCGTGGTTGATTTTGATACTTTTGTCGACGTTCGTTTTCACTTGCATAAGCTTCTTATGCTTGTGCTTAAGTCACTACTAAAAACCAGGCTTAACAAAGGAAGCATTCGGATTAGTCAATGACCAAAGAAGTCTCACATGGCCAGTCAAATATGTATTAAGTCATAGAAGTCTCCTCTAAATAGAGAATTTAGAAGTAAATAAAAACGTTGTTCACCAGCCTAGGTCGGTCCGTATAGGGGAAAACTGTGCCCGAGGTCTCGAGTACGGCCCTCGGTCTTGGGCAGAGCTTTCTCTATACGGACCTCCCGGCCGGTGAATAACATATGTGAATTACTATAATTGGTCAAATTCGGAAAGTCTGTGGCTAAAATGTGACATAAACGCTTGTATCCAATTCAATTGGTGAAAAACACCTACCTTTAATACGAGAGGCTGTCCCGAGAGGTAGTCCAGGTAATTGAAAAGGTCAAGCAAATGGAATTTATTTCCAAAATGAAGAAAACCAGGCTTATGTCAATAGGAAGATTCCTAGCTTTTATTCGGGCTACTCCCGCCATCCAGGAGTTAAACTCTTTGGGCCAATCTTTAGTTAGCCATGCAAACGTCTAAGGAGTCCATTTTCGCTCGACGGCGATGCTGCAAGCACCGGAGTTGTTATGGCTTCTCCCGTTCCCACCCAACGCTTTGCCGTTTTCAAGATATCAGATTATCCTTGTCTCTTAGGGGCTTTTACGGCTTGGCCAATCACCTTATAATGATGGCTGATAATTTATAACCGAGCAGCCTTAGCTCACTCGAGACAAATCCTTACCACCAGACAGCCATTTTTGCATAACGTTTACTAAAACTACCTCAAAAAATCGGCATTCGTTAATCAAAATCTCATAATGAAATTTGTCCCCCTACCTTGAGTTGCGAAGGCGTTTGCATCACTCCCAGTGTACCTGTTGGTCTCGGTAGCTGCTATCAAGTTATTGTGTTTGAGCGGCGGAAGTGGCTGATTGTTCAATGGCGGGAGAAGAGCCGCATGCTGATGGCTCATGGGATATGCATGCTCAAGTGGGGGAGTCAAGGGAGGTCTACCAACGTAGCTCTGTATCGTTTTACCTATGTTAAGATACGGGTTAATATAAGGTAGGTTAGCAAGAGGCATGTCATTGTTAAATGGTGTCTGGGTGGATGAGGGGCTGCTCACGTCAAATCCTGTATTGTTTCTGTGTGGAATGTCCACGGCATTTAGTCTCAGATTTAAAGGCTTACTTGCTACTTGCTTAAATCTTAAGCTTTGAGCTTGCAGGTTTGCATTTGCTGCCAGCTCATTAGCAATGGGATTAGGCGCTAGGCGCTGGAACTCGTCGTTAGGATTAAGCTGATTTAGGTTACTATTGGATAAATAAGGGAAAGACTGCTTGTAAGGCCCACTAGGACCTGCATTATAATTATTCACCATCTGATTGGTTCCCACATCAGCCGCCTGGAAGGCCGAAGTTACTTTAGTCAAAGAGTTGCTCATAGGTAGGAGACTAGGATTTCCAGCATTATTTAGTTTATTTATCGTTGGATTATACAGTCTGTTAGAAGGATCACTGCCTTTGGGCTCCATCGTCTGAAAACTTGTGGAATTCGTATTAGGAACCTGAAGGGGCTGATTGGAAAAATAACTATTCCCCAGTGTCAGTGTCGGTGTGGGATTAGATGCTGGTCCTCTATTAGAAGTTAACGCTTTGAATCCCATTTTTGGCACGTTCGATGGAGTTTCGCTGGGAAGCTGAACTTGGAAGCGTTGATTGGTATTGTAATTTTCCCCCAGTGCTGGCGTCGAACTGTGTAATTTACTGTAAGGAAAGGGCTCGTTGTATCCCGTCATTTGAACACGAGGTGGATTTGTATTGTGAACTTGGACTTGGAAGCGCCGATTTCCATAATAACTATCCATCGGGACTGATTTAGGATTATTAAGTCCGTTATCAGGCTCGGGGTCTTCGAGACCCACCGTTTGAACATTAGATTGATTCGTTTTAGGCACTTGATTCTCAAAGCCCTGATTGGCATAGTTATTCTCCGGGGATGGTGTCGGGACGTTCCCTCGTGTTTCTTGCAGAGCTTCCTCCAGGCCCATTTGTAGTTTTCCGAGCGAGTCGACAATTTCGGATTTTTCTGTAGCGATTTCTTGTCTAACTGATGCCTTATTATCCGCCTCAGTGGAAGAATCTTTGGCATTACTGACGGGCTTTGCAAGCTTCGTGTTGTCGGGAGAAGAATTTTTGGAAAAATCTTTGTCATTACTGTATGGTTTTGCAAGCTTCGTGTTTTCAGGAGGCATGTATCTGTTGCTATCTGGTACATTCTGTGCGGGGCTATTACTCACCGGAGCAGACGGAACAAAACCATTGGCCGTGTTCTGTTGTAGATGAAAGCCATGTTGTGGTTGCTCATTCTTCTGCCAGATGCGAAGAAAATTTGCGAGAGGATCTTTTGATGGCCCTAGTGTTGATGGCAATAGGTTATTCCCAATTTGAACATTCATGCAGCGGCCGATGAATCACAGAATTTTTACTTTTGTAAGCATGCTTTCCTTGTGAATCCCTAGCTCATATATGTTCTATTGTGAAATCAGAAATGATTCAACATACTTCCATAATCAAATTTAACGCAATCGTTATTTCGTTAACATTGCAAATCCGACCATGTCGCGCAATTTGTTTACAAAAAATATGAAGACGAATGGAAATGTTGAGATAAAACTGACATTTGAATTTAAAACGTGTTTAACGAAGGTTGAACTTTAAACATAAAAGTGTCAGAAGACGTTTTGGACAAAAATTTTGAGACGGACTAAATTTTCCATCACTAAATGATACCTGGAGGTGCCTGATTTCCGAACTTCGCTGCCGCTGATGAAGTTGTCACACCTTGAGATATTTGGTCTGCAGTAATTAGTTTCTGAAGTTCCTCTTCATCATCATAGGCAGTTGGACCAGAGGCTTTAGACTGGGTACTTTTCTCACTGTCAGGAAGTGACGAGTCTTGCAGGGGATCAGAGACTTCTACTCTTTCGTCTTTACGTACAAATGACTGCTGGTCGATCGCCTTCCCTTGGTTTAAATTACTCAAAGAATTACTTCGGTCGTTAAAAGAAGATTTCTTGTCACCATCGACTACAGCTGCATTCGGGTTTCTTGCGTGGGTTAAATCTTCAGGGATTTCTATATAATCTTTTCCTACCCCATTTAAGTCTAATGGTTTATGTTCAATAGTTTGCTTACCATTATCGTCTAACGCATTGTTAGCCTGAGATGTAAAGGCCGACAGTGCATCAAATGTTGGTGAAGAATCCTTTTCGAAGTCACTCAGACTTGGAAAACCTTGAGCCTGCTCAGCACCATGGAACAGAGGCGGTAAAATACCAGCCTGCTCATTTGCATGGTTTAATGGTGGAAGCTTTTTAGCCTCGATTCCGCGAAACAAGGGAGGAAGATTTGCTGCTTGTTCTTTACCGTGAATCAGAGGGGGCAGGCTGTGAAAGCTCTGTAATGCATCATTCCCGTGATTCAATGGAGGGAGATTTTCCGCTTGTTCAATGCCATGAAGCAATGGTGGTAAACTAGCAGCTTCTTCCGTTCCGTGGTTCAATGGAGGAAGGCTTGACGTCGACTCAATGTTGTGATTTAGCGGCGGCAATGCGCCAGCTGTTTCTATTCCATGGTTTAGCGGTGGTAGGTTTTGCGCATGCTTAGATTCTGGGTGCACAGGCGGGAGAATTTGAGCTGAAATTTTCTCGGGAATCTTTTCCTTTGCCAGTCCGTTGTCGGTGAGGTCGTCACTGAGAGGAAGGTCGTCTGAAAAAAAAAGAACTTCACTGAAAAAAAAAAAAGAAAATTGTATTGCATAAATTCAAAAGTTACTTTGTGCACCTGTGGCATCTCACGTTGATTGGTTACGTTGACAACAAATCGCGATAGAAGCTGTTCTAAGAATAGGTGATCTCAGGAAATGCCAGCTCAAGAGAGAATAATGTGTTATAAGGCTGCCCCGAATCACGGGCTGTTGATCTCGTTTGATAAACAAAGCGGTTTGCGTTCATCACCTTTGAATACCACGATACAACCTTACCAAGAAATAACGCCCCTTATATTTTTAGAAATGTCTGGAGTTTTACAACCGCTTATTTAGGCCACTTTCAGAAGCAGCTACGAAATGTCATATTTGTTACCTGCGCAATGGGTGGAATGATCACCACAGTTGGATACGCAAATTAAGTGGTAGGAAGTAAACCTGAACAAACCCAGGCGTGTAAAGGGATTCGAACCAATGACCGTGCGATTTGTCCTGTACCTGCTTTAGTTTTTCTCCTGCGTTGTCGAATTGACAGAAAGAGCTGTAGTTTACGTTCTCATTCAAACCGTTTACCTGCTCCAACCTGATTTAATGTTATTTTTGTATTATTTTCTAGGATCGAAAACAAATAGCTAAAACAAACATAGAACGAGTAAAGCTGCAAAATGATAAGCACCAGTATATTGAAAAGGACAAATTAATATTGAATTGAGAGATTTTCTCAATCTGACCATGACCGAAATGCGCAATTTGGACTGTTTGTCTGGCAGTATTAGGCACGTTAAAACATTTTGTCGAAGGAATTTCCAAATCTTTTCATTATTTCAAGAATTCACTCAATACCGTGCATACACCTTACCATTATCGGAAACCTTGGCTCGATTGGCCCCGATATTAGCGGTTCCGTAATTCATGTTGTCTACATTGGGAATTTTGCCAGAGATTTGCACCTCTGGAGTGGCAAACGTATCCTGGTTTAGGGTGTCTTCCTTGCTGTCTAATGACGATGTGATTTTTGCATTTAATGAAGCAGTTAAAGGGTCAGCGGAATGCTGATCTTGAGACAGAATGGAGGGACTTGTAAGAGCTTCGTTTATAGCATCTGCTGCTGTCTCGGGTAAGGGTAGTTCCAAACTGCTGTTTGCTGCAAAAGATCATACAGTGGATCATGATCAGAAAAATGGAGAAGTTCCAACGTCAACACTTGTTTCCATAGAAAATCTGAAATGGACGCACTGGAAATGGAACTTCAATCACTGGAATTTTGGGAAAAATCGGGAGGAAAGCTGGGACCTTTTTTTTTTTTCGAACAGCTTTATTGGGTTTGACTTCCAAAAATACAAGAAACACACGGCAGTAGCACTTAATACGATAATACGAAGATCCACAAGGGCGGGTGCAAATGGGACGCGAGGTCCCATGCGAGGCACTCCCCTATAAATAATATAATCACCGAGTTTCCCAGCAGGATGACCACACTTCGTACCTCTTACACGGTAGAGGTATAAGGTCCTATTCAACACAATATAAAAAAAAAAAATGCATGACACCCTGGTACGTGTGTAAGATCGTCACGTCGTCGATACTGGGGAAGGAATAACAGACATGCCGCAGGATGGTTAAATTAGACGAGTACCTGATGTAAGTTCAGAGCGAGAAACGCCTGGTTTAGCTGGAGCAGCAGGCTGCGGGACAGGACTGCTGAAAATAGGATTGTTGGCTGCCTGACTTGCAACCAAATTGCTCGCACCAGCAGAAGAGATGCTGTTCACGTTCATCGCTGAATTTTAATACAAAAAAAAAAAAAAAAAACACGTTACATTTATATAATCCTCTCACAAGAAAAACTTTTTATTTCACTTTCGGGTATGTGAAGGTACCTGATGTAAGTTCAGAGCGGGACACGCCTTGATTGGTGGGACCAACGAGTTGCGGGACGAGACTACTGACGACTGGACTGTTAGTTGCTTGACTGGCAACGAAATTAACAGCATCAGCAGAAGGAACGCTGTTCCTGTTGATTTCTGAATTTAAAAAGAAAAAAAGGGGTGCTGAATTTCACTTCAATCCTTCTAGTAGAAAATGACTCACAATGACTCGAACTACAGACTTTCAGGATTGACCACAAGCATTGATCCATGAGTATTAAAATATGACTGGGATATTACAGTTTCAAACTAATTTTACATTGGGAATAATTTTGTGTGTTAATCTCTAGTGGAGGGACAAGGACATTTTATCCCTATGCTAACTCCACGTTATTTCCTAACCCTTACAGAAACAGACATATTTGGAAACTATAGCCCTCATTAACGATTAGCGCGTTTAAAAAATCTCTTCCTTTAAGCCCTCGTTACATCTTTTCTTGCTTTCTTTTCTCCTTGATATCCCGGTGGCTCATTCTGCTCTCCGTGAGGATCCCCCCTCCCCCTCTAGTTTCCCCTTTTATTTCTTCTTTCCCTTATTTGATCCTTTTTTTTCTCCCCTTAAATTGTCGAGTCACCAGGGATCAACTGCAGTTATCGGATCCATTTACAATGACATAGTTTCAATTGTAATTCAGAATAACAGAAAGTGACTTTTTGTGTGCGTTCGATTACACTGTGGAGTCAGAATTCAGGAAATCCACCTCAAGACGTTCTTCGAGTTACTGGTTCGCAAAATGGGACTTGTATATTATGGGTTCAAATCTCCTTAATCAAAAGAAAAAAATTAGCGCTTGTTTTGTTCATTTCAGAATAGGGTAAACCAAAACGGATATTGTTTTAACACCATTAAGATAATGAGAAAACGAGTAGTTTTTTAATCGTAGATGTGTGTATTTGTGAGCTACGCCTGGGAGAGAGAACCATAGGAAATTAGCCTTTTTAGACTTTCTTCCATAAGCAGTTTAAATTATTTAACCACCTCAGCGTACTTTATTGCTGACTTTTACTGCTGAAAGGTAAGCTTAGCTGAAGAAAGAATTACAAGCAATAGGTTACACTGAGAGAATATTTACTGGGGATGCTTTCCCTGACAAAGCCAAAATGATATGCTGGTTTTGATGAAAGTCCGTCGTCAATATGTAAAGTGAAGCTATCCCAGTAGTTGCCCTGTCTATGTTGTTGGGATATATCTGTGTGTTAAGGAATATATTTGTTGTAAACAGTCAACAAAGTGTTTGAAGTGTCGGTCACCTATTCGTCAATACACCCTAACCTTCCTGCAGTTGTTTATACAGTTCGTCCTTCCTCTGAGCCATGCCAGGAACGATCTTGCGCAGTGTCAATGGAAAGGAGCCCGGAATAGGTGCACTATGAGAAATGAAACTACGTCCCATAGGCCCTTGCGGGACGCCGTTTTTAGAATCAGCGGAAGAAGTGTTGGCCTGCTGCTTCGTAAGACGTGCAAGTAAACCTAATATAAGTTGGAAATATCATGCATTTAATCTCTTCATTACTTCTAATAGTCATGGTTAGTTACGATGCAAGAGGGATTAGTATGAGTGAATAATATGCTCCAGTTATGCAGCGAAGGCAAGCGCCATTTTTGACTGGCAATAGTTGAGAAGTATATTTATGTCTTCTTTAAAACGAGGCGTGATAGTAGTAACCGCTGATAACATCTTGCAACAAGTGATTTGGTTTCCTCTTAAAGGAACTCCCAGCGAGAAGACGTAAAAGAGAAAAAGATTACAAACGTTATTGCTGATGGCCCAGCTATAGTAATTTAAATAGTAACTTAGAATACGCGAAATTTAAAAACTGTTTACAATTTACAAGTGGCCCATCATTTGCCAAAAATTCGAACTCCAGGTGAATGAGTGTTGGACAACACTCATTCATAGTTAGTACTTGGCGTGGGCCGAGCCGATCGATCTGTCCCGAAATTCCCACGGTCTGCTCCCGTCGGGCCTTGTAGCTCAGTCGGTAGAGCAACGGTTAACAATGCGGAGGTCGTGGGTTCGCACCCAGATCAGACATTTACTTCTGTCCTAATCCATCATCCATCTCACTTACAGTAGCGTAAGGCCTCACTTGAATTTCTGTCATGTATATCAAATTCCAAGGTTCAAAAGGATTTTAATTATTATCAAGAAATGAATTTCCATCCAAAAGTCGATAATGCTTGAAGTGACCGTCCATGTTACAGTGGTCTTCTGGAGATGAGGCCAATTGTCGCGCAGGACGAATTTTGCCCCACGCAGAACTTTTAATATTTGATAAATATTCACCGATATTCACCGAGCCTGAGGAGAATAATTGTCTTAGTATAATTTCATGCGTGATTATTTGACAACTACGCGTTTTCTTTAGAACCTTTAATTCCGCCGTCTGTCACCTCGACTAGACGGATGGCGGCCATTTTGGAAAAACTGCCTAGGTGATTATCGCGTAATAATCACCGCAAGCGCAACCAATCAGCGCAGAGAATTTTCAATAATCACCTATGTAATTATATTAATGTTAATCGCTTATTCAGAAATAAGGGGACCTTTCTAGTGTGAGCGAACAAGTCAATGAGAACGATATTTATGTTTTTGTATTCAATTGGCATTTGTCTGTGTTGTATATTAATTTTATGTAAGTAATAATTTAAAAAGAAAATCATGAGTCAAGTTGATCGCCTCATTTGATCCGTTCTGGATTACAAAGAAACCGATTTTTTGTGTTTCTTTTTTAAAGTGTACTATGAAGTATTTTCATTGAAAACGAACATCAAGTCATAACTTCCACAACAGTGACATTCTTGACACCTTGTTCATCACCCAAAAGTTTGCATATGCACTGTTTTTGATTTATCTTGGGACATCTTCATGTCCGTGATGAAATTGCAAACAATGATTGTGCAAAATTTTGGGGGTAGACAAGGCGTATTATGGCTTTTGACAAATAGTGAATGGCGTTGTGGTGATTGCACACGCCTCCCACGATGTGGCCCGGGTTGGAATCCGGACTCGTGGCCAGATGTGGGTGAAGTTATTAAGGAGGGATTAGCATGGTACTTCATGCTTTTCACTGCTGTTAGATACCTGTTTACCTCAGCCACAGTTTTAACGCGAGTTGTGGTATCATGAAATTGAGCTGGCAATTTGTTTTTTATTTACATCCTTGAAACTAACTTTCAAAAAAAAAAAAGGAAAAAAAACTTCATACTTAAGGTCCACTTTAAACAGATCCCCTTTTGCGTTCGATGAAGTAGAACCCAACTTGTGTTTTGTACTACACATGCAAAATCTTTGTGTCTAGTTATGTTTTTCTTTTGAAGTGAATGAAAATGTATTTTACCTTGACGCCCATTATAAAGGGACTAGAGTGAAGAATAAAACGGTTCTTTCTGTAGCCGGGGACAATAAATACGCTACCACACCTACCGGGAAGTAGAGAGCAATCATGGGTTACTAAACCCTCGAGTGTTTCAACCAGGTTTCTGAAGTAAGTATGTTGTTACAAGAGTTCAAACAAGTGTTTCCCTTTCCCATTTGCCGATGCCCTGCGCTCGTCGCAGGAAAACGCGGGGAAAATATTTTTATAGCTGTTGGTACATTTGAAAGCACTTTTTAGCGGTGTTCGCTTCAGACCGCGCGGAAGCGAGGCCTTCGGGTCAACATTCGATCAGATATGGAGAAGGGTAAGAGATTCAGCGCGCGCAATGCGAAAAAAAAAGTATCCAGAATTTGTTTTTCTCAGAAAAGGAAAAACTAGTAGTTGAATGGAGGCTGTCCTCGATAGTTATTACTTCGGTTAACATATCCATATGCTATACAGTGCCTTGCAATTCTTTCCACGACAAAATTAGTACAGGCAAACCTCAAATTACTCAGAAAAAAAGGGAAGGAAACAGTAAACAATCAAAAAATCATACAGTCCTTTGATAAGAAATCTTGTTTTGACCCGGAAGCCTCGTTTTCGCGCCTTCTGAAAATAACACCGCTGAGACGTGGGCTGAACGTTAAATACAGCTATTGTGTCTACAAAAAAGAAATAAAATTTATCTGCAGTCACTATAATGGACAAATACCTTTAGTTTCCCTTTCAAGTATTATCTCACTAGTTCATGCATTCTCGTCTAATCAATCCGCTAGTAAAATTTAAATTGAACAAACAGAATTCAGCTGATTCAAGTTTGGCGCCAAAACTGTGTTGCAAGAGAGCGGCGATTCGTGCTTAGGCCGTTACTTATGCTTTTTAAAAGCTTTTTCTAACTATTTTAAGACAAATTCAGTACCATACTTTCGAATCAGTGTAACAAGACGTCAAAACTGTATTGATAACGTATATATTTGTGTTAACTTCGCGAATGAAGACTTAAGTGGCGTCCTTTCGACAGGGTAGATCGACAACAGCGTCGTTTGCGCACAGAAATGCACCGTTTCCGATGAAAGGGAAAATGATTGACAGGATAGCACAGTTTTGACTGCCGCGCGTACTGCGTATGCAAATATATAATAACCTCAATAACCGCGCAACAATAGAGGAAGAGTTCGAGAAAGTCTAAGGTTGTAGCGTCAAAATTCGAAATTTAGCATAAAACTCACAAGAACTTAATTATTAATAAACTGATCTTCGGATCCCCCGATACCGATAAGTCTTTTGGACTAATACCCTTCATTTCATTTTATTTTTTTTTTACCACTAAAAAAGTACATTTCCGGAGTCGTTTCTCCCCTTACTTTCGTAACCCTACTCAATTCTCTGACGTTAAGCAGGAATCCAGACCTTTTTAGGTCTTATCATGGAGGGATTTACTAAAAATGTCAGGGAATAGCAAAATTCACATGGAGCACCTTACCGTTCAGAGAGCACTTTTTGGGCTCAAATTCTTGGGGGCTATTTTCATGTTGGGTGGATGAGTACAGCATTACACGCAACAAGAGTGCACAAGGTAATAGCGCGAGCAGCGATCCGTAATGTAATGCTGAGGATCTTCCTTTCTGCGAGATAGGAAGATCTTAGCACCATATAAACTTTTTTCACTAAAAACAACCATGTTCTATGAAAAAAATATATGTATGGAAGCGGACGGCCAATCAGCTCCTTTGGTCCATCGGGGCTTGCTTAAAAGCATAACCACACGAAAAAAAAGTAATCTCCGAAGCATTTTCATGATACGAACCTTAAGTTTCGACAAAAGGCATCAATTAACTTCAAGTTCATGCGTCTGCGCATGAATGCAAGCGCACGAACGACAAGTTCCAACGACACGACGCAGACGCAGACGCATGAACGACAAGTTCGTGCGCCTGCATACGTTGGTTGTGCTCATGCTGGCGTCGCCTAGCGCAATTCTAACCGAATATTTGGATGAAAAGCAATTAAAGAGCGTTTCGCGATAACACCTCCCTCCTCCCAACCTAAGAAGAGAGCAACTGGGCACGATTTCTGGGTACGATTCCTGAGAAAGGCTAGAAAGATTCCTGTAGTTACGCGCATGTTTCTCAGTTTATTTCACATTGCCTAACGCAAAAAATGCGCCACTTTATTTTACATAAACATTTGTAAAGTACGTGTGCTTAGAACACCAACAGATATTCTGTTGCAAAAGTCTTATGCCCATAAATAGTTTTCATCAGACCAACATGTTGGCACAAATCCCTTCCAAATTGGATTCTAATGATACCTCGAGATACCTATTTCAATTTCTTAAACAAACAAACAAGCAACAAAAAACCCCAGTTGTTTCGGGGTAAAGCACCACATAACCAAGAGGCATCAATTATTTACAGCCAAAAATGTTTAACTTATATACAGTGAGGGTAACTCTTGGTTTCAGTCGCCCTGAAAGGCCTCGCCCCGAATAAGGTAAAGCTTAAAACATTTGGCATGTTCTATCGCTTTATGTTACAGCAAAAGGAATCGCAAAAAAATGAAACCCATCTACGTCAACAAAGAAATAGCAACTTGTTTGAAAGCAACGCCGTGAAAATTGTAGCGGTTTTTTAAAGCCATTTCGTTGTAAGACTGAATGCAAAGAGGTTAGCATGTGTACGCAACTCTCCCGTAATGTGAATGCTTAATTTCAGGGCACTTTTTAAAGTTACTTTACGGTAGTGCAAGGAAAGACTAAGTGCTTATAAAACAGTCTTTTGTTGGGCCGTGTACTCAATGAGAGTGTCCTATTTTGCAACATATGAAATCGAATTATTCGTTGAGATAAAATCACCCAGTAGATACGTGACGGTCTGCTGTTGGTATAAATTCATAGCACACGACTATTGCATGAATTCAACTTAAAGTGGTACTACGACGAAAATCACATCTTTCCTATCTAAGCCATTTTGAAACATAAACAAGTAGTCTGCGTGAGAAGAAAAACGCTGTTTACTTTTTTCAAATATACATCTCTTTTCGTTCCAGAGATATTCGAGTTTTTAAAAGATTAAAATTAGCCAAGTGATGACGTCATACACTCAACCAAATTTTGTTTCAAATATAATAAAAAGAGATATCTTAGCCAATTTGTATCAGACATTTTTGATTTTTTGCAGTAAGATTCTACTAAATGTTCTCCACAATATGAGCTTAACAGTTCTGTCACCATGGCATCATACTGGGTTCCAGACCTCCCCCATATTAAAAGCTTTTCTGGCCACCTTTGGCATTCCATTTTGATATTTGCTAACAGCACTTCATATGCATGGTCCAGCAAGCATATAAACATGTTAGCTTGAGTTTGTGGCCTTGTTTTAACATTTTTCAAGCTGAAAATCAATAACATATTGAAATTAAGTGGGTGGGGACTGGAAAAGAGTGAGTTGCCATGGGAACAGAATTTTTTATAGCCATAGGTGTGTTTCCTGTAGAACTATTAGACTACCAAGTCTCAATGGTCTGCGCTGCAAATTGGCCAAGGTAGCTCTATTTATATACTCAATATCATATTGGGTTGATTGTATGGCGTCATCAGTCATTTCATTTGCATATTTTACCCATTTTTTATACTTAAATATCTCCGGAACTAATGAAGATATTTGCAAACGGTAAGTGACGTTTTTGTTCTTTCATGGAATTCTATGTGATACACTCAAAAAATCAAGGGGTAAAAATTTGATCATAGTACCACTTTAACGAGTGGAGAACTTGTAACCCTGACCTGTTTACCAGCACGGCGACTGCAACAAATGCTATCGTTCTAAAAAGATCTATCATTGGATGCCCAGGAGGCACTGAATATATGATATGGATGTAAATTTGGGTTTTGGTTCATTTAGTGTACATTTGCCCTGTGGGTATCCTGATATCTTTCTCAGAACAATAGAATTCAAGCAAACGCAATATTGAAAAAAGGTGAAGCTGTCCCGATTGGGGACAAACGAGGTCACAATTTACTGTCATGGTACTCGAAATGGGACAAATTGAAGGCTAAAAGAATGGTTATGTATGATTCAACGATTCCCCTTTATTTTAACTGATTGTTAAATCACAGCTCTTTAGCCTTCCTTTGCACTAATCGTTATAGCAAACAGTTCGCGTTCATCGAGGAAAGTGTTGATCTCGTTACGAGTCATTTTCTGGAAAGTCCGTCGTATACTGTAACGCTGACGTCAGGATAGCTAGCATAGCTCTTTTTGTGTTTATTATAACCCCATTTTCGTTCCACAGTTACTCATCCTCGGGAAAGAAACTCCGTAACTCTCTCAGACTGCTATCTTGTTCGCCTAGTGATTGTCAGAAAAATGGAGATCTGAGGTTAGAGTCTTGTCTTTGCAAGAATGCGCGAAATTTAAAACCTTACATTGGTATGGTGTGTTGATAAGAAGGATCAGGGACTTCTCCGAATCGTTGCCCTTTTAATTCGTTTAAAACGCGCAAACCACCTCACGGCTTATCTTCCTCTGACACTTTTGATTCCGACCTTTCCGTTCAAACAGAACTCCGACCGCATGCAGATACAATACAGCTCTTTGAAAATTCTCACTTAGACGCAGCTCTGTTACTTGCAAAGGTTTCCAGCTAATTTTACAGTTGCCAATCCTGAGAGCCGCACATGCGTGAGACCGAATCTTAAGTGTGCGAGCTTTCCTTTCGCCAACCTTACAGTATACGAGGCCAACATTTGAATGGTCATCGGTTCGTCTCTGTGTAAGAAATTCAATGGTCAGGACCTATGTCTCTGATTTTATCTGATAAGTCGTTTCGTTGAAATGCCATTCCGTCGAAAGCGTTAGGAATTAATGCGAATATAAAAGACCGGAAATATAAAACTGTTTATATCGAATAAAATGTAGGATAGGTCATGGCAAGAACAGAAGGAACTTTATAAATTGCAAGGTTTGCGTTAAAGCGAGGCCATTATTTGCTTATAGTAGCCACGCTGAAAACATGGCGTTTTGAGAAGAGTAGGAAGACGTTAGCATTAGTGAAGCGGTTTAAGTTTTATTGCAGAACTTTCTTTAATTTGGCATCGGAGCCGCGATTGCGTAAGTCATGACTTGATGTTGTTTAATTTGATCAAGTTTTCAGCGTCGATCGAAGAAGTCGCTTAATCCTTATCAACAGTTGGTAACTCATTTGTTTTTTGTTCAGTCCGTCGTTCATTGGAAAAGTCAAATTTTCGTAACAAAGTGATGTGTTCACAAGGTTTGGATATTAAAGCAGTTTAATAAAGGCAACCAAGGGAGTCGTGAAAATAAACCGAGCAATTTAGCCACTTACCTTGTGACTGCAGTTGAGGTTGTTGCTGATCAACAAAGTTCTGTGTTATTTGGCTTCCTGTGGAGAAAACAACAGGTCAAACAGCTCTCTTAGCCATCAGATGTAGTGTCCAAACAGAAAGTAAATCTTTGGCTTTTTAAAACACATTCAAATGTTGCGTAACCATTTGCAGTAAATGCAAAATACCCGGTTGCTGTTGTGTTCTTGTCGCGCCGGGCGTCTTTTAAAGAACGAGGCATATATCAATACACGCCATTTTTAAGCAAATAAATGGCCGAGTATTCTGCAGGTTAGGTCACTATTTTTGACACATAATGAAAAGGTACCATTGCGTGGCCCCTCTAAAGTACTAAAAACTCCACGACCCGCAAATTGGAGAGCCGTATTACTTCCGGTGCGCTTTTTTTCTGCTCGATTTTGTTTTCAATAGCCCATTTCCGAGTTGCTGTATGCCTCAGTTTCAAAGCGAGTCCTGGTGCACAACCATTCAAATGAAAATGAGTTGCGCATTCTTATGCAAATCAAACTCATTTCCCTTTGAATAGTTGAGCACCGAGACTCACTTCGAAACCGAGACAAACAGCAACTCGGAAATGGCCTATTAGTGTAATAAGCAAGTTCAAGGCTAACCTCGTTTCTAAATCGACAGAAACAGCGCGTTTTTTGTTCGCGCTTTAAAGA
>NC_090874.1:71029949-71044949 GCF_036669935.1 Montipora foliosa
TCCGCAGGTTTCGAGTTAACAGATGTTCAAACGACCAGCAAATCAGTCTTGCTGCACATGACTGATTTTGAAATGATGCACCGTTCTTCTGACTGCAAAACTGAACTCTTAACTTGCAATGGGGAATTTATTTATCATTTATCTGGGCACATGAAGAAAACCGAGCGCTTTCAACTGGAGCTGAACTCTGTTCAAATAATTAGTGCAGATGCCATCTTACAAATCGAGCAAGACAAGTCTCGCGGATTCTATATAAGCTCTTACGACCAAAGAATCATTTTTTCTTTTTCTTTGGATTTCAAAACTATGTTAACTAAACACTAAATGACCAAAGTTTTAAGCCTCGCTTTCAAAAAGGCACCTGTTATTTTAACTGGAATTTTCCTATTTAATGGTCCTCCATTATTAACTTTAACTTGTTTAAAAATCATTTCTGCAGAACGTCAAAAAACCAATACGAATGTAAAAAAAAAAAAATTACACCACTCGTGGCTAAAGCATCATCTGCACTTTTCTAGAAAAGAGACGTGTGCGATTTTCATTAGCCAATGAAATTTGAAAGTAAATGACATTTCCAATTGGTTCCGAAATCAGTTTGGCAAAAACATCCCATACAGAGTGCAATTTAGCGCATTTGAGAATTAGAAACGTCAGAGATAAATTCTTTATTGCCATTAGCAAACGCACCCAATCGGGAACCCCATTCGCTGCAATATGTCGGTTGCAGGTGGAAGCGGGATATGAGACTTTTTCGAAAGCTCCTCTTGTTTTTCTTCTGCCGCTCCTTCCAGTGCCTCTCCAAGCATTTTCAGGGCAACTCCTCGGTACACGTTCACTGCTTTGGCAATTTCTTTCAGGTCAATCTTGGGATAAAGTGAGACCTGTTGCACTGGGGCTGGTGGTCGTGGAATGGAGCTGTGCTTTTCGTTGGTTCTACTGACAGTACCGGTTGCAAGATCTACAAGGAGAACATTTAATTTACAAAAAATTGGAAGAGAACATTTTGTGTTGTAAAGTAACACAAAAGTCTATTAAGCAGAAATGTAATGAACAAATTGAAACGTCTGTCAAATGCAAAATATGTTTGGTAAATCAATTAATGACCTTAAGAGGACGTTTTCTTCTTCAACAATATGAACGATACACTTTACGGCAATACGGATATTACTCCTAAAGGATCCAAAACTGGCTTGTTGTAAAATATGCAATGCAATATACGCAAAATACGCTGATGTCATCCGTAAAATGCGTTTACAATCGTCTACGATCTTGACGGCTCCGGATTTGTCAAACTATCCGGTTCAATCTCGTCCCCAGGGTCCACTTTTCATTTGGCCAGCACCAAGACTAGAACATGGACTCTGGCCAGTTCCAAATTATGCACAGTCGTAGTGAAGGTTAATTTTTGTAACCGTTGGCAACCACTGTTGTTTCAAATTTCTGAGCATGCGTGGACGAGCCGGAAGTCCATGATTTACAGACTTTCTGCCTTAGCTTGTATCCGGTTCTGATGATAAAACAGATCGGTGAGCATGCGCAGCTTGACATTTCGCAAGTCAACCGCTGTTAAAATATACCATTTTGCGTACATTGCCTATATGTTGCGTATTTTAATTACAACAAGCCTACAAAACTCGAAACAGATGAGATATTGCGCCATATGACCCAAGAAGCATTGCCGGAAAGTGATATATGTTTTGAAGAACAAGATTAAAATGCTAGCAACTAAAACAATTCGAGCAGCCTTGGTTAATAATACTTGTTGGATATTGGTGTATGTACACTAAATGAACAATTAAGGAAGATTATTGATACCAAACACGGCATTACCTTCCCTTTAGAGAACAATTAAGTCATTAATTATTTGCTACTATAATTTGTCAACCTCTTCTCGCGCCAAGTAAGGTAATCCAAGATACCCTTGGATTCTGGTCAAGGCTTAGGCCTTGGTCTGATCATTAATTCCAGTTTCCCTATCGGGCGATTCCGGATTCCTGACGTGGGCACATTCAAGATTTTACAGGGCTTCCATTTTCCAAGGCCTCGATTCTGGATTCCAAAGCCAAGGATATCAAATTCTACATACTAAAATTTTCTGGAATGCGAAGTCCTGATTATTAGGGAGCTGAGGACGGCTACCGCAACGGCAACATCACAAAGCAAGAATTGCGCTGCACGTGATGTGGCACGCATTTCAGTGTATTTCTTTGCTGTACTCCATAAAACAACAACGCGATAGCACCAAACTTTAGGTTTTGACGAGCATAAAACAGCACGCCATTCGTTTTCTATCTTTAAAGCCATCGCGTACCCATCCATTTAAAGGATAGCTTGTCCGCAATGTACAACGTGAACACGATAGAATAATCTCGAAATACTTAAAGGGGATAGGTCACGCTATTTTAGGTAATTTTGTTTCATTTTGTTTCATTTTGAGCTCTAAACGTCAAATTGGCAGAGCAAGAGTCTTTCATTTGCAAAATCACGGCCACATAACAACTGAGAATGATTTTCCAGCTTTGTAAATGACATTTTGATATAGATTGATATAAATTTGAAAAAAGGTGGGCCGACGTTTTTCAAATTTACCCAAATTCAATCCACTTCAATCCTCTCCAGTTTTGTCCATCCATGTTCCTTCTTGGCTTCTCTGTGTTTTGTTAGAGTTCTTCTATAGTTTTGAACAGTTATTTTGATATTTTAGTTAATTCTATGACCATTCGATCAGTGCTGAAATTGCCTAAACTTGCGTGACCTAGCCCCTTAAAGATAGCACTAAGCCGTATTTTGAAGTGACGTTTTCGTTGACGCTGCCGTTGTCCGTTGCTGTTGTTTATTAGGAAATTTGAGAAACGGAAACGGCGACGGCAACTTAGTGGGCAAAAATATTAACTTTGCACGCCCAGCACGTGCGATTTTCACTTTTGTCAATTTCTTTGCCGTCGTCTGCAAAACAACAACGTTAAATAGCCAAATTTGAGGTTTTATGAAGGACGTCAGCACTTGAACATAAATATTCATTTTCTCCCTTAAGTTAAGCGCCGTTCCTACCAGTGTCATTTCTCAGGAACTTCCACACCCTTGTCATATTAAAAAGGTTGAAATAGTCATGAAGTGATTACAATAACGAGAATGTATATTTCGAGACGACATTCTCGTTGCCGTCGCCGTCGTCGTTGCTTAGGGCCGACTCTTCAAACAAAGTGTTTAACACCGTACTTGGTTTACCTTCAGCTAGACTTGCAGAGCCAGATCCTATCTCCGACGTACCAGCACCAACAACAGGTGAGGTTATGGGACTCGGCGTTTCACCCGAACCGGATCCTGCCATGATTGCTTTGATTTCGTCCTTTTTCTGGGAACCCGAGGCCTGGTCGCCACTTCCAGAGGTCTGTGAAAAGTCGTCGTCTGAGGTCGACGATTCCTCCAATTCATAATCACCCGAACCTGAACCGGAGCCACCAGCAAACTTAGACATCAGAACTTTGTGAAGTGGCTGAGGAATTCCCGATTTCTTGTATTCTGGTTCACCTTCTGCAAGTAATAAGAATATCGGGATCCCTTTGATGTTCAAAAAATGGAACTGAACAGATGATTCAAAATCCCATGTTCCTGCTCTTTAGGCTTCAGTATGGAAAATGTGTGAGCTGGGTGCTTCCAGACCATTTTCACTTGGCAGTTGGGTCTTGCCAACCCAGGGATCTCCAAGAAACTAAACAAGCATCTACAAAGCGACAATCCTTTGACAGTATATACTGTTCCATGTAAAAATCGACGTTATTGGTAAAATTCAACTGAAATAGCGCAAGGTGGAATAGTAACAGCAACATCTCTTCGTTAAAGTGGTTTTCAAATGAGTTTCGTAAAGGCAAAACCAAAGTAATTACTTCAGCCAATCAAAAAGAACGCAGACAATCCAGTAATCCAATCAAAACTCGAAGCAATTACACGTAGCCGACACAAAGCGCGGGAAAATGTGCACGCGCGAGCCACGATTGGTTTTGATTTCAATTCTGATTGGTTGAAAAAGTGGCGCGAGAACTTTCAACCAATCACTGAGTGAAGAAATGCAAAACCAAAGTAATTGGCTAATTACTTTCGACACTCAATTGAAAACCGCTCTATTCCGTCCACGATAGATTAAGAAAAAAAGGTAAAAATTAAATGTTGGTAAGGAGCCCGGGCAAACGTCTTCAAAATTTGCTTTGACATCCTTTCGAGTTTACAAAAATTTGGTTTTATCAACGGAGTTGATCATGTAAATTGGCCACCGTACAGAGATTCTAAAAGCTGACGTTCCGAGCGTTAGCCCTTCGTCATTCGCTCTGACGAAGGGCTAACGCTCGAAACGTCAGCTTTCAGAATCTCTGTACGGTGGCCAATTTACATTATCAACTCCGTTGATAAAACCAAATTTTTTTATACTACTTTCCCACCGACGCAGCACCACAGTTTCTTTAGAAACTATCCCCTTCATCCTTTCGAGTTTGTTGAACGATGTTGATTGCTGGGGTGGGCAAACGCTTTCGACACGTCATTCAACATTTGATTAATTGAACAAAGCTCACGAGAGGGCTTGTATTCAGTCCCAAGCTGCAGCCGTGGTTGTTACTGTGGATGCGGACACGATACTTCATTGAGAGAGCAATTAGTGCGCGCGCTTATACCCAACAATGTTGAAAGAGGGGGGAGGGGACAAACGGCTTGAACTTCATTCAACATCAGCGAAAGGAAAAGAAAATTTGAATGCTTGTTGAAGCAAAGTTTAAACCGTTTTAAACTCATTCAACATCGATTCAACTTCGTTTCAACATGTTTCAACACGGTTGAAAGGGGGAAACAAAGGGTTTTAACATCCAAGTTCAACAAAATTGAAGCCGCTTGCCCGGTCCTAACGTCAGTTGGTAACTAATTGAAGTTTATAAGTTTATATATATATATATATATATATATATATATATTTATAATTTGAGTGTACAAATAGCGACAGCGAACTACTAGCAGAACCATTGAATGAAAAACATATTGCCGTAATTTATATATATAATCAAAAAGCGGTGGTGATCGAGCCAGTTAGAGTGCTCGATACAAGGTAGAGCGTAACTATAGAGGGCTGTGAGAATTAAAACATGGCTACACGGTAATTGCCCCACAGGCCTGTTTCGTAAGGCTTGAAGCCTCACTCTCGGAGCGATGTACATTAAACAAAAGAAACGAGTTAGTATCATCATGCAGGCACCGAGCGAAGGCGCTACAACAGAACAATTAGCTTAGCACCCTAACACCAACATGTATGTAAATTTACGTAGTGTTTGTGATATAAAAATAAGTGCGCAGCAGCGTGAACAAAACTCCTGAATAGTGAGGCTTCAAGCCTTACGAAACAGGCCTGTATGGCAATTACCGTGAAGCCATGTTTTAATTCTCACAGCTCTCTATATATATATAAACTAAAGCTCGTTTTGCTGAAAACAAAAAAAGCTCATTTTAGGAAACCCTACAAAGATTGCATTATCAAAGTCCCATACCATAATCCTCATCGTCATCTTTTATAAAGTCGTCAGTGGAACCAGATCCAGAAACTTCGTCAGCGTAATACAGCCTCGTTGCGGAACCGGATGCATCGTACTCGCTGTAACCAGATCCAGAACCCTGACCATGCTTCTTGACCTCTGAATAAGAAAACGCGTGAAGAAAGATTCTAAGGATTATAAAGCTGAAACAAGGCAGGTGGAATTCTTATGTTACTTTGCTTCAATTCAATTTAATTTACTAAGTGATAAAGGAGAACAAAATTGCCCAGTCCGCAGATAGCGTTGGCTAGTTGAAGCGGGTAGCGACAGAACAGAAACCAATGTCACTAAAGATTGTCAAATTTGAATAAGGTAGAAATAAAATATAAAGTAGCCAGTAATATACCAACATAACAAGTAGAAAAACAAAAGAAACTGATACACCGTTACATCTTCAGTTTACAGTTCATGGTAAGCATTGGTAAGCATACAGAACAAATGCAAGAACAGTATATGTCTCGATGGTGCAATTTAACATAAAAATATAAATATAAAGATAGCAACATAATTAGTGCTTTGCTGAGGTACTAGGTGGTTTCCACCTTGAAGACAAAAGGGAACCTTTAGATTCGACTTCAAGGATGTTGACTGGATTGAATCCGAGCGCACGTTTTTGCTTGCTTCAGACGATTACTGGTTAACCACTTAACAACAAACAAACCATTAGAACTTACAAACAGAGACAACCTGAATATGGCAAAGCTAATCGAGACTATCACAGGTAGCAGTCTAATCTTTTGTCAAGGAACCAGATACGTAACACTCGTCAGCGTAATACAGCCTGGTTGCAGAAGCTCATTTAATATACTCGCTCGCAACTCGCCGTAAATGCTACCGACTCAAACTCGTACTACAGCTCGTTTTACGGTTTTTTGTGCGATTTTGAAGTTTCGTATAGACCCCAAATGCATCCCTCGTTAACCGATGGAAGTTTTGGTGAACGAATAAGTCAATGTTCTTGGAAAATAAAGAGAGAGGAATCGAAGTTCTGATGAAATGATGATTCTGGTATCAAAACGTCAATACAATAAGTTTCAAAGCGATAATCAATCCACAAATTTTACCACAAAATCCACAGGACTTTTTGCACTGAATCTTCATGAGTTCTGGGTAGTTCGTACAATAATGATTCTTGGACATCTCAGGGCAAGTGTCAAACTGATCTTCACATTCATCTGTTGAAGCAAGTTGGAAAGTTTCTAATGTTTAAATTGCCAAAATCTGTTACGCCTTTCTTCAGGGCCCCTCGTGTTTGAGGAAGAAACATTCTATACCTACCTCTCGTGGGACTAGTTTTGACCACCATTTACTACGGAAACAAAATTAAGTTTCCGGCTGCTCTTCTTTGAGAAAATCCTCCAGCTTTAAAATCCCAGAATGAATTTTGCACCTCAATTCGAAAAATTTTGGATGTTTGAGAATTCATATTCAGAAAAAAGGATGGGTCCTGGCTGGGCTCAGTGGTTAGCGCACCAGATTAGCGTGGGCGGAGGGAGAGGGAGGTCTGAAGAGGGAAGGGTCCTAGGTCGAATCTCACGGACTATCAACTACTTTTTTCCTTTGAAAATAGCCAGCTGATTGCTCCTTTTCGGTTGGGCAGTTTCTTAACGAAATATTGCTTGTTTGAAATACAGCTTTCTTTTACAATGCTCCCAAGCTTTTGAAGCTTTACATGCCACCATGTCTAAATCAAGGTACTTAAAACAAATACTTCGGACATTCTCCGAATCAGGATATTTAGGATCCAATGCGTTTCTTAAGTGAAGGGATTGGTTTTCTTACCAAGATATTCTTTAAATTTAGCAAAAATGACTTAAAAATCCAGTTTACCGTATTCAATCACTGCTTTCTTTGGTTTAAGTCCCTGGTAAACTGGAACAACCTGGGCTCCCTGTGATGGAATTCCCACTTCCTGAGACACACCGGGATAAAACCCATTGTTCATTGATGCATCTGTTAAGAAATATTTCACTTTTAGTAAACAATTGATGTCCTTTTTTCACGGCAACATTTTGTCAATGAGGTTTTGTCTTTCAGAGCTATTTTCTTTCTTAGTATTTCATAATATTAGGAGTCCATGACCAGGAGAGAACAAGTCCCATACTAACCCTATGTCACGGCATTTTCACAGAACGATCTATTTTTAGACTTCGTTTTCCGCAAACAACTATGGCAGTTCCGGTTCGGTGACACTATGACGTCACGTTTGTTTGTTGTGATTGGTCCGCAGGCTCCTGCGTTTGTCTCATTCGCAGGAAATTCAGTTTAAAAATAAATCGGTCTGTGAAAACGCCGTGACAGGAATATAGCACTGTTCTTCGCTCCTCGTGTTGGGCTCCTAATAATCTCCAACTTTTCGTGTCTTTAGAACGTAAAATGAGGTCCAGTCAACTTCAGCCATAGATTCTTTAAACCAATAAAAACGTGTGTAAACGAAAGGGGAAAGTGATCCTCGCACTTATCTGGACAATACACCTGAAAAATTCAGGGCCCGGTTGTTCGAAAGCCGATTAACTTAATCCAGGATTAGCGTAAACCTTTGTTTCACGTGTTTCACGTTTGGTGAAAGTTTCTTTTGCTTACTTTTGCTTTTCAAGGGCGACTTCTTCTAATGTAAGGTTTTGTCGAATATCAGCGCTGAACAGCATTTGAGAGACGAGAAATAAACTCTTTGGTTAATTTTTAATCTGGGATTAGTGTTAATCGGCTTTTGAGCAACCGGGCCCAGGTGGGTTCAATGGGATTCAAACCCTTTGCGATGCTGGTACAATGCTCTACCAACTGAACTATGAAGCCATACAGTTGGGACACAGGTCAATTTGTTGGGCTCATGTGTTCCAGTCGTGAAAGGACTCGATTAATGAAATAAATGTGTATATGTACAGTGCGGGTTACAGATGAAAGGGAGAAGTGGTCCTCGCACTTGTAAATTGTCCAGATAAGTGCGTGAATTCATCACTTCTCCCTTCGGTATATAACCCCCACTCCAAACATACACAATTTTGCCATCACTACCAATGACACGCACACAGCAGTGAAGATACAAGGGCCTATAGCTCAGAAAAGAGTTCGTACGCCGGTTTATTGGATGAACACTGGTAAAATAAATACTGCTCAAAACATTCCTTATAATACACACAGACATGTGTCTCCAGAGACAGACCAATGCACAGTAAATTAGTGAGACACCGCCGGATACGACATTGTGGAAAAAGAAGGGAACGTATACTTCCACCAATTTCGATACCTCTAATACCGAGAGCTGAGGTACGAAAACGAATCATGGAAAGTAACAATACACACTTAAATCAAACTTAGACTTGAAAGCTGAATTGCTGCTGACTTAGAATGGTTTCAAATCGTAACCACCTACTGTATATATCAGACACTCATACCCATAACCCATCTCGAACGGAATAAACCCTCCTTGTCCGTGCCGGCAAAATAACTGTTTCTGTCTATTACGCTTTGCCTCATTGTCAGAAATACTATTTTACTTCATTCAAAAACGTGTCTATTACCTATGAAACCATTTTACCTTGTCAATAAAAAAAACGTGATCTCGAATTTTTAAATTACTCACTCATAGGGTATGCTGCAGTGGTATTTTGAAATCCGGGTGCTTGCATATTTGGTTTTGCCGCTTGGGGGTAAAATGGTTGTCCAGTGGCCTGGGGAACACCGCCTTGTACTTGGTCGAGCGTTTGTTCAGGGCCCTGGGCATATGCCTGCGTCTGAGATTCTGTGGGAACTGGGGCATACGGTTGCGCCGCGGTTGGGGCCACGGGTCCAGCAGCAGCTTGGTCCCCGAAAGGCATTTGTTCTGCATTTAAAGCTGGGTTGGTATCAAGCGTTGATCCCTGAGACTGAACAAAACCTTGAGGGCTTTGTGTGTCTTGCTGCTGCTGTTCAGGCAGGTTAACAGTAAGCGGTCGCAGCCCACCAGCTTCATTGAGATTAGGCACAACTGATTTCTTTGTTGATTGTTGGTCGTTCCCTACGATGGTTAAATAATGACAACGAAATTATAGGAACAATCAGTTATGAAAACAGCGGTGTGTATATGTGCAGATATCTATTTGCTGTGAAGCCAACACATAGCATGGCATGCCAGATACAGGAAAATAAAGCGATTGATGTATAGCTGAAGCCTCGTCTAAACGGACAATGGTGGTTGGCATTATATCTTCTGTTTTGATGCGTTAGAAATTGTACAGGCTGAAACGGGATTGGACATATTCGAAATTAAGTTATTTATTTCACATCATTGTTGAGTTTTTTAATTTTATTTCCTGACATAAAATGTTGCGGTGAAATCAATGTCGTTCAACTATAGATAAAGCTAGAAGACCATAACCCAAAAGTGTCGACCTTCCTTATTTGGTCTTAGCCCATTAGTTTACTGTATTATCTACATTTCGAACACAGGTCCCACCAAATTATGGCCAATTAGATTGCGCCTGATGACCACAACGTCTCTGATTGGTCTTCAATCAAGTAGCGGCATGCACGATACATTGCTCGTGCTTAATGGAAAACCATGGATCGTGCAAGGAACACAATGCCGCC
Organism: Montipora foliosa; assembly: GCF_036669935.1. NCBI lineage: Eukaryota > Metazoa > Cnidaria > Anthozoa > Scleractinia > Acroporidae > Montipora > Montipora foliosa. Next base: position 71,040,092 of record NC_090874.1, read on the forward strand.
ACCTTTTTTTCCCGCAAAAAAATCTAGCAATAGCCATCCTAAAAGTAGTGTAAAATATTTCATAATTCATGCACCTAACAGCTTATCAAAACATCGATAAATCGTCACAAGCATGAGCTTTAACCCGATAAAACACTCCTCATTCGAATTCTTTATATCAAGAATAGTAATGAGGCCCGGCTTGTTTTTCGTGTTTTTGAGCCTTTGTTCGGACTCCCAAGGGACAGGCTTTTTGTTTTTGAAGCCGTTCAAACAACTCGCAGCACGTGTTTTATCAGGTGTAAATTCACTCGATTTCGCCTCGTGTTTTAAAACACGATAAACTCTGATGTTTGTGTTTTCAACATTAGGAAATACCGAAAACTGATGGGACACATTCCAACGCAGATCGAGACTTCTGGGTAATAGGACTTGTGATAAGACTGAATGTGACTTTTTACTAACCTGGCCCGGGCTTGGGGACCAACCCCTTTTTAAGAAGTTTAGTATATGGTGAGTACTTGTGAAGTTGCAGTGGAAAAGATCCCTTAAAGGGAACTTGAGGTAATGTCGCCCTTGGAACAGCTGGAGCCTGAGGCGACAGCACCGGCGCTTGAGGAATAGATGAACGAACAACGCCAGGAAAATCTGCCGTGCTTTTAACTGGAAAGAGAAGTTAACATGATCATTTGACTAAAAACCCCACTGCTTAAAAATCGTCTGCCTAAAACAGCCCCCGAAATTCTACATATGAACTAACTAGCACAGGTGGGCGAGAGCTGAACAACCTTTTGTCGTCATTTCCACAGAAGGAGACGTTAAATGCTTTGAACCCTACTGGACGACAGTGTACAGCATAACTTTTCGTTCGAGACAAAACGTGTCAGCCGTTCACCGTAAGCGTCAAGAAGGAAGCAACCTTAATGGTTGCGCTGCGTTGTTCGCTTATTTTCTGATGAAAAATTTAACAATAAGAAGCAAACTCTCAAGTGAAGCTGTGATCTTCGCAGTTATGAACGCAATTTTTGCAATTGCGTAAAGAAGCCTGAAAAACTGCGAAGGTCACAGCTTCACTTGACTTCATATCCGCAGATCATATATGATCCATTTCATAAAGAAGCAAACTAATAGCGACTTTATCGCGTAACTGATTCTCAGTAGCTCATCGCGGTAAACATGACGCGCGCGTTACGATAAGTCGGAATAATAACTTCCATTGATTTTGGCTTTACAAACTTTAGTAGAAAATCACAGCACTGTAATTCCAAAGGAGGAAACACTAAAATCAGGAATCCATTTCTTATAACAAGATAAGCTATCTTCAACGTACCGAAAGGATTCGATAACGAATCAGAAACAACAGGAAGACTGGTTTTCTTTACTATCGTGGGGTCGTAAAGGACGTTATCGTCGAATGCTTGCTCTTGTTGTCCAACAAAGTCGGCTTCGGGATTCCCTGGAAAAGTTTCCAAGTAATTTTGAGACTGGGCGGGGAAGAAGTCAGCTTTTGTCGCCGACGTGTCATTGGAGGGCTTGATGCTTTCTTCATTCTCAATGACACTATTTTGGCTTTGATCCTCTGCAGAAGATAACGTTGTGTCCGCACTCTGTTTTGTCACCGTGGACGAATTCGAGGACGGCTCTGTCGAACTTTGTAGAGGAACAATTTGTTCTGCGGTTGAAGCAATATCGGAGTTAATACTGTCAGGGGTGGCGTCCGTATCGTTGTTTTTGTTGTCAGAGTCTTTATTTGATGTTGTATTACTACTGTCAGCTTCAATTAAACTTGACATGGTTTCATTACTGTCTTTGGCATCAACAGTGTCGTCGCTTGTAGTCTTGTCAGGGTTTGTAATTCCTGTTTCCTTTGACGACTCAGTCTGTTGCGGTAGTGGGGATTTGTTTGTCGTTTCAGTTGCACCCTGTGAGTTATTTTCTTTGGAAGGCTTCGTTGAATCATCCGAGCTCGACCACAAATCCGAACCCGAGCCGGAAAGGTCGTCATTGTCACTGTCACTATCCTCAAGATTGAGTTTTGTTAAACTTGTTGCACTTGGATCATTAAAGATCTCCCCAAGCAAAGCATCAGGCGCACTTCGACGGTCAACAGCGGATGCCGCCGGAGGCCGTAAGTCTGAAAATTAGTTTGGCAGCGCGAACTTTAGTAATGCAACTTTAATTAAGTGACACAAGAAGTAGAATCCACAAGGTTGACTATAACGAAATTGATTGACGGAAAATTCTAAATAGTCCTACGTAAAAGATCTCAAAGCATCGTCATGCATCCTCCCTTCTTTATTCTCATTCTTTGTCTTAGCACTTCTCAGTAAGGCAATCAATGAAATGGGATTCTGATATTTTCATCGAGGTATACACAGCATGATGAAGGGGGGTTATGAGATCTGAACGTCCCGGTTTCAAGACCTACCCTGGCCATTAGCTGAATTTTATCCTGGTAGTCCCTGGTTTTACTTCTCGGTTACACTTACAAACAGCCAACTGGTTTGCCTCCGGTCAGTTGGGATTTTTAAAGTCTTTGTTGTTCTGTTCTGTTCTATCGTTTGTCATTTGCTCGGCTCGGAAATATTAGCCACTAGGCTACTCTGAAACTCGAGCTAAAATAGAGTTTATGTGTGTATGTATGTGTATGTACGTATAAAGAGTGAACATAACACACAATTTTTTTAACCCTTATTTCGCGTTTAGAAGAATAAACATGTTTCTTTCAAATAAGCCACAAAAGATAAACTCACCTTTCGCTTTGGTTAGTGGTACTAATAATACTAATAAAAGTAAAAAACTAAAACCCATAATTCAGTCGCGACAACCTGAAAAAAAAAGATACAAAAATATAACGGTTTTAGTGGTATGAGGAAGAATCAAGGACGGGGTAAGTCTTATCCACCAAAGCTGTGGGGAAGCTTAAGGGAAGATCACTGGAGTTGTGAAAGTAACTTATTAAGCAGATGCAAAGAAGCCTAAGAAAAGAGATCGAATCAAATAAAAGCTGCAACGGAAGCTCAAACTGGAGCCATGACAACACTGTGACAACGCAACCGATTCAAATCAACCACTTAGTTGGTGAGCCAACGGGGAAGTGGTTAATAGCGAGTTCGTGCTATATTCCAGAGGAGGCCAAAGCATTGTATAGAATAAATTTGAGCTGCGAATGTCAAATGTGTGATGATCATTCTCTTTCAAAGTCATTTCATTTAGCCTGTTCAAATACATGATAATAGATATCTATCGCGTTTATTGTTTTAAAAACAATTTTCGACAGTATACAGTGAAAAACAGTTCGACCGGCCGTGCACTGATTCCACGCCAATCCTTAGAAAATCGTGCATTGCGAGAGCAAAGTATAGATCCTTTTAATAAGATTAATAGATTCATTTGTTTTTATCTTCACGTAAAACACTGCCTTTTGAGTTCCTCCTAATTTTCATTCTCGTTTAGGCCATTGTACATTTCTCTGTATTTGCAAAAATGTGAACAATTTGTGACCGTCCTTTTATGAAGTTAAAAAAGGCAGTAGACCATAAGAAAACCTACGCTGCTCCCTAGTCATGCAAAACATTATCGAACAAATTGTCTGTGTCCGTAAAGACACGCTGCAGAATGATTATCCCACCTCGAGTAAAAGGAAGCTCATTGTCACCTAAAGGGGGTCACCAGTAAGATTTGCTGGTCATTTGATGTTTGCAATTATTTTGATTATTCCTTTGAGTGGGTCACCGGTAAAAGATGTTTCTTCATTTTCTAATTACAATTCATCTAACTACTTCAACTTACTTTAAGTGAAAGTAATGGTTTGGAGAAAAACACAAGGGAACATCAGTGCCCGACTTGGGGGTTTTGGGAAAGCCATAATTTCAGCAATTGTTTGGTTTGTAGTGCAAAAACCAAAACAAATTAGATAACAAAGAAAATAACAAATATGTGCCAATGTCGTATGGCTGTTGCCGAATAATTGTGTTGTTGGAGAAGCTTCAGCTACAACAAAGATAAGCGTAAGAACTAGTCACGGTTTGATTGAAAGAAGAATGTTATTTTGAAATTGTTGGGCAAACGTATCATGGTGCCTTATAAAAGTAAATGATTTGGTAGCTGGCCTGTCGTCATGTGCGCTAAATAAACAATTTCAATCGAAAATAAAATTGATGCGAAGAATCATCTTTGTTGTTTTACTGTATGACCTCAGTTTCATCGTCTTGGGCACGAAATAAAAAACAGAAAAGTTCTTCTTGGTCTTAAAATCATAACCTATAAATTACACCCTCTTAAGAGACGTCAACACATTGATTTTTCTTCGACTAGAGCAGATTTTTTTTTTTGGAGGGTAGGGATCACTCATTGCAGCTATTGAAAAATCAAAACGCAATACGCAAATTGCATGCCCGTCAGGCTGTTCCAAGTTCTTTTATGAGATCAGAGGGAGCTCAAGAAAACATTTCAAGTAAAACGAGAAATATGCAGAATCAGAGATTATCTCCCAATGCAAAATCGCAACATTTTAAGGATAGTTAAGGAAATTACCGAGAAAAGGAAAGAAGGACAAAAGAGGAGGGTCCAACGCTTGCCGCAAACATTTTTCGCGCAAGAGGCTGTGCACTTAGTTTCCGAGGCGAGCTTGCATGCACGTGTAGAAATATGTAATTCAAATATGGATGACACGATAGTAATTTGCAAATTAAACGTGCTGCTTTATCCACGAGATGGTACTAGCAAGAAGTTCTGGGTTATATTTTTACTTCCACTCTACTCTGGCCTACAGAACATGAGCAAGTTTCGTGTTACTTACTAGCTATTTACCGCCTTATCAAGTAATTAAGATTTCAGCGAGAGAAGGATAAGACTGTAAAATAGACGTTCCACCGGA
>NC_090874.1:71049949-71062449 GCF_036669935.1 Montipora foliosa
CAAATAATCCTCTTTTTCACATTGCAAAAACTGTAAACAGATGCCTTATGCTATACAACTTGGCGATCCTACCAGCGCCAATCAATGTCTCAGAAAAACTGAAAGGAGAGAATTTGCTTCCAAGTCTGAGGTCCATATATTTGTATATACTATAAAGTCGTATCGTTCACATGTAATGTTCTCTCTAAAAGCTGTCTTCAACCCCTTGACGTTGCGCTAAACCGAGCAAGAATCGAACTCTTTGAACATCACAGTGATTACTCGTTTGCTGAGAAAAGAGAAAAAAAGACAACGTGAACAATTATGACAACAAACTGCGCATCGAGAAAACTCCATTAGTGGGGTGGATCTCTTCTTTTCTGGTTGATTTGTTACTCTTATCTCCATATATTCAATCTGTCAATTCGGTCATTCCCAAACAACTACGCGATGTAATTTTATTACGTAGTTTCATTAAGGAACTATTACAACATTGTAAGGAGAACATTCACCACACGGAAAACTAAAAGAATTATGATAACATCTAGAGTGCAAAGGTATGCGAACCGACTTGAAGACGTTAAAGCATTCAGCTTTGGTCATGTTCAAATTCAGTACTCGATAAACTAACAATGCATCATTTAATTTGTCTTATATATACATCCGAAATACCAACAATGGAACGTCCGGGTTCGAGACGCTCGACCTTCGGAATCAATTTTTCCACGTTAATTATGAGATGGATTAACACTCTCATAACATGAGTGACAAATTTACTCCTTAATTTTAGCGCGAAATTTCAGCGTTAATTTATAATTTGACAGTGAAATTACAATGTTGCCATGGCAAACCTTCTTCCTACAGTGCCAAAATGGGGTCTTATGAAAGTAATTTGTAACCCATGAAATTAGCAGCTAATCAAATGGTATACTCGTGAAATTAGGGAATAATTTCACTTGCGCTTCGTCCAAAACCATATAATTTAACTCGCCTAAAGGTTCGGGAAATTATTTGATTTTGGACAAAACGCGAGTGAAATTATTCCCTAATTTCACTCGTCACCATTTGATTACTCATGCATATCTTGCTTGAACGGTGTCACTGTGACATCGGTGATTACAAATGAACTAGCGAACGAACGAACGAACGAACTCACTCACTAACTAACTAATGAATACAATCATCTAGTCAGTTGAAACTCATTATGAAAACTTAATCCTGACAGAGTAGCTATGATTTTTCCACAACACTTACTTTGAAGTTCCAGAAGTCTCCTTCTTTCCTTGGCCTGTCCGCTCGCTATATGTTTCAGGTTTCGCTTCATCTTAAAGTAAGGAGAAATCTTGCGCAGCATCAGAGGAAAAGAGTCTTTATAAGGCACTGGGCCATGTTGGGGCACGTGGTACTTTCTATTGTTAGCGGCGAAAGAAGGATTTGGAATGTTGTTCCTTCGGTAACCTTTATAAATTCGCTGCCTGATATCGGGATTGTTAGGTTCGTAGCGGAAAGCTGGAAAACTGGGTATCACCTGTTGAGCCGACAAGCCCTTTCCAACAGCGTTTGATGGAACACTAGAAACACGTTGAACAACTTGGTTTGTTGCTGAGGTACGTGGTGCAGAAAGAAAGTTTTTCAACGCAACTTCGGTATCCAAATTGGTTTGACTGGGATTTGAATTCCAAGGCGACATATCTTTTAATGGCGAGTTCTTGTAGGCGAGAGTTGCACTTGAAGATGGCTTTGTTGGCCCCTCTGATTTCCTCTTGGAATCAGGTATAGCTGCCAACCCTGCACTGAGCTTTTGTGCAGTGGTTTTATCTACGTAAGTAGGATCTAAAGGTAGCCCCTTCCGAGGTCCTTGAGTTTTCAGTCCACCTTGCACTGATTTGAGACCGCCTTTCTGTAATGAGCTGGCATTTGGTAAAAATGGAGCAACATTCTTCTGAGGCAAGAAATTTATCAAATTGACTTGACGGTTTCCTGGACGTTTGCTGACGACATGTTTTTGATCAGAAATAACTTTATTTTGTCCAGACGCCGGAATGTACTTTCCTTGCAAATTAATATTTGTCTTTTGTCCAGGTGTCGAGGGATTAAATTTGGGTCTTTGAGTAGTGGCACCGTCTCCTCTCCGGAGACCCCCAGAATTTGCATTCAAAGGACTTTGTTGAGAGGTTTCTGATTGGAGCAATGAATGAGCATTTGGTCCCAGAACAGCTCCACCGAGGTTATCACTTAAAACCGCTCCAAATGAGCTTGGTTTTGTAACTGATCCTTTTTCAAGAAAGGAATATGTTTGTGTTCCAGGTTGGAGATTTCCATGTCTTCCTTCAAGAGGACGTAACCCTGAATTTGCATTTGGAGAATTTCTATTGGTGTTTCCCACAGCTGATGGGCCATAGTTGGCGTTAAAGGGAAGTGAGTTTGTTGTACCTTGCGTTGCGGGTTTGGGAGGAGAGGGTTGATTGCTTTGGAGGACATTGTTGACACTTGTTGCAGCAAATGCAGAGGCACGTTGTTGACTAGGATTCCATAATGCAGGCGATTGCGCGTTATTTGCAGCAGCAATTCTCTGGTCAATTCGATTTCCAAAGCGATTCTGACTAATCCATTCACCTTGTAGTTTCCCATTTGCATTAACGCCAGCAACAAATACCTTGATCTCTGCACCCCCTTGACTGGGCTTTTGATTATGTGGTAGGGGTTTACGTTGCTTAGCGATCTCATTCTGCAAATGCAACGCGTAAGCGTTTGCTGCGAGTACCTTTTGAGACCAGTCCCTGTAGCGTATCCTTTGTGGATAATTATTGAGCCTGTATTGTCTTTGAGTCTGTGGTTTTGCTACCTGTGGGTAAGGAGAATTTGGGAATCCTGTTTGCTGCCGTGGCATTGACCAGTTTGTTTGATCAGCTTTTCTGAAGTCTGGATTGGTTTGAAATCTTGGGCCTGGGAAGTACGGTCTGGGAAACGATGATTGCGACTGGAATGTCCTTGGCTGGTAATAATATGGGGCGCTATTCTGACGCTTATCATGAGTTTTCTTCTTTACTAGCTGAGTAGCGTTTGAATCTAGAAAATAGAACAGTTTATATGAGGATCCAAAAGCAATAACGAAAAAATAGGCACGCATTGCGTACGTGTGGTAGTTTAGTAATACAGCGCTTTATTAATTGTCAACTGAGCTGGGTTTTGTCTTCCAGGAGATTCAAGTTGTCTTTGCGTAATATGTAACCCTAATAGTACACGATATTGTTTTGGTATCGTAAATCATTCTAGTGCCATGGTAGATGTCTTAGATAAATAGCCCCCTAAGAAGACATGTGGCTACTAGTAAAATACTAAACCCAGAAAGATTGGGGGGAAAAAATGGCTTCGAGTGACATGTTGATCATTTTCAAGTTCCCTTACAACTTCTTTTTCACCACAAGGTGAACTCTGTACGTCGGACAACTATCTAAGACAAAAGTTCACTGAAATTAATCCCTATCCGGGGGGTTAGTATCTGGATGGGAGACCTCAAAATATACTACTTTTCGCCAGAAACATGGGACCAAAAATTCTATTTTAACGCTCAAAAATGCGAACTAAGCAAGAAACAGATTTTGCTGGTCTGCTTTATGCAAAACAAATATTGATGAAAATGTAAATAAATAATGATACACAGTATATAGGAAGAGCAGAAGGAAGTTTTTTTTCTGGAAGTGCCGATCGAGAATAAAATACTTTGCCATCTGCAACAAAAGTTGCGACATAAAAACAACAGAAATTTTGAGCCGCGAACATAAAAAGTTACCATCAGCGAAAACCATTTTGGGATAGTTTTGCTACCTTCAATTTTTCTATTGTACTTTTGGATGGACAAGTAAATCGCAAAATCAAATATTACATCGAATTCAGCGGGCGCCGTGATCAATTGCAAGTTACCTTGCGTGTTTACTCGCGTAACAAAGGATACATCTGTGTCAAAATGAGGGCAAGACACCGGGTGTTTGTTTTTATTAGTTTTCTTTCTTTCAAGTGTTATAAAGTTTGACAAGAAATGTGCGAATTCAACACAAAGATCCCAATCGCCAATCTTAAGGTTGACCATTGTTTCTCCGAAGTCAAAACTCCCCTAGACGAGGTTATTTATTACCAGGTAATTCCACCGTTTTAGACAATAGCAACTGCTTTATTATTCATTAGCGTCACAAATTCATGCCGATTTGGGGGCTCATTTTGTTCAAACTCAAGCACGCTTCCAACAGACCTGAACATAGTGTGCAGTGCACTTATAGTGCACTACAACAAAAAGAAAGTCACTTGAATCAAAATATTTTGAGCAGAATGTATCCCAAGGCCCTATGTGCCACTTGGCGCGCGGAGACTAGATAAAGGTGAAGATGCGAAGAATTCCATGTAATGCTAACATCAAGTATTAGTATAAATACACAGGTGATTATACAAAATCGCCCGCTCTCATTGGCTCGCTATCTCGGATTATCAGCCGATAATTACCCCGAGGGACAAAATGGCTGCCAGTAGTCGTTTTGTCACTGTAAGTGAAGATGATTTCGCGTTGAAATTTTTTTTTTTTTTTTTTTTTTTTTTTTTTTGAAATAATCACCTGTGTTTTATACTAAAACAATTATTCGCCGAAGGCGAAGTGATTATCGGTGAATATTCACCGAGACGAAGTCGAGGTGAATATTCACCGACTTCGTCTCGGTGAATATTCACCGATAATCACTTCGCCTTCGGCGAATAATTGTTTATTCGTATATTTACATAAGTGATTACAGAAAATTCTCTGCGCTGATTGGTTGCACGAGAGGTGGTTATTACGCTATAATCACCCAAGCGGTTTTCTTTTGAAAATGGCCGCTAGCCGTTTTGTCGAGGTGACAGACGAACAAATTAGTTGTTTTAAAGAAAATGCATATTTTTCAAACACTCCCCTATGTAATTAAAACAATATTCACTCCAGGCTCGGTGAACATCGGTGAATAAAAACCTCGACTTCGTCTCGGTTTATATTCATTGATACTAATTCACCTCGCCTTCGGCCAATATTTGTTAAATATTGCATGCTGGCCCGTGTAGCCAGCTAATTTTTGAAAGCTAGATTTATTAGAGCGATTTTAACGGTGGAGTAATTATTTCGCGATAACATTGCCTTAGTTTGTATTATGCATCTCAATAGAATGTAAAAGCAACCACGATTCGCTTAGTTGTGTTTTGCTGCGCCTAGCACCGGTTGCAGGTGTTGTTTTGTGTCATAGTTGACTGCTTAATTGTCCACGGCTGTCAGCTATTATTCGTAAAAGTAATTAGCAGCTTCCGTTTTGGTTTTACAGCTTTCGGTTAAAACCAACCTGGATCGTGTAACAAGATCACTGTCTTGCATCAGTTAGTTTATCGGCCCCAAAAATTGGTTTTTCAAAAAGTCACTGAGCTTTAGCGACTTTAGCTTTGCAACCGTCCATGGAAGATCTAAGAGTAGACCTGAAAAGGCTTCTAAATTTCCCAAACCTTTAAAGGGTAATAATAATAATAATAATAATAATAATAATTATTATTATTATTATTATTATTATTATTATTATTATTATTATTATTATTATTATTATTATTATTATTACTATTATTATTATTATTATTATTTATTACTCATTAGGCGCAAATTAGCATCTGAATATGATCAAATGCGCCTTACAACTAAAACTAAAACTACCCCTAATAATTACAATAAAATATACTTAAGAATACTAAAAATTAATAACTTAAAAAGTAATCAATCTAACAATAACAGGCAAAAGCCTTCCTGAATAAATACCTCTTTATAGTTCGTTTAAAAACCAAAAAGTGTTCGATGTCTCTAATACTTGGGTGCCAATGTTTCACACTTACATTGCAATGGCAGAAGGAGAGAAGGTCCAAGAAGGACTCCAACCACTGAAATCAATCTAAACACCATCCACATTACTGTGACCACCTCCTTCAAGTGTTCCGATAAAAGAGAAAAAGTACATTAGTATTCTGCGTTACTGCCATCGTCCAAGTTAATTGGTAAAACAATTGCTGCATCAACACGAGAAAATAACATGGAAATTTATCACGATGACCCGATGATTACAATAATTCAAGTACTTTCCAAATTCCAAATTGATTAGTCGCGACTGATATATAAGCAGTTGATAAACCTACGTTTCTGGGTCTTTGGCCACTTTCCCCTGACCTCCAAGGTGGTTCGTTGGTAATATTGTCCAAAGATTTTGTATGTTTTGTTGATTTATTGTTTTCTTAAGCAGTGTATGGACATTTCCGTGACGACTGAGGGTGAAGTCTCAGAGAACAGGAAAGACAAAACACTACTGTCAATGATTAAATGAAGAATATTCCAAGTTACACTCAAATGCGAGACAGTCAGTGAGCTCACTCCAACTGGTATGTGTTCCAACAAAAGGTAAAAATGAAAAGAACCCAGGTCATTAGGTCCAATCTTGAATTTCGCGTTCTGCTCGACCTTCAAAAGATGCAATATAACGCAAATATGCTTAATGGTGGTTATTCATAAGGTCCACAGTGGAAGTATCGCCATGAACGCAGTTAAATTGTCACACACGAAATTTTCCAAGTGGAACACTTTGTTGCAATTGGTTAGCTATAACTTCACCCTCACAGCAGAATTTTGAGGTACATAATGTCTTCACCAAACCATCAGGAGTTACCAAGCTTTATACCGTTTTTTTTATCCGTAGATCGGCAGGGAGCGTCCCTTCTAAGTGTGTAATATTTAATAAGTTTCAAAAAGACATTTGTCTATTGTGATAACCAATCGGTTGTCCATAAACCGTTTAATGATATGTAGGTCTAGATAATGTCTTTTTTGACAAATTGCTGCTCTAGGAGAAAACAGCTAATTTGTGTAGATATGTTCAGTTCCAGTAAAACAGGTTCTGTATTGCCCAAAATGAATCAACCCAGCCTTCAGAGAATTATGTTCTTTCTAAAGACAATTTAAACAATTAGAAGCTATAACTTACTGCGATATCTTTAACCCGGTGGTATTTTCATTCTTTCTCCAGTTCAAAAATCCGTCCAAAACGATTTCAACTTCCTCATTCTTGTCTCTTATAGTTGAAAGGCGCACAGCGTCTTTCGACCATTGTATTGCGGGGTTCAAAGGCTTGTCGCAAGTTACCTGTCGCTCCAACATGTTGTTCTATTCACAACCAGCCACGCCGGTACACATTTTCCCCAAAATATTCTTTTGTTTTCATTCAAATCCGTCCTCTTGCCTCGCTAAAAACTAAATATTCTTTTGAATTATAGAGATGAGCGCAACGCATAAAGGAAATAAGAGAATATCGAAATGACGACCATTTTGGAATAAATTGTATAAACAATTCTGACAATTGCCATCTGCCAATTCATGTAAAAATAAAACGATTCCGTCTTTACCAAAACAATCTCTAGCCTCATTCCCAGTCTTTCTCTTCTTCGTGCCGTGATAATTGTCGAAGAGTTAGCAAGTATTTCAAAGAGTGTTAGAGAAATTTAACGGGACCACTGCATTTTTGCAGAACCTGTCACATGCGTTTAACATTCGTAACCAACAAGGAAATCTTTGCTGGCGTCATTATATTTTGCTTCATTACAATACGAGTCGAGTTTGCTTACAGAGAGCATCATGCTATTTATAAATTGACTTTAAAAGGTAAAAGAACTTGTCAAAAATAGTTACATCTGCAATTTTGAGCCTTTTAGCCCCGTCAAAAACTGATGAATTCTTTGGTAGCGAAAGTGCTATTGATCCTGTACCTTCTTTGTCAAATTTCGAATGATTTTTAACACTCAGAGATTATCTGGAATATCGGGTTCAAATTTTCAGAGATTGGTCATTATGGAATGCACTTTCAATAGCCAGTATTTTATTGGCCGTATTTATACTAGAGGACGTCTAAGACGTCCAGGGGCATTAAACGTCTGGCCGTAAGTGCGACTTATATAAATACGGGACGCACTTAACTTCGACGGCTACTGAGATTTAATCACCAGAGACTGTGTGCGCTTCATTGCTAAGTGCGTCCCAGTTTAGTGCGTCTGAGACGACTGAGACGTCTGTTAAGTGCGTCGTTTAGACGCACTTAACTTAAGACGTTTAATTCGTCTGACGTTTAATGCGTCCACCTTATTTCCCGCATTTATATTAGTCGTCTAAGACGTCTAAGACATCTGAGACGTCTTAGTCGTCCTCTAGTATAAATACGGCCATTATTGGCTGATTGATCAGAAAACGATTGCCATGTGCTATTGAGGCAAGATTCTCCTATACACACACTCAAATACAGGCCCCAAAGTTTTAACTTAATCTGAAAACTTTGAATCACAACAGATGCGAATCGAGCTTAACAATTTTCCTTAGATAAAGACAACCAGAATGGAAGTGCCTGCGATTGCAGAAGCTCACAACATCTCCACATTTTGTTTCTCTTCTTCTCGTACCAGTGCCTATGGAAAGCGCTCAGTTGTGGTATGGATGCTGGGACTCCCCAAGTTCAACAAACCACTTCGACGCTAGAGAGCTCACGACGGAACGACGACGAAGACGACGACGACGGAGTACGCAAACGTGAACTAAAATATAAGTTCGCGTCAGTCTAATCATTTCTCGATTATTTCGAGCCGTTTGGCTTGGAAAGTGCGAGCCTACATTTCCAGCAATAAAACTGGACGAACGGGGATTGAAATTTTATCGTCCAGTGCTCACGTCTTCCACATAATATTAAATTTTGGTTTTTTCACGTCGTTGTCAGGATGACAAAGAAATGTAACAAAATTGCAAGCGCACGCGCAAATGAAAAACGAAAGCTAACCAGTTGTTTTGTGGCGTTTCGCTCTCAAATCTGGCGTTTCGCTCTCAAATGACCAGACCAACGCTTAAAATCCAACAGTACTGAGAAAGAACAATCGCATTCATTTTCAAAATGGCCAAAGGCGGGCCAGCTTGCTATTTCTAAGCGTACCCGATGAATTTTATCAGGGATTACCAAAAGCACCTCTGACTAGTGGTCAAAACTGCAGCTACACGCTGCCCTAGAAAGAAAACGGATCTCCGTCTATATGGAGATTATCCCGGGTAAGAGAATCGACCTCCCAGCCGAGTCAACTTTTGACATAGGCGCCGCAAGCTCGCGTTACGGGCGAGATCGAGGTGGCCGTGAAAAGTGTCAAGTCAGCAACAACACTGTCCAAGGTAATTTTTTGTTTTTGAGTTATTTTTTACGATAAAACAGCAAAGAAGAGAACAGTTATCAAATAAATGAACGAAATAAAGTAAGCTAACTCAGCTTGTTTATTTTGTTTTGTATTTTCGAGATTTTTTTTACTGTTTTGGGAGGTTGTTCTTGAAGAGGCTGTCGTGATCTTCCTCAGACGAAGTCAAGGCTGGAGATTCACGGATAAACGTGCTCGAAAGCATTTTTCCACTGAAAAGCGAGTTCGCTGCGCCGTTTTTCCTTCCAACGAAAAGAGCATAGTTTACGTTCCTCCCTTTCTCATCAGCTTGCTGAAAGCACTATCATTTCGGCTCGAATGAGAAAGACTTCCTCCACATTTCCAGACCGGACAGTTGTCCACCGATGATTGTGCTCGTCTTTTCGACTACGGGACCGAAATTAGGGATCTTGCCGGCGTGCAATTGCCACTTATCCCTCCGGTACACAGTCGAATCCTGTTTGTGAAAATATACGTGGACTAACGTGGACTGTGGGGAAACTGCTGTATTTTCAAGGACAGGATCCGACTGTGCGCCGGAGGCGTGAGTGGTAATCACGCGCGGGCAAGATCATAATTTCAGTCCCGTAGTCGAAAAGAAGGGCACTAGCATTGGCGGACAACTATCCGGTCTGGAAATGTGAATGAAATCTTTCCCATTCGAGCCGAAAGGATAATTCTTTCAGCAAGTTGAAAGAAATAGATAAGAAGAGCTGACACATTTTATATCTTCTGCATTATAATAAAGTCAACTCCCTCATAAGCGGACACCCTCCGGGATTGGAAAAAATGTCCGTTAGTAGAGCTGTCCGCTTACGAGAATTATTCCCATTAGCGGACACCAAAGGAAAAGAGGGTGGATGTCCGCTTACGGGAGAGTTAATTAGTAGGTGTTAATTCACATGCTTCATTGGGTAGCTAAACAAAGCAACTAAATTTCTTTACTGATGTTAAATGTTAACACTCGGGAAAAAAATATATACAGTATAACTCTTCTCTATTCATATTCAAGAAAAACTTAAACGGGACTACCGTCAATACATGTAACTTTGATGCTAAAAAACATCCAAACATTAACAAACAAGGTACTATCGTGACTAGAGAAGGTTTGCTTGGTCCTATGACAGTTTGGAGAAATAGTCCATTACGGTTGACTGCCTCCTTGCCAATAGAGACCTAAGTGTCATGTCTATTAGATATCGTTGACCCTGGTAATTGCCAGCTTACGAGAGTGTAGGTAATTAGGGTGAGCGTTGCGTGACATTCCGAAAAAAGGCTGCTAATGGGAGATATCCAACACGAAATGTTCCGTAAAGAGTAAGCAATTGCAACTTATTTCAAACAAAGAGGTTAAGGCTAGCGTTATTTTTAGGTTAACGTTAATAGTGCCGTTTTATGTCTTTACGGAGTAGCGGTTCAGGCGTCACTATGCGACCATAGGGGGCACTTTGTGACTGTACATAATGTGTAGGAAACATATTTTCCGGCAGGGAAGACTTTGCGGCGCTAGTTCAAAGAGAAACTGATGAGGGACCCGGCAGGGCACGCAAATCAGTTTGGCTGAAAATAATTTTATTAAACCTCCGGCATGTTTGTTTGGGCAAACACGACTGAAATTACAGTGGATGTTCGGAAATTTGGCGGCCGTCTTAAATTGCAACGTTGCCAGTCCGCTCAAATATAATTGGCGCAGTTTAGAGGCGAACTTTCTTCAATAGGCGAGAGTATAGGGATTTTTTTTCGTGGTGAGGTATGGCGAATGTATTCAAGCTTCAACGACTGTAAACGAATTTATAAATTTTCAGCAATTTCTCAACTTGTATCAAACCACGAGGAGATCTTTCATATCCAATTTTCAGACGTTGTACCTTTTATAATTATGGATGTTTCCGATTGATAATTAGTTAATACAAGTAACAGTTATTTTATTTACGAAATAGAAAGACCAGCTTACCTGAAGACGCTTCATTTTAGCATTTAATACGTCCTGGCAGTCCATTGATCCATCTGCACAGACTAAAGCAAGTAAAGTACAGCTCAAACGGGCTGAAACCGAACTAAACGACCTTAACTTTGAGAACGAAAAAAGCCTTTGTACACAATTACAACTTTGCGTGTACCGTCAGTTGTCGTTAGTTGAAGTTTTAATTGAAATATACCTCGACGAAACCAAGAAGGAATAAAATGCATATGGTGGCCAACTTGACGAGCCGGCAGGGTCACGCAACGCTTATGGGGACAAGGATGATATTGCGTGACTTAGTTACAAAAATACACTGGAGAAGAACAACTCAGCGAAGACGAATTATCCGGCTTACGTGCTTAACAGACGAATCAGCTGAAGACGAATTTTGGTCCATAATTTGTCTAAACACCAGATTTATATCTAGCCGAATTGCAGACGAAATAGCCGTCTTAAACGGATAATTCATCTTACACAATTCGCCCAATGAAAGACGTTTTGGTCAATGCCGTGAGCTCCTCGGGGCCTGTCAGTAACCAGTCTGTATGAATTAGTTACCTTACGATTCAATGAGCTAGCTTCATGTAGTCCGGTTAGTTTCGTTTACAAAATAAACTAAATTTGTCTTCTCTACCTCTCATTGTGCAACCTAAGCGTCACATTTTGCTCAAAAACACACAATTTCATGTGTTAATGCTCCCCCGGGGGGGGGGGGTACTCGATGTATCCTTGGTTGGGGAGGTGCGGCGTGGCCCTCATACCCTGACCCTGTTTAAGACAAATATCGCTGATTTTCCTACCCATTTTAAGACAGAATTCCGATTTTTGATAACCTGTTTAAGACATTTAACCCAGTTTAAGACAAAAATTGATAAATCAATACCCTGATTAAGACAAAAAATGATAAATTCGATACCCTGTTCAAGACAAAAATCCCGAAAAACATACCCTGGCTGGCCGCACGTCCCCATTAAGCCCTTATAAGGGAGTACCCCCGCCGGGAATGCTCCTTACTTACAATATTTCAACTTTGTGGAGGTAAATGATTGCCTTTCCCTGTTGCACCCAGTCTGTACTGTCCTCGTTTTTATACAAGGATTGAGAGAGGATTGAGAGAGGATTGAGAGAGGATTGAGGTGAGCTGAACGGTGTAAGGCGCTGATATTTGACTTCTGTAAGATAAGAAAATTGAGCCATTGGGGGCACTTTAAAATGAATAACTCAAGGCTTAGGGTGTATTTTTGTTTGATTGTTTGCGCAACTATGCTTTTTGTGGGAGGGGGAGGAGAGCTTCTTGCTT
>NC_090874.1:71064949-71067449 GCF_036669935.1 Montipora foliosa
TTATTAGGAATTTATTACTTATTGAAAGGACCCAGATACCTGCAACAAATTACATGAATTATCAAATCTGCATAGTCCATCTAAATTTATTACCGCTTAATTACTGGCTTGAATACCTAGACCTTCTTTTCTTTTATAAATGTAAATTAGAGGTTATTCAATTAAACTTAGAAATTATGTTAAGTACTGTAACAGTAAATCACGTCTTGGTTCCTCTGGAGCTTATTTTAGAACTTCACTTTTTAGGGATTCGTTTTTTATTAGACTTTCCAATATTTGGAGTGCTGTTTCTGATGATATCAAAGCAGAAACTACTTTGTCTTCTTTGGAAGCTAAGCTTAAGTCTTTCTATTTTGTCAGGTTATACCAGATTTTTGATGGAAATAATGTTCGTACTTTTAAATTAATCTGCCCTAAATGTCGCAAAGTTGAAATTTAATATTTTCTTTGTTTGCTCTTGATGATATTGTAATACTTCTTTCATATATATATTTTTATTTTGGGCTGGGTTGGGTATTCTAGTTTTGAGGGGCGCGTTTTTGGGTGTAAATACCTTGTAGGGGATTTAGTGTCATATTGTATTTAACAACCACCTTAGGGTGAATCTTTAAATAAATAAATAAATAATAAAAATAAAAATTTTAATCTCCCAAACCACTCCAAATAACACATGGCTACCTGCGGCCTTTCCATACATCTAGGTACGACGGAAAGCCGCAAGAATCTGGAACAAAAATTCAATTTCCAAATCGGCACCCTTAATCCCCACGGTATTAACGAACGCTTTTCATTTAACTGATGTATTCTTGTTTTTCACGTTGCTATGTGACCACCAATAGCGTAGCTCCTACTCTGCTATAAAAACTACACAAAACCCATAATTCCTCGATTCGCTCTGACGAAGGCGTAACGCTCGGAACGTCAGCTTTTAGAATTCCTGTGCGGTGTTCAATTACATTATCACCACCGTTGATAAAACCAAATTTTTGTGTACTGCTTCCTCACGAACGCAGCACCACAGTTTCTTTAGAAACTACCCCCTTTTTACAATACGGGCGGACTATCCAATAACTGAATTTGGAAGAATGGTTTTTAATTGAAGATCTTTAATTAGGAAACGACTCCTGTATGCTCACGTTGCCGTCAAAACCAAAACAAGCTCCTCCTTTCACGTTGTTGTTTGTCGTCTATGGGCCGGAGAGAAATGTATTATATAACGGGCCCTTCCAAGGGCGGATTTCTATAATGCGTGCCAAATTGCTGTAAGATTATTTTTGCTCTTTTCGGCGTAAACGTTACCGTAGTCGGCTTTGTTCATAATTTAACTCCCTAATTCTGTGCAATAAGCGTGTGCGACACGACTCAGTTTGTATGCATTGAACAACCATCCTCCAATTTCGAATCCCTTAATTGACCACTGCTCGTCAGCTTTCGTCCAAGTTCGTTGGCTTACTCAGTTACCCAGGGACAAAAATGAACGATTCCCGCCGCCTGTGGGTTGCACCCGAACCATTTATTACAGAACCTCTCTTTGCCACAGCTTGACTTGGCACTTGAAGATATCTTTGGTCAATGCTCGGAGCCCCTCGGGGCCTGTCGGCAGCCAGTCGTGAGCTGAAATGGTTCCTTGTGATGACGGTGATAATTTGTGGGGAAATTAAACGCCGGCGAAAATGCAAAAGGCGAAATAGTGTTGCTCGAAAACGACTATACATCATGGTGTAAATGATGGGGTTATATATGACCGATGCCTTGGCCAATAGGTCTGGTATTTCCGCCTCCCAATCCTCTAGCATAAACGTTTTCGTAAATACCGCAACCAGGCTGACGCAACAATATGGCGCCCAACTAACCAAGAAAGCAGCAACATTCATAGCTGTCATTTTAACAATTTTTAGTTCAGATTGTCGCTGTCTTAACTGGATTTGTAGGTTTCCTGGGACGACAACACTATGGACTAAGCTGAAAAGTAATCAAAAGACATATCTTATACCATAATTTCTAACAGGGACCCATTACCTGGAGCCTGGATACGTATTATACCCGTGAGTAAACCCTGTCCCATATCTTTCTGTTGCTAGAAATTTTATATCTTTTTATCATTTTGAAATACTCTCGTGTTTCAGGTGTGCTGCACGTGATGTAATCAGCGGCCGATCATAGATCATAGATCTCTTACGATTGGCCGATCATAGATCATAGATCTCTTACCATTGGCTATTGTGAAATCACCTACGAAAACTCCCTGCATAAAAATAAAAGGATATGAGACAGGGTTGACTCAGAGGATTAAAAGATGGAGGCTCCGGGTAATGGGTTCCTGTTTCTTATGAGGGTTTGGCCTACGCATATACAGAGCGGGAAAGCATTTTAACGCCAATGCATGGATCATGGCTGGGTATCCTGTTGGAGCCTAATTTTCGATAAAACTGAGTCAAGTCGTTTTGTTGAATTATCTGCTCAGGAATGCCTAGGCTTGGTATGAAGGAGATACCTTACG
>NC_090874.1:71074949-71112449 GCF_036669935.1 Montipora foliosa
ATTATCATACCCAAAGTAGCTAATTTTTTGGCTTTTTGCTGGTTGAATGCCATGTTTTAATACATTTACGTGCACTGCGTGTAGCCCTGGGACGAGAAAATGTAAACATCTTCCCCAGACTTCTTCGGAAGTCAGTTTATCATTAAACGGATGGGTAGCTCATTTGTTTTCGGAAACAATGTTTCCTCGTTTAGCCGCCGGGGCAGCAAAACATTTTGTTTGTTTCCCGCTAATTTAGCCACCTCGGGAAACATAACAAGAAACAATGTTTCCGCAACAATCATGGTTTCCTAGTTTAACCAGGCCTTAAAACATATACTGTATTTTGTATTTTTTGTATATTTGACTTCTGTGAGATTAAAAAAAATTAAGACTCAGGATTTATCTGCTCCTTTGATTAATAAAATGCTGCCTTTTGCGGAACGATGGTATGAAATATATATATTTTGGAGCGTGCTAAGTGGTGGTTAGGAAAGTAAGCATGCATTTAGCATGGGAAAGTGAGGAACAAGGAACACTGTACAAGCAAACTAGGATCATCCCTAGAAAAACGATCACTATCATTACCTATAAATTTTGTAGTAGCAAATTATCATTGCCGTAAGAGGCCCGAAAAATCCAAAGAAAACAAGCAAAAGGTTATATGCTGTATCCGAAGCAGATTTGCCTGACCAGTCTGGACAGCAGCTTATTTTCGAAGCGGAAAGAACGAACCGATTCCAACCCAGCAATGGAGGTAACATACACAGAACACCATATATCCATGCCACTCCCATTAAACAGGCGACTTGGGAAGCTGACTGTCTAGAACTGCTATTCACTCGTTTCAGTCCATAGTAGGATACGACGCTCATTTCGGTCAAAGTAAAAATCGATGAAATTCCCACTGCGCCGTTTACGAATCCTCCCCAACTGCAGTGAGAGCTCTCAAGAAGCATTCCACGTAGATTGGCTTGCATTGCCACAGGATACCCAAACACGATGATAAAAATATCCGCGAGCGCGAGGTTAAGCATGAGGGGAGTCATGGTTCGCCTGCGATGTTCATGTTGATATAACACAACCAGTGTCATGACGTTTCCAATAAAACCGACTGTCAGGATGAAGAACATGACGAAACCGTAGGCATAGTAACCGCCGTTGTTGACAAGAAGTGCTGCCTGGTCACTTTGGTTGATAAATTCTTTCATATTGGAGTCGGTTGCCAGTGATTGCGTTTTGTTCTGAAATAATGATAAAATAAAAATACTGACGAGAAAACAGGTAAAAAGTTCAAAATGTTCACTGCTCGTATACAGTGAGTAGATAAGCGCCCCTTCATGCAAGCTAATGATAATTCAAGTGTCAATTGTATTAAGTGCGAGCCTCAGAGCACTAACTGTAATTGAATACCCTGTATACAGAAACCAAATCAAATCAACGTTACATATACACCTTATTCCAAAATGGCCACCATTTAGTATTATTTTGCTTTCTTGGAAATTAGCCCTTGTTGCTTCGTTCAAGGTTTAATACCAGAAGTTTTAGTTTAAGAACGAGGCAATAGGGGTAATTATAAAACAATCCAGTACCAAAGTGGCCACCAGTTTGGAATGAAGGTGTAAACCAAATATAAAATGGTCTTCAAAAACCAAAAAAGTGAGGAAAACAGGCTCGCGGAGCAGAGTAGAGAACCAGCAAACTCGACCCACATGTGAAGCCAAGTCTTGGAATCGAACTCAGGTCACATTGAAGGAGGCGAGTGCTTTCCCTCCCTTGAGTGAAAGTTTTGCGTGGCGAGCTGTCTTCTCCCAATATTCCTTTGATTAAAGAGCAGCGATGAGGTGATGAAATTAATGTTCACCGTGCGCGGGTCAGTTGGGACCGAAGTTTGCAACCCAAGAAAAGGAGGTTATTTAGTACAACCTTAAAATGCTCAGCAAAATCAAGCAAGAAGTTGTATGGCAAATGCTAATTAAGAGTAGTATCTCCTAATGCGTTTTAAGAGATGGTGATAAAATACTATGCATTCGCTCAGGCCGTGTAGGAACAATCATTCATGCAATCAACCACCGTGTCAAGTCACCTTCCCTTAGGGAACAGAGTATCAACACAGATTATTCTCTAACCCAGCAGCTGCAAGCACTTCCTTGCACGTGTTGGGTCTCCAAATGGGCATGAATCCACAAGAATAACCTAGGTTTGAAATGTGTAGCAAGAAAAGAACAGAGTCGAGGTTCAGGGGAATAATTTGCATGTTTCCTTGTTTTGAACAATACAAAAGCTAATTTTTCCCCTGAACCTCGACTCTGTTCTTTTGTTGCAACACAATTCGAACCTAGCCTATTAAAAAATAAACAACAACTCCCTCATTTAAGGAATAACTTAATAGCACAAACAACGAATTTCATATACTTTTAGCCATACTTTTCATCTCTTACGGGGTATATGATGAATTCAAGATTGACCTTCTTTCTCACAGCGGACGAGTGCAGTGGTACAAGTGAAGCATTGTTCAGCACCGACACTCAAAAAAGCTTTAATAATTCGACCCCAGTTTAAACCTGTTTTTTAAGGCTTCTTTACATTTCGTTATCTCCGATGATCTTGCGTTAAGAAAAGAAAAAAGCCAGTGTACGTGAGGTGCGGCACTACACTCATCTAAAACTTTGAGTATTTGAGTATTTATGCCTATTATTTTATAAACTCAAATCTTTATGCAAATTCTTGGCTAAGTCCAGGCTCTGTCCTAACCCCTTTGTCACTGAGAGAAGTGTGAGAGTAAGGACTGACCAATTGCCCACTTTCGTACATTAAAATTCAGTCTTAAACAAAAGGCATCATCTCAAGGCTGTGGGGAATTAAACTCATACAAATCCTCAGATTCATTTCCCAGAGCCTCGAGATTATGCCTTTTGTTCAGGACTGAATTTTAATATATGGAAATTAGTCTATTTAAATGTTGTGTCTTCGGCTACACAGCTGAATCCACTTTCGTTCAAACACCTGGGAAATGAGGAAAGAAGTCATAACGCTTTACACTTGAGAATTTTTAAGCAGTTCGGGTTTTTCCTTTAATTTCAAAACCAAAATGTAAAAGGAAAACAGGAACGAGTTCCAACGAAACTCTCCTTGATTTCCAACCTACTTTTTCCGGGAGACAGTCGGGAGAGGTGACGGTGAAAAATTACTGGATACTGGCTTAAGTTGTCAGTTTCAGGTTCTAAGCTGGAATTACTTGTATCCAGTGTAGAGACAAAAAATGAACTGGTTGCATAATGATTTGGGGGAACAATTATCTAGTTTTGTCAATTGACTCGAAAGAAAACTTTTAAACTCACTTGAATTTCTTTTCCCGTTGATTGACTTGCCGACCTGGCGCAAGGGCGAACGTATGTGAGCTGCAATGACAAGATGTGGCTACGAATCAAAACAAAGGGGACTAAGCATCAAAACTCCTCGCTCATGTTTTTTCGTCGGTGAGTCAAGAGGAAAAGTGAGATACACCTGTCGCGTGGGAGGTTTTTCTTTAATTGAAGCTTAAGTTCTCGCCAGTTACTGACACATAGATACAATGGTAAATATAATATTTTCGTGTCCTCCTGTTTAGCCCGGGGCAAAACTTCAGGAAGCCATTCAAGAATATGAAGTCATGTAAAGTCCTACAGGTTGATGCCGTTTTGCATTTAATTCTCACGACTTGAAGGACTGTACACTAAAGGGAATTCTTGAGAACGTCAAATTAATTAATTATGGAAAAGCGGCTTTGATTCCGTCTTTTTTAGCACAATGAAAAGAGATTTTAGATTTTAAGTAGAATAAAACAGCTTATATCGAACATTAAGACAGCATTAGTTATTGTTACCTTTTAAAGTTTATTTTATTTATTTAAGTTCTTTGGGGATAAGGATACAAAGGACACAAACTTTTAAATTAAACAAGACTCTTGAAAAATGTTGTTTTGGTAGACGAACCAAACCGAAAATTGCCCGCTTCAAACAAAAACCAAAAAAAGACAAAAACAAAAAAAGGCGAAAAACATATTTTATGCCACCGGGGTGTTATAGGGAACTAGTTCGAGACGCTGGTGTTGATAAACGTTGCGTCAGAACTGTTCTTTGTCGTCTGATCTTTGAGCAGACACCGACATGTGTTTGTCAAACAATTGTTACTTCTGTGTTGTAAATTTTTTCAACGTCTTTCGTTAAAGGAGAGAAAAATTGAAAAACAAAACAGAGCAATTAACATTTGCCTTAAGGGAATGGGAGTAAGAAATTAACTAAGCTTCCTGCGACATAAAAAGCAATTTGCCTTTCTTTTCCCCCGTCTTCTATTTCCATTAATCATTTTTACGCCAGAATTTTTCATAAGCCAGGCCACTCACAACAGCAAAAAAAATCGTTTGCCTACCTATGTACCTGAAATTATCTCATACGAAAAGCAGCGGAGTAAGCTAGACTGATGGAGGGATCAAAGACGTTGAAGTTTGTCATCAGGGAGAAGATCTCGGTTCCTCGTTTGTACATCGAAAAAAAAAAAAATCGCATTTAAGGCGACTTTTTAGCTTTTCGCCCACGCCAAATGTTGACAAGAGGGCGTTCTACATATTTCAGGTTTAAATAATAGAGAGCAGAATACCACATTTCCAATTTTCCGACAGTGGAAATGAACTTATCGTAAAACTGAATCTCCCCAAAAGGTACCTGTTTTTTGTTGCTATGAAGTTAGAACATTGGTGTATCGTCACATTTGACGATTATTTGTGTACCTCATCTCGCAAGTTTGTTGCAGCACATGAAAGTTACTACGAAAGTTACGCACTGTTGAATAAAAAATAAAAAAAGATAAGATAATTGAGAGATTTTAGCATCGCCTTTCATGAAAAGGAAAATGACAGGGAAGTGCTTGTCATGAAATCATGAAAATTCTCTTATTCAAATGACTCCTCTCTTTTGAGCAGTTTCTCTATGTCTGTAGCCAAAGGCAAGGAGGACAAATCAAACAAGTTTCGGTTTGACTTTTGGAAAAAATCGTTAATTTCAGTCTGACGTTTGCCCTAAGACTCGATGCTATATTATAACGCTCTCTGACAGTTGTCAAAGTGTCAAACTGACAATTCTCGTGAGTTTTTGGTAAGTTTCGCAATCTTTGCGAGAAGTAGACAATGTTCAGTTCGGTCAATACTTTCCGCAACGACTTCTCGCAAACACGCAAAGAATTAGTTAGGCATTTGCTTTAAATTTCATAATCTCTTCAGCAACTTGGGCACCGTCTGTCAATAGGGAATTTAAGAAACGACGACGGCTACGACTACGACAACGCCACAAAACAGTAATAATCATTGGTTAAAAGAGCATAAATAATCGTGCAGCACGTGCAGCACGGATTTTAGCAAGTATGTTTGCAGTCCTCTGCATATCGACGACGTGAAATCACCAAATTTGAAGTTTTGACGACAACATAAGCATGCAACAGAGAATCCTTCATTCTCTGTTGTAACTTTGAAACCGCTCGTACCGATTTATTTTTAGGATACTTTGCCCACATTGTACGACGAGAACTAGACTGAATAATCGCGAAAGACTTTCGATAGAGCCAAGTTATCTTTTGAGGTGACGTTTTCGTCGACCGTCGCCGTCGTAGATCTTAAATTCCCTAATGTCTCAGGGGAGATAGTGACTCGGAGTTATGAGAAACGTTACCAGTCGATTAAGGACGGTGCCTACTATTGTTATTGCGCATACGTTCTGCGCATCTCGAGATACTCGGATTTCCTATCGGTTATGCCTTCAAATACAGGGATATTTTTGCGCGGTTTAAAACTATCTAGAGAAAGTAGATCTTAGTAAGTACTCTCGGTATCCAAAAAGAAAATTGGGGTAACCATGCATTTTTGCTATCCAAAAAGAAAATTGGGGGTAACCATGCATTTTTTTTATGTATGGCGTTTTTTCTCAAATTAAAACTTAAAAGCTTTAATTTGAGAAAGAACGCCATACATTGCTTTGTATTTTAAAGCTTTTTACAAATATTTTTTATCAATTATCTTTGAAAAATGCGTGGTTACCCCCAATTTTCTTTTTGGATTTCAATAACACTTGTTAAGATCTACATTTCCCGCATAATCACACACCGGGGCAAAAATATCGTTAATTAGTAGGCACCGTCCTTAAAGCCGTAACTTTTCAGTGTCACGAAAGGAATTTTGTAAATTTGGTAGCGAGAAAAATTGCGAACCTTGCCTGCGTATTTGGGAGTTCAAGGAACAAGGAGGCCGTCACAGAACAAGAATATCATCGGTCAAAAGAGTGGCAAGACGTACTCCACAAAATAAAAAGGTGAGTGACCAAGTTTGGTTTTTGGGCCGCAACGTGAGCAAAAAACAATGAACCGTTCATTTTCTACCTTTAAAGTGACTATGAAACCGTTCGTACAAAGTCCCGTTACATGTTAGTTCGCCCGTTTTGTACAACGTGAACAAAGTGGAATAATCGCGAAATTCTTGTGACAAAGCCAAGTTGTATTCTGTATTGGCGTATTCGTCGATGTTGCCGCTGTCCCTGCTTGGGCTCCCTAGAGTGTTTGCGAATACCCTCACGACTTACAACAGGAAACCTAATTAATTACTCTCAAAGTTTTCCCGGGTGAGAGTTACCAATATGGCTACCGATACGATAAGACGTATGTTCTCACGTTGTTGTCGGGACAAGGACGGCGAGGAAATGTAGCAAAATGCAAAACGCACGTGCAGGGCGGGCAGAGCGTTTGTTTTTGTTCATCAAGCCCACTGTTTTGTGGCGTTTTCGTAGCTGTCGCCGTCGTCCAAGAGAAAATGAGGGGACAGAGAAGGAGGCTCCCGGTCCAGCCCTTGGGATATGTCATGTCCACGAAAGTTATTTTTAGACGAGCGGAAGTCTTCCGAGACGTCCGCATGCAGGCCAACCTCGGTCCGATGTTTGAAACAAAATATATATTCATCAGCCTTCCACGTGCGCCATCATTTTCTCTTTTCACTAAGAACCTGAGAGCGAAGCAAGACTGCATGCGGACGTCTCGGAAGAAAGACTTCCCCTAGAACAAAGACTTCCGCTCGTCTAAAAATAACTTTCGTGGACATAACATATCCCGGCCAACGCCTTGAGCCTCCCTCTCTGTCCCCTCATTTTCTCTTGCGTCGTCCTATCGTAAGGTCCCTAGTTTCTAAAGAGGAGAAAAGAGAGGTATAAGAGCCATCTGATCACAGACAAGTACTAGACAGATCATTAAATTTGAATGTGATTGGGCTTTCAAAACTCGCTAAAACAAGAAAATCTTAAGGTATGGATTAGAAAGACATCTGTCCCTTCAGACACACAAACTGCTAACAAAACAAAAAATATCGAAGATTGGCATAAATAAATGCGGTGAGCTTCCTGTTGGATATTTTCGTGCTGTGAAAGTCCGAAACGTTTTCAAGTTGTAAGAACATCCGTTAAAATTTAAATTGAGGAAAAATACCGGAAAATATCGCTGGAATAAAGAAATGAATATTTTAATAAAGACATGGCTTTGCATATTTATAGTTTGATTTTTCAAATAACTGTCTTCGTTTTGTCTAGACATCAAAGTTCACTGCTCGAAACACTTCTACAAGAAAAAGAGGATTTGAGATGTTGACCAGTGACGTGTTGTGACAGTGATCAGTACTGCTAGGATTCTTTTCCATAAATATTTCAAAGTGTTTTCAAGACAAACATTCATCTGGGCGCAAGGAGCGAAACAAAAAAATAAATGAAAGATAATGCTAGTTTCAATTGTAAAGAATGTCTGAGCAACTTAGATTGATTGCAGCTATTTTAAATTTATCCCAAATATTTTTACTGGGTTGTCATATGGCAATACAGTCGAAAAACGAGTAGCATTTCATTTTCCGTTTTATTTCTTTCCTGCGTCGGGAATCGGAAAGGTTGCGCAATAGGGTTTTCCTTTGTGCCTAAAGTCTTCTGAGCGTATCTTTGGTAGGTTTCAGGGGTAGTAGAAAAGCGTAAATTCAGGTAGATTTTATCCAGTGGACACAGTACAAGCAATAGCGACGAAGTCGATGTAACGCGAATGGTGTTTTATTGGATCTTTATATTAAGCAAAATACACGGAGCTCAAGAATGGAACGTCAATTCGATACGTAGGTTGAAATTTGATACGCGAGCAGTTTTCATAAGGACGGCAGGAATTCTTAGCCGTGTTCTTTTTGGCAAATGATTTATGGGTAGCCATAGGTTTTAACGTCAGAATAAGATTTTTTTGTCACTCTAGAGTAAAATGAAGTTAATTTGGGAAGCCAAAACTTGGGAAAAATCGGGCTAGTGAGCATTTGAAAATCGCTCTCTTTGTAAAAGCGCGTAATTGCCCTAAAGATTGCTGTAGTCCATAAGGAATCACAACTTTAGTGATCTGTTGACGATTATGATTTGCATCGCCACACTGCAAACTGTCTTTGGGGTTTAATATACTATGCAAAGTGAACGTTCATTCCTTATTACGTCCCTGTTTTAGACGATGCTTCCGTTTTTGTTGTCGAATGAGAAAGCGTTGAAGTCGTGCACAGAACGAACCCACGGTTTCGATTTTTACTTGGCAAAGCACCGAACACCGTGATTTCCGAAAGGAAAAAAAGGGCTGAAATTATTTTTTTATTACTTACCACATTTAACTGCTCTGCCAACTCAAAATCACGACACCCACAAGCAAACGATCAACCAACGGCAAAATAGGCGGAGAGTAGTGCGATTATGGCTTAATTGTAGAATAGTACGTGTACACCGATTTAAAGGTACTATTCTGTGATTTGCCACTAAGTTTTTTACCTATTTTACGATTCAAGTCTCCGATTCCTACCTACAATTTTACCTTAAGATGCTATATCCTTTAAAGGCCAACCTTCAACCGACAGGCATTGCGTGCCTCGGAACAATTTTCATATATGAAAATTCCACCCGAATCCGAGATTTATCCAATTAGATCGCTGCGATAAGAAACACGAATTTCCATAACAAAAACAATCGATCGAAAAGCCTGTCGGTTGAAGGTGGGCCTTTAAGAACGAGTAATAATCAAGTATTTCTGTGTTCGTTCGGGCGCAACTGTTTTCGAAGGTACGATCGTGACAATCGGAGAATCGTATAATCGGAAGATTCGGAGAATAAAAATAGACAGTCGGAAAAATCGTATAAATAATCGGAACATCCGAAGAATCGAACGTGCAAAGAGAATCTAAAGAATAGGAGAATCGGAAGAATCATATGCCAAAACTCATATTTTGCCATTCTCCGATTTTAAGCTATGGTAATACGAGCAACAAAAACGTCCAACTTAGCTTGTCTCGCAACAATGCTGCGAAACAAGTCGAAAAGCGATGTTGCGCGTTTTACATTCCACTCACGACCAGTCTGGCAACAAAGATGTGTTGAAAGTTGCGTGAATTCAGGCCTCTGATTGGTCAGCTAAGAGGTCACGCAAGCTTAATTAACCTATGAAAACAAAGATGGCGGTCGCCACTTGGCAGAGGAAACGTACTGCAGCCACGTATGACTTAATCACCATTCTTGACAAATCAAGAGCGCCAGAAAAGTGATTTTGTTGCAAAACAAGTTGCCTTAGAGTGGTCAAACGGGCAGCATTTTGGAGATTTTGTTGCAGAAAGTAGAACGGACCTCTTTTTTTCTGCAACACGCTGCAGAAACTTTCAACGCGTTGCGAGACAGGTTGTGTGTGGGATGTAAAACGCGCAACCTCGCTTTTCGACTAGTTTCGCAGCAATGTTAATTGCGAGACAAGTTGGACGTTTTTGTTGCTCGTATTACCGTAGCTTTAGCCATAATCTCAACCCTTCTGCAATCTTTTTCCGGAAAGTTCTTCCTGATGTCATTTTCCCCCGAAAAATCTGCGGGAATGCCACATCCCTTCTGAGAAAACACGGGTTGGCCCCTGTTTGTTCAAATGATAAGATCCCGCATTAAGAATGGCGTGTTTCACTCGCAAAATTCTCTCAAATTTATTGTAAAGATTCGACAAGGTGTGGTAAATCCGATGTGGAAATGAATAGAAAGCACACCCATTTTCGACTACCTTGTCAGACGTCTTTGAAATTGCAAGTTTTATCGATGATGACGTTTCCATGCCATGTAAACTTCTTATGTTCAGAATGAAAGCTATCACGTTAAATGTAATGCTAGTGCTCGTGTAAGTTTACTTTCCTCTTTAGATATAGCCTAAAAATATAATCATAGCAACTAGAAATTTTGTTAACTAATTTCGTTTTGTATTGACTGATTCAGTGCATTTTTTTCCATTCAATTTAAACCAACATTTGTTTTGTTTTACTTTTAAATTAGATCCGTTTCAACCATTTTGGGCTTTGAACGTGTACTTGGAATGGATACACCCGTGGGATACATCACTGGAACGGATGAAATTTCGGGAAACATACTGGAATCGAAATGATGATAGTGACGGAACTGCTGCAATGTCGGATAAGCTTACTGTATGACCAGCACCGTTATCACCAACGAAAATATCAAGTTTATAATTGCAACCTTCAACTTAGAGCATCATTGGACTAAACCTTTCTTGGAATTTCCCGATGAACAGTATGTTTTCTGTCTGCAAGAATTGAATAATTTTAAAGAAATGATAGAATCTTCGCAAAGTGGTTTGCAAGTGGGAGGAAGAATGGCGGAATAGATCTTTGATAAGCTATTTTCGTCAGAACCCACGCATTGGTGTAACGACGTCAAATCACGGGAATAGAAGAAGTGGGAATTTGTCTGAAGACCCCAAAGAAACGTAATGTTTCATATAATTGCTCTTCCGATTGTATTTCTAACAAACACATGTACAGAAGTAAATCACGCCAATATTTGACTTGATTTGTCCCAATCGTTAATTTCTGATCAGTTTACAGTGTCCCAATTAGTGCTCCAGCGCTAGAACGACTAGACACTTATATGAAGTTCCTTTCCTTTCTGTGCAGAGGAACTGATAGAACATGAGGTGCGGCTATGTTTTATCAGTGCCTTCGTTTTCTCTTGGTCCTCATGGAAACAAACAATGAGACTGAGTTCTGGGAACGAATGAGCATGCTTTCATAATCGTTTGGTGAAATTATTGGATCTTTCCCAGTCAATATTACGGGTTTAGTTTAATGTGGTATATTTTACATTGTTTGTCTCCCTTTATTTTGTACCTTTTTAAATTGTAAATTGCACTTTTTTTCTTTTTCTCAAGAACAAAATTAAAAGAAAGAACATTTCAGCGAAGAAAGCATCCAAAAATGTTTAGAAACAGCAAATGAGCATCTACAGAAAGTTTGAATTTTACTTAAAGCAATGAGTAAGCGGTCCGTTTCCTTTCTCTTCCACAAATTTAAAGCCCGGGCAAATTCTAAACGTTGGTCTGGAGGAGGCAAAAACACGTCAGATTCTCTTCTGCACGAAAAACAAGTATATTATAAAGAGCGGGTAGTCGCCAATTTATATTTTTTCCAACTTTTTTCCCATTTTTGAAACCAAAAGCAGTAGTTGTTGCAGGAAAACACTCAGTCTGATGGAAGGCGATATAGATTTTAAAAAACACTCTGAAAAGCCTCACCGTTTGATACTTGGCCAACACCTCAGTAAATCTACGGCTAAAGTCTGGAGAAACTTGAGAGAAGTTATGAACCTAAAGCGAACAGAATATCACAGTCGAATAGCATAAATGTTGTGTCTGTCAATAGCGAATAACCTTTTATAAGTTGTGCTATTAAAAGTCGCATATTATGATGCTAGAAGTGCCCATTTTAGCCCAAATTGTGCTCTAATTATGCTCGTTTTTCCAAATCATGCCACTTTTACTAAAATTAGTCAGTGCTCGACTTTCAGGAAAAAACCTAGGGGCCAGCTGGCCTTAAGTTTTCCGATTTGGTCGCCAGCTCAAGTATTTTGATCGAAAATAAATTTCGGCCTTGTAGGCTTCATACATTTCAACTAAAGAGAGGCTACCATAAACCGAAAAAAAATATTGTCCTAAGTTTCAACT
Organism: Montipora foliosa; assembly: GCF_036669935.1. Lineage (NCBI taxonomy): Eukaryota > Metazoa > Cnidaria > Anthozoa > Scleractinia > Acroporidae > Montipora > Montipora foliosa. The sequence continues at coordinate 71,086,983 of NC_090874.1, forward strand.
AAAGGATCTCAACAACTGCTGTATAGAGTTAAAGCCCAAGTAAGGCCGAGCTTAAAATCAGAGCGCGTAAAGCCCTTGACAGAAGAAATGGGTAAAAATAGTTGCAAATTTTAAATGCTGGATGATCTGACTTGAAAATAAATTGGATAAAAAGTTGAATACATCAATCATAACATTTCTAACCAATTCGATGTTCCAGACGTCGTTATATCCGCATTAATATTTATTATACTCTTGATCCTTGGAGATGCTTTTAATTTGCAAACCCTTCTCTCAACGTGCAAACGGACTCGATTCGCGCGAAGGCATTCACTTGAAAACATTTGAGCCTTTGTTCTTATGTTAATTATATAGAGAACATCGGATCGAAACCGAAACGTCGCCTATATAAAGTTTTATATTCGCTCGTTTACGAATTAAAATAATGTGCGACATTTATGACAGTGGTTATGACAGTGGTACATTATTTTAAAAAAATTATTAACACAATTCTTCGTGATAAACAATTTCTTTTCCCTCACATTATCAGGGCCCGTCCACACTAATCTGTTTTCGAAAACCTTCGGCTCCCTGAAAACGGATAAAAATATCTGCGCCCACACTAGCGTTTTCACATCGCATTCGGCCGTCCATGGCCACTAGCCTGCGAAGGCAGTCGTATTTCCGGCCGCCGTTTTTCTCCGCGGGAAATACATCTGCGTTGGCACGCTAGCCGTTCACACTAGAGTCTGAAAAGTTTTTGTTACTCTGAGGATTTGTTTTCGACTTGGTGCGCAGGAAACTGTGAAACCTGCATAAGATTATGACGTCACGCGTACTCGAAAACCTCCGTTTAGAGCGATAGATCTCCATTTGAAAAGTCTCCACTTTCAAAAGCGTTTTCGAAAACGGTTATATATAAACAGAGGTTTTCGGAAACGGAGGTTTTCGAAAACGCGTTGTCAATGGAAAAAGTGCTATCATGGTAGATCCGTAAGCTTAAGCTGAAACCAATTACATAAACACGAGGCATACCGGTTAAACTCGCAAGTACCCGGACCGCGGTCATTGCATTTTATAGCTTGTTAACGTATTTTAAAGTCTTGGATGTCACTTCTGGATTGAAGTTCATTTAAGATGTAGATTTCAGTCTGCGTTTCCTTAGGGATACGTGAACACCGTTTTTTAAAGGCTACATACGTTAAAGTGTGAACTACGTATAGTCCACTATTGGACATTCATTGCACTCATTCGATGAATAAAAAATAAATAAATAATAATAACAGACAAAAAATATCTTAGCGGCCGGTTTGGCGACTAAGGGTGAAAAGTTAGTGGCCAGTGAATAAAATCGAGTCGCATTGGCGACCTCAGGGGTCGAACGTCCAGCACTGTTATTCCTTTTTCAAAAAAGAGAAACAAGTCCAAAAATGTATCATCATGCATTTCCTTTAATTAAGATTTGAGTCGCATATCTAGGAGAATTCTCGCCATCTGATTGGCTACCGAGGTGTGGTGTTCAGTGTTCAGCGTATTTGTTGAGTTGATATGCACATTGTCCTTCTTTCAGGCGCTGTCGAATATTTTTCCCGAGTTCATGAATTGTGCTGCAGGGTGAAATAACCCGATATCAGAAGCTCCCAGTGGATTCGATTTGATGATTTTGATTTGACGCGTGGAATTTAACGTGGAATTCCATCGTCGGGTGGTGAATTTTCCAATAGTATTCTTTATTAATGGAGACACTCATTTTATGTTAGCAATCTTATATCTCTTTTTGTCTGGGACAGTATGCTTGTCACGCACATATTTTAACAACTATTTTCTTGCAAAACGCAACTACCTATTAATACTGTCACGGTACTCAGTATGAAAAATAAACTATGCGTACCTACATGTGCCCGTATATGCATGCGTCTTTATGTCCATTACAAACTGTTATTCACATGCAGAGTTTATCAGTGCTTATTGCACTGTAGCACCACCCTCTAACTTCTATTGTATTTTACTTTCGTTGTCTTCAGGTGGCTCAAACCAGTTTCAACACTTTCAAGAGACCTTTTTATTAGAAGGATTGGCGCTACAACACTTTATCACTTACCAGCAACAGCAAGTTATTGCTGAACAAGATGCAGCTATTTTTGTGACGTAACAAGTTACCATGGCGACAGGAAAGCCTTGCAAAAACAGCCTATATTTTGGCTTAAGTTACTCATATCTGAAAAACGAACGCGGTGACCCCAATTTTTTATTGCACAAAAATGATCAGCAGGCCAAGATAAAACTCTGCAGAGTTTTATAAAATCCTGTGAAGCGGATTCAGAGCTACCTTAAATTTTTAATTATTTAAGGTGGCTCTGAATCCGCTCCACAGAACATTTTTAAACTTTGAAGAAAGTTTTATCCTGGCATGCTGATTACATTTCAAAAATAAAAAATGGGGGTCATAGAAATCGTTTTTGAGATATGATTACCTAAAGCCAAAATATGGGGTGTTTCTGCGGGGTTTTCCTGTTGCCATGGTAACTTCTTATGTCACAAAAATGACCGAATCAATTTCAGCAATAACTGGTGTTTGGTATGGTACCATAACATCGCTTTTTAGTGATTAAGTGTTGTAGGGTCAATCGATCCTTCTAATAAGAACGTTTCTATCAAGTGTTGAAACTGGTTTGAGCCACCTTAAGGCAACGGTCTCTGGCTGCGGCTTGCAGGTTTTAGTCTCTCGTTTCCCCTAGAGAGCTGCAAGTTATCGGGCGGTGTGGCTAACGCCATTTTGCAAACTTGCAAAGGAGAGCTACTGAGACCATCGCCATCTACAATATGCAGGTCCTCCTTCCGTTAGTAAACCGCAAATGCCGCTAATACAATGAAAAAAAAAATTGTACCGATTGTGCTAGCAGTATCAACTGTCTAGAACTCCTTGCAGGGGTATTTGTAGTCTCTATACTTGCGAGAAACAAGGGACAGATGAAGACTCGCCTGTTAAATCCAGCAACCAAAAAAATGATAAGAAGTGTTGCCATTTAGCTAAGAAGATTTCTGTGTTGGAAATAACTTTGACATGTCACGTGATAGTATATCATCCTATAAAGCAGTTAAGGTTTCATATCTTATCATCCTCCAATTACGAAGCCCAACAACTGATCACTACTCGTCAGCTTTCGTCCTGGTTCGTTGGCTTTCTCAGTTACCCATGGACAAAAATGCGTGACGATTCCCACCGCGTGCGGGTTGCACCCGAAGCATTTTTTACAGAACCTCTCTTTGCCATAGCTTGACTTGGTACTTGAAGATATCTTTGGTCAATGCTCGAAGCCCCTCGGGGCCTGTCGGCAGCCAGTCGTGAGCTAAAATGGTTCCTTGTGATGACGGTGGCAATTTGTGGGGAAATTAAACGCCGGCGAAAATGCAAAAGACGAAATAGTGTTGCTCGAAAACGACGATACATCGTGGTGTAAATGATGGGGTTATATATAACCGATGCCTTGGCCAATAGTTCTGGTATTTCTGCCTCCCAATCCTCTAGCATAAACGTTTTCGTAAATACCGCAACCAGGCTGACGCAACAATATGGCGCCCAACTAACCAAGAAAGCAGCAACATTCATAGCTGTCATTTTAACAATTTTTAGTTCAGATTGTCGCTGTCTTAATTGGATTTGTAAGTTTCCTGGGACGACAACATTATGGACTAAGCTGAAAACAAATCAAAAGACATCTTAAGCTATAATTTATAATAAGGGTTTGGTCTACGCCTTTGCAGAACAGGAACGCAACTTAACGCTATTGCTAAGACAAATATGAATATTAATGCATGGGTCATGGCTTGGCGTCCTGTTCGAGCCTACTAGTTTTCGATAAAACTGAGTCAAGTCGCTTTGCGAAATAATCTGCTCAGGAATGTCTAGGCTGAGTATGATTGAGATACCATACGATTCATTGAGCCAGTTACTGTACATACAGCTTGCTTGTTTCGTTTACAAACAAAACTAAATTTATCTCGCTAGATCTACTTGTGCAACCTAAGCCTCACAATTTTCTCAAAACACAAGCATGTTTAATGCTCCTAAGGGCCTGGCCAAACGGGAAATGTTTGGCAACCAAGTAACATCAAACATTGTTTGGTGACCAAACATGCTGATGTTGAATTAAGTGGCCAGATGGCTAAAACACATTTTTAATCTAACTGAGATCAACCTCCACAAGCAAGGAACTATGGGTCACAAATATGTAAAAATACGTGGATACAAACGGCTAAACAAGCGTGGTATGCATGCGCGCGCCAAACATTTTTGATACGGCTGTCCAAACTAACAAAAAACAGTACCTCGACCACAAAACATATGGCCTTCAAATTTGATTAAACACGATCAAGCAGCACCAAACAAGGTGGCCAAACGGTAAAATGTTTGGTCACCAAGCAATGTTTGATGTTGTTTGGTCGCAAAACATCTCCCGTTTGGTCAGGCCCTAAATTACTATATTTCAACTTTGCGGAGGTAAATTGCCTTTCCCTGTTAAACCTAGTCTGTACTTTTTATAGGTTTTATACTTGACCTTTGTGCCAAGCCGACCTAAAAAGAGGCTCGGACCTATCATAAACTGTTTCCTAATGCAAAAATTGGTCAAAGCCTGAAAGAAACGCAGTTTGTGATGTCATCATTTAAGCAGAGACCTATTCGTCTCTGGCTAGCTCGACCTTGATTCTGCTACGACTGCTTTTATCAACTTGTGCGGCCTGTTTTAAACAAAATCTAATGAGGTGCTCATGTCAACTGAATGGCTCAGTGAGAAAAGTTGTGGCTAGGGAAGTAAGCATACATTTAGCATGGGAAAGCGAGGAACAAGGAACACTGTACAAGCAAATTAGGATCATCCCTAGAGAAACGATCACTATCATTACCTATAAATTTTGTAGTAGCAAATCATCATTGCCGTAAGAGGCCCGAAAAATCCAAAGAAAACAAGCAAAAGGTTATATGCTGTATCCGAAGCAGATTTTCCTGACCAGTCTGGACAGCAGCTTATTTTCGAAGCGGAAAGAACGAACCGATTCCAACCCAGCAACGGAGGTAACATACAAAGAACACCATATATCCATGCCACTCCCATTAAACAGGCGACTTGGGAAGCTGACTGTCTAGAACTGCTATTCACTCGTTTCAGTCCATAGTAGGATACGACGCTCATTTCGGTCAGAGTAAAAATCGATGAAATTCCCACTGCGCCGTTTACGAATCCTCCCCAACTGCAGTGAGAGCTCTCAAGAAGCATTCCACGTAGATTGGCTTGCATTGCCACAGGATACCCAAACACGATGATAAAAATATCCGCGAGCGCAAGGTTAAGCATGAGGGGAGTCATGGTTCGCCTGCGATGTTCATGTTGGTATAACACAACCAGTGTCATAATGTTTCCAATAAAACCGACTGTCAGGATGAAAAACATTACGACGCCGTAGGCATAGTAACCACCGTTGCTGACATGGTGTGTTACTTGGTCACTTTGGTTCATAAATTCTTTCATATTGCAGTCTGTTGGCAGTGATTGCGTTTTGTTCTGAAACAGTGATAAATAAGAATACTGTCGAGAAAACAGGTAAAAAGCTCAAAATTTTCATTGCTTTTATACAGTGAGTAAATAACCGCCCCCTCACGAACGAAAGTCAAGCTAACGATAATTCAAGTGTCAATTGTATTTAGTGCGAGAGCACTAATTGTAATTGAATACACTGTATACAGAAATCAAATTAACGTTACATATGCACCTTATTCTAAAATGGCCAGCATAAAGTATTATTTTGCTTTCTTACAAATTAGCTCTTGTTGCCTCGGTCAAGGTTGAATATTCTTTTGAATTTTTAGTTTGAGAACGAAGCAACATGGGCTAATTGCAAGCAAACAATCCTATACCAAAATGGCCGCCATTTTGAAATAAAGGTGTAAAGTAGTCATAGAGATCTCACCCGTAGGTCGTGGGTTCAATTCCCACCCTGATCAGAGTTTTTCTCTGTTCTCCTTGTGTGGACCCATTTCCATCAGTAGGGCTAACGCTCACATGGTTCATATGGGGTAGAAACTTAGCACTTCACGTTACACTCTAATCAGTTACGTCTATTGCTACGTCATAGCCTCGTTTGCATACACAAAAACTAAGATGGCGGATTTCAATTTAAAATTGCCCTTTTTTGAAGCGTTGTTGTTGGCTATTTAAACACATTAAGCCCAAATGAGTGGTCAAGTATGACAATGCAGGTAAAGAACTTTCGATTCAGGGAAACTTTTTCTAGGCCGTACTTTTCCTTTAACTGCACAAACAATGTTTTTGGCCATACTTTTACCTCTCACGGGATATATGATGAATCCTCGATTGACCTTTTCTCACACGGCAGAAGAGTTTAGTGGTACAGGTGAATCATTGCTCAACACACTAAATTCGAGCCGGCTCCAGTTTTTAAAAGCCTGTTTTTTAAGGCTTTTTTACATTTCATTATCTCAGTTGATCTTTCTTATCATGACAAAAGAAAAAAAAAAAAAGCGTGCTTCATCTAAAACTTAAGCTGTTGTACTGTATCTGGCATTATCAAAGATCAAATATGCACATTCATGTGCCTATTAATTATTTTATAAACTCGAATCTTTATGGAAATTTAAGGCTCTGCCCGGGCCCTAACTTGTCACTGGGCGAACGAAGATTATGGACGGATCAATTTAAATTAGAAAATTAAACGAGGCATACCTGTAAGGTGAAGTTTGATTGGAATTCTGAGTCATTGGTCAGGAACGTAGGAGTCACGTGAGACAGCGGATAGAGCGCACGAAACCAGAGATTGCAGTCTTTAAAGGAGAGATTCTGAATTGCCACACAAGGTTATTTACAAGTTTATTAATTTTGAAAACCCCTAAGTACACAACTCGCATTTACGTACACAACTCGCATTTAGCAAAGGCTAATCGAGGTGAGTTGTTCCTACACAACGTGAATTCAGGTGGGTGAGCACTCACTTACAATGAGTTTATAGGCTGAGGACGTGACTCCTACGTTCCTGACCAATATCTCATAGAATTCCAATCAAACTTCACCTTACAAGTAAGCCTCGTTTAATTTTCTAAATCTATTTCGTCATTGGTCTACGTCACTGCGAAGTCACCCGAGAGTTTAAAGCAGTGTGGCAATGAAACAATTGAAAGTTAAAATATATCATTTTGTTGAAAAGACTGTGGGGTACAAATTGTTCCCCAAATTCGCATTGTAACTCAAGGGTTTGTCGTAAAACATCCGAAAAGTAGACTCTCTTCGTCATTCTGCACTGAGCCTCAGTTCATTATGGTGTACAATGACGTGTTGTCAGCATATGCTACTCATGTAGATGTAGAATGAGTACTGTGTGCTCCATAAACAGATACATTTATACCTGATCTTGAAAAATAAAAAGATTTTATCCATCTGCTAACCGAGTCCTCGGGAACTGGTTTAAACGGTTTAACGTTAACATAACGGTTTAAGCCACGACTGATCCTCCCATTATGCCCACCTTCTGTTTGTTAAGGTATTATTTAAGGCATCTTTCAACATATAAGACACTGTCTGGGGAGTAAGCTTTAAAAAACTAGTTGTTCCTGGTGCTTTCCAGATTTAGATATTTTAAGTAATGTGGATATCTGAAACAACACACAATCATCACCCGTTTTCATTGCAATAATTTTAAGGCCGTGAATTGTCTGACAAAGTTGCCCAGAAAGTAACATAGTTAACACACCGGCATTTCAAGGTAAGGTCCTCGAGACTCATTTCGTCGTTATCACCCAGTGATTTTATGTAATGTAGCACATCATCAATGTTTCATATATCTCTTGATAATGAGGTGATATGGTCTTGACTCGAATAAACCTTTTAGGAATCTTGTTACTAGAGGATGGTGGCCAAAGGAGTGTCCTGGCAGGAAAACCACAGTGGAGAGAGCATTCCTTACAGTGTTAATTGTACTATAAGGACACCCATCGTTGTACAGTGTATCATAGTAAAGAAATTCAATACCATCTGCTACAGTAGCAGTAACTTCCCACCCCGACAAGTGGCATGCAAGGACCTGCAGTTGTCTGTGAAGTGGATGCAGTATTTCTGCATATGCTGGTAAAAACAATGTTTGAGCCATCCATGGTTAACAATAGAGGAAAAGATTAACATTGGTATAAGATGTGGCCACCAAGTTTAAGTTAGCCTGTTGGGAACAACTAGTATGCCAGTTGCTTCCTGTCTGTATACATTATGGAAGGCTCTTGGAATACTACAGAAAGGTGGAAAGGGGCAAAAAAGGCTCCAGGATCAGGTCTATATGAAATATACTTCTCAACCTGAAAATTAAGTCTAGAGGCAAATAGATCGATATCAGGCTAATTCCAAACCAGTTCATTACATCCCTGTAGAGAGACCTATCAAGACACCACTGTTTCCTTCCTTGATAACAGGGATTCTTTATCACCTTCAATATTTGGTTTTCCAGGAATATGTGTACCGGTAACTGAGAGCCACACTTTGTGCTGGATACACCCGGCATTCCCATATCTCCTTAACCAGCCTACTGTTTGCAAAGGAATGACAGGTGCAATAGTTATGGTGTTATCAACCATGATGTTAATATGCTTCCCTGATGGTTGGTCAATAAATCACTTTAATGCAAACAGGGCAGCGAGTATTTCCAAATAATTAATATCATGCTGAGCTTCTGGGGTCAAGTTCCGCCCTGTTGAGTGACCATCAACAATGCTCCCCAAACAACCAGAGATGCATCTGTGGTCACTGTTACTGTAGATTGTCTCCATGGTTAATTACATTCTATGTCCTTGGGAGAGACAGTTTATGTCTGATATGGCCTCAATTGAGATGGTCATAGATTTATCAAAGTTAAAGAACAGGAAGGCTTAATAACATAAATTATATAAAGTAGAATATACACTCTCCACAGGAAGCTACAGCTATTCAATTCAATAAGTGGTTTTAACGCATATTCCCTTTAACTTTCAAAGTTTGGAATTTCTCCATTTCAAGTGTTCTGTAATGCAGAGGCCCATACATAGCCCCAGAGAAACTGGAAGTCATAAACGCCAGGACTGCTGCTTCTTCCGTTAATGCATGGGTGCAGGGTTTTAATAGTTGTAGACAAGCATCGTTTAACTTTTGAGCCCCATGTGGAGTTAGTGTGATGGTCATGTGGTTTGAATTTAAGATAAACCCTAGGAATACAATTTCCTGAGTAAGGATTAGAATAGATTTTCCTAGGTTTACAACAAATCCGAGTCTATCTAAAAGAAAACAATGTTTCTACAACATTCTTGATGAAGGCATTATAGTCATCTGCTGCAAGCCAAGTATCATCTAGATATGCGACAGAGACAGGACCTTTTTGTCTTAGGTCTGAAAACACTGGCTTCAACAATTTGGTAAATTTTCTTGGACAGATGCCAAGCCATTAGGAAAAACACTGCCCCTTTCAGCAAAATGTCAGATATATATATATATAGATATATATAGTGAGAATAAAAGCAGTTTACCCAACGATGAACTCCCAGTAAGAGGATCCAGAGGATACGTGTCTCTCGGTAAATCTGTAGATAGGTATAATAAATAAAACGACGAAGAGACAAACTCTTGACAGTTCCAGCGTTTAATCGACGTTTCGGCCTTCGGCCTTCTTCAGGATAGTTTAAAAGTTAAAAATTAAAAAAGCTATATACAATGGTTGTGAGTGGCAGAGTTACGGGCTTTTATATAGTACACAAAAAATGGAAATTAAGGTTATGTAACAAAAGAAAAGTCTTAATTACAAGCTAGGCAAAACAAAAAACAATTGATAAAAAGGAACAAACAGACTAATTAGATAAATCGTGTTATTACGTAACAAACTCCCCATTGAGGGCCTCTGAGTGAATGTGCGGGTCAATGTCATAACAAGGTCCTCAGAGAGGGCCCCTAAACAATGTAATAGATTCCCAATCGAAAGCCCCTGAATGAAAAACCAAACACAAACATAACAGAATCCCCCAATAGAGTTTTTGAACAAAGACAACAACGACTAAGTGAAGGCTTACAAAACAAAAGGGCAAGATTACAAACTGGGAACATTCAAAGCTAGATGGGAGCTAACGGGGTCCTACAGACAGCAAAAATTACGATGATTACAAATTTGGGCTGAAAAGAATTTACACTACAATAGAGACAAAGTCAACTGTTGTAGCAGATTTGGATTTGGATTTGGATTTGAATTCACGCCTTTTGTTAAGACCGTGTGGATATAATGAAAAGAGTTGTGAGGTCCAATATGCTTCTCTGGTGAGGAGCAGTTGTTCAAGATACTAAGTTTAAGAGTTTTGCTACGGGCCGCATATATAGGATTAATCAGAAATTAAGCTGTACTTCCAGAAATGTCATTTATTTGGCTGCTTGTAACAAATGCAAAAAGCAGTACGTGGGCTCCACTTCAACAGAATTCAAGGTTCGTTTTCGTAACCATAAATCATCAATGCTTAAGAACAGAAGAACATGTGAGCTGGCGGTCCATTATAATTCTCTTGAGCATCAAATTTGTCAAATTAGTTTTATTATTATCGAACAAATTGTAAACCACAAAAATGCCACCCATCTTGAACAACTGCTCCTCACCAGAGAAGCATATTGGACCTCACAACTCTTTTCATTATATCCACACGGTCTTAACAAAAGGCGTGAATTCAAATCCAAAAATCGTATCTGCTACAACAGTTGACTTTGTCTCTATTGTAGTGTAAATTCTTTTCAGCCCAAATTTGTAATCATCGTAATTTTTGCTGTCTGTAGGACCTCGTTAGCTCCCATCTAGCTTTGAATGTTTCCAGTTTGTAATCTTGCCATTTTGTTTGGTTAGCCTTCACTTAGTCGTTGTTGTCTTTGTTCAAAAACTCTATTGGGGGATTCTGTTATGTTTGTGTTTGGTTTTTCATTCAGGGGCTTTCGATTGGGAATCTATTACATTGTTTAGGGGCCCTCTCTGAGGACCTTGTTATGACATTGACCCGCACATTCACTCAGAGGCCCTCAATGGGGAGTTTGTTACGTAATAACACGATTTATCTAATTAGTCTGTTTGTTCCTTTTTATCAATTGTTTTTTGTTTTGCCTAGCTTGTAATTAAGACTTTTCTTTTGTTACATAACCTTAATTTCCATTTTTTGTGTACTATATAAAAGCCCGTAACTCTGCCACTCACAACCACTGTATATAGCTTTTTTAATTTTTAACTTTTAAACTATCCTGAAGAAGGCCGAAGGCCGAAACGTCGATTAAACGCTGGAACTGTCAAGAGTTTGCCTCTTCGTCGTTTTATTTATTATACCTATCTATCTATATATATATATATATATATATATATATAGGTTGAATGAAAAATGGAGTCAAAAGCAAACTACTCACAGGTTCATGTTTAATGTAAAGAACAAACGTCTCGCCCTTCGGGCGTCCTCAGTGTTCACAATAAGCTAAAAACTAAAAAATACTTGGCAGGAACTGAGTCGGTTTCAAGATCTTATACATGTGAAGAAGTGACAGTGACGAAATAAACAGATTGCTTAATTACACGAAATTTACAAACAAGCGCTAATGAGTAGGTGACAAAATAGGCCAGCTTATGGACAGAAAAACCACTTACACAATAGTAGATGAAGTGAACAATATAGAGTTAATTATGGGAGCTAACCATCACAGTAAAAAATTAAAAAGTATTATATCTAAAGTTATGAAGAATTTAATAGAAAAAGTGTTTTGGGAAAGAAAATAAATGAAAATGGCTAAAAAATGGCTAAAAATGCATGGCTAAAAAATAAAACTTATTGGCTAAACCTAATTCTATTGTTAGAGTTGAACTCTGATCGTTTGTTAAGGCCGTGGGGATGAAGAGTACACAACTGGGAGCACCAAAAAGCTTCCCTTGTGAGTAAACGCCTATCAATGTGATCTTCACATTCATTAACAATTTTTTCGATAACAATGAATTCAAAGTCAGACATCTGGTGTTCAACTCTATTGAAATGCACGGCTAATTCGCACGTAGCCTTGTTAGTAAGCATAGCCGATTTGTGATTCCGAAACCTGACCTTGAATTCATTGGATGTTGAACCCACATACTGAACCTTACACTTTTTGCAAGTGGCCAAATAAATCACGTTTTTAGATTTGCAACCAAGATGTTGCCTAATAGTGTAATAACGATCTGTACGAGCGCTGTAAAAAATCTTATCCTCCTTTAAAAAGTTCTTACATAAATCACATTTTTTGCTACATTTAAAACAACCTGTAGCAGAATGGTCGTTGTTAGTATAATTAGATCCCTTGGGTCCCGCTAGGAGCTCTTTGATGGTTTTGGCCCTTCTATAAGATGGAATAATTGACCCTTTGGGAAACATCTGTGCTAATATCGGTGAATCATAAATTAAATGGCTATACGACTTAATGATTTTACCAATGTTGGGCAAATGAGGGTTAAAATTAACCACAAGGGGAAAAATAACCTTTTTCTCTCGTTCTTTAGGTGAAAGAAGGTCCTCCCTGGGTGTATCTTTGGCCTTATCAAATTGTGTTTTAACTTTAGAAGGGTGGTAACCACGATCTACTAGATAATTCTGATATTCCTTGCTACGTTCTTCAAACTTTTCAATTGGGGAACAATTTCTGCGAACTCTTGTAGCAACTCCGAACGGGATAGCCCTGGTACAATGAGATGGATGGGCACTGTTACGCAATAAGTAGATGTGATGGTCCGTAGGTTTGGAATAGATATCAGTCTGAATAAGCCCATCAACTAAAAGGAGGGTGAGATCCAAAACATTGAGTGAAATTTCTGATGATACCATGGTAAATTTGATGGTGGGGTACAGTGAATTAATGAAATCGGTAAAATCCTTCAGCTTAGTGGTACCCTGGGTCCAAAGATCGAAAATGTCGTCTCGATATCTCCACCATAATTTAGGTTTGGTTTCCCCAGATTTGGCCTTTTGATCGATAATTCCCATTGCCAAATCAGCGTAACTACACGCGTTCTTAGGGCCCGTTGCGGTGCCATGAGTTTGCAAAAATTGTTGATCCTGAAAGTGGGAATTGTTGTGCTCTAAGCAGATCTTCACAGCTTCAACGATACATTCAGTTGACGGAATTTGGAATTCTGGTGAATTAAGAGCATTTGTGACAGCTTTTATTCCCAGATTGTTGTCAATATTGGGGAACATTGACACAACGTCCCAGGAAACAAGAAGGGTACCTTCGGGGAATGGTCCAGTCTTGTTGAGATCTTCAATTTTTTGCAGTAAGTGGGTAGTATCTTTGACAAATGAAGGCAGTTTTTGGGCTAATGGCTTGAGATAAAATTCGGTAAATCCAGAAAACATTTTTTCCATTAAATTCTTCATAACTTTAGATATAATACTTTTAAATTTTTTACTGTGATGGTTAGCTCCCATAATTAACTCTATATTGTTCACTTCATCTACTATTGTGTAAGTGGTTTTTCTTTCTATAAGCTGGCCTATTTTGTCACCTACTCATTAGCGCTTGTTTGTAAATTTCGTGTAATTAAGCAATCTGTTTATTTCGTCACTGTCACTTCTTCACATATATAAGATCTTGAAACCGACTCAGTTCCTGCCAAGTATTTTTTAGTTTTTAGCTTATTGTGAACACTGAGGACGCCCGAAGGGCGAAACGTTTGTTCTTTACATTAAACATGAACCTGTGAGTAGTTTGCTTTTGACTCCATTTTTCATTCAACCTATTTATCCTATTTATTACCACGTGAAGTCAAGGCATCGTGTATCCTTCTTTGGATCCTGCTCGCAAGTGGCATTCTTCGTTGGCGACGCAGCATTTTACATTCTACCTGCTATATATATATATATTTTTTTTTTTTATAAAATGGGTGAATGGGGACTGAGTAATATGCATCCTTGAGACCAATGGATGCCATATAAGTATAACAGCCTGGTGTCATAAGGCATACAGCGTTCCATATAGATTCCATTTTTAAATAATGGTGTGTGATTACTTTATGGAGTGACTTAAGATTTAAAGTTATGCGATGGGTTCCATCTTGTTTAGGACTAGTAAAGATGGGGGAAATATACTCCCCATATTCATGATCACAAGCCACAATACCCTTGGCATGCAGTAGCTTAGTGATTTCTGACTCAACAGACTCTGTTTAAGCCTCTGAGAGGTTAGCATGAATTAAAGCCCTCTTCTGACAGGGATTAGAATAAAACTCAATCTTTTGACCAGACACTAGTTCAGAATTTCTGGGACTGAAGTTGAAGTTTGCTATTGTAAATACTGAATGGTTGGCTATATTGCATGCACTGAATTCTTTCGTTCAAATATGCTGTCAATAGCACCATGGAGTCAATCAAGTCCAATCTGTTTGATAGGGAATTTACTATTTCCGATCCGATGGATCCGTTTTTTTCTTGGAGTAGCTGGCTCTGGCTGTTGTTTCTGAAGTGTAGGGATGGTCCTTCCCTAAAAAAGGATAACTTACGGCCCGTTCGACAATTGTATTAATTGGGGCTTGCAGTTATGCCCTTTGTTGCCGTGCCACTGATCGTATTTGAAGACGAATGTCATTTACGTTGGGTGTGTAATTCATCCCCAAATAACAGCTTGGAAATTGGTACGCTCGACGCACATAACGTGGCGTCATCCTTGTTTACGTTCGGCCAGTTTTCTGGCATCCCTTCGCCTCTGTGATATTTCAAAACTGATGTCACCCAACGGAGCAATGGCATCTGCATTCATTCTTATAAGCTCATTGGTGTCAGGGGATTAACTGAATTTTCTCCCCGCGAGCTTTCAACAGTAAATCTGTTGTCTTTTCACAAATATATACCTCCTTGGTCACGGTGGACTGTAGGGCTGACTACTTGAGGTCTATGCCTTGTACGTAGCAATATGATCAAATCGCTTCCAGATTTCAGGATTTAAAGTAAAGTAAAGTCAATTTATTTAACGTCGGTAGTTCCTTCAGTTTCAAAACTGGTATCAATGGAAGCCGACGATGCGCCTTTTTCCTGATTCAGGTGTTCCCTCTTCATCTTCCCTCAAAATGGTGTCTTCGTTGTTTTCTTTATAGGCTTCCATACGGTAGAAAATATCCGAAAATATATTCGAAATTCAAATCCTTGACTTGAAGCTCTGAAAAACGACGCTCAAAAACCGTCAAGCTCTGGTTTCGGGCGCTCTATCTCACGTGACTTCGTAGTGACGTAGACCAATGACGAAATAGAATGTTGTGTCTTTGGCTACACAGCTGAATTCAACTTCGTTCAAACACCTGGGAAATGGCGACTAAGAAGCCATGCGGCTTAACGTTTGAGAATATCAAGTTAAGCACGTCAGGTTTGTCCTTTCAAAACAACATGTAAGAGAAAACAAGAACAAGTTCCAACGGAACTCTCGAGCCCTTTGATTTCAACCTAGTTTCCTGAAGGTGACGATTCAACATTACTGGATACTGGCTTAAGTTGTCAGTAAAGTGGAATTGCATGTATCCAGCGTAGGGCCGAAAAAAATAAGGTCGGGGGCAGAATTAACTAATTTTGTCATTTTACTCGAAAGAAAACGTCTAAAACTCACTTGAATTTGTTTTCCTGTTGATTGACTCGCTGGCCCGGAGCAAGGGCGAACGTATTTGCGCTGAAAAGCCGATGTGGCTACGAATCAACACGGACCAGCGTAAAAACTCCTTGCTGTTTTCGTCGGTGAATCAAGAGGAAAAGTGAGATACACCTGTCGAGTAGGAGGCGTTTTAATTGAAGCTCTAGCTTTCGCCAGTTAATGACATAGAGATACAATAATCTTTTTGTGGCCTCATGTGCAGCCGGAGGCAAGAAAGCCATTTAAGAATATCGTCATGTAAAGTCGTACACCGTCGTTGTTCAAGATTTGCTTTTTAAAATTTAAATCTTACAATTCAGACACTTGTACACAAAAGATACCTCTTGAGAACGTCAAATCAATTGATTAATTATGGGAAAAGCGGCTTTGATTGCCTTTTTTTAGCACAGTGAAAGGAAATTTTATTTTTTAAGTACAATAAAAAAGCTGATATCGTAGGTTAAAAATGCATTAGTCATTTTAGTTATCTTTTTAAGTTTATTTTATTTATTTAGGTTCTTTGGGAACAAGGATACAATGGACACTAGCTTTTAAACAAGACTCTTGAAAAAAATTGGTTTGGTAGACGAACCAAACCGAGAATTGCCCGCCTCAACAATTTTTTCAGAAACAAAAATAACGGCGAAAAACACTTTATTTTATTGGGGTTATAGGGTACTAGTTCGAGACTGCCGGTGTTGATCACTGTTCTTAAGAAAGAAACTTGCGTCAAAACTACTTTTTGTCTGTTGATCTTTGAGCAGACACCGACAACTTGAGTTTGTCAAGTAATTGTTACTTCTGTGTCAGTAGAATTTTTATTAGCGCCGTTCGTTAAAGAAAAGGAAACTTGAAAAACAAAACCGGACAATTAACATCTGCCTTAAGGAAATGGAGTAAGAAATTAACTGTCTTTGTCTTTCTGTTAAACAAAACTTCTTCGACACAAAAAGCAATTTGCCTTCCTTTTTTCCCCGTCTTCCCATTGCCATTAATCATTTTCATGCCAGAATTTTTCAAACGCCAGGCCGCTCACAAAAACAAAAGTCCTTTGGCTACCTATGTACCTGAAATTATCTCATCCTCGCTAAACTCCGAAAGCGGTGGAATAAGACTGATGGAGGGATCAAAGACGTTGAACTTTTGTTCTAATTAAGAGAGGAGATCTCGGTTCCTCGTTTGTACATCGGAAAAAAAAACCCACATGTGATGCGACTATTTAGCTTTGCGTCCACGCTAAATGGTCACAAGAAGACGTTATACATATTTCAGGTTTAACAATAGAGAGCAGAATACCACATTTCCATTTTAATTTCCGGCAATGGATATTAGGTTATCAGTGATAAAACTGCATGAATACCCCAAGCGGACTTAATATAGGTACTCTTTTTTTACTGTGAAATTAGCACATTCATGTACTAACACGTTTGACGATTATTCGGGCACCTCGTCTCGCAAGTTTGTTGCGGTACATGAAAGTTAGTACGAAACTTACGTACTGTAAAATAAAAAAAAAGTAATAAAAAATAAGTCGAGAGATTTTAGCATCCCTTTTTCGTGAGGCAAATGACAGGCTAGTCGGCCTGTGATGAAAATTCTGTTATCCCAGTACCTCCTTTCTTTTGAAAAGTTTCACTAATGTATGTTTGTAGCTAACAGGCAAGGAGAATAAATCAAACAAGTTTCTCTGATTTTTGGAAAAATTAAACTCTTATTTCAGTCTGACGTTTATAGCCGTTTGCCTTAGACGCGATCCTATAATATAAAGCTCTCTGACAGTTGACAAACTACCAAACTGCCAGTTGTTGTCGTGAGTTTTTTAAGTGGTAATTTTCGCAATCGTTGCGGTGTTCTTTTCAGTACTTTACGCAACGACTTGTCGCATCCCTGCCTGAAGAATTTATAGTTTAACATTATTTCAACATTAGTTTAATTTTTCTTCTGCAACTTGGGTTCTGTCTGTCAATGAAATGAGATGTTTTTGACCTCAAGTAATAAATCCGGCCAAGATGGTGACTCAGGACCCATCAACACGCATCCGATTTTTTTTTAATTCGCAACTTTTTCTTTCCGGATACGTCTTCTGTCCACACGTATCCGACGAATTCGCTGGCGAATCCGGGACTTTTTGAGTATGCTCGCCAGAGTGGATATTTTTAGATCCGCTATGAATCTGGAACCGTGTGGACGCTAAATCCACATTTTTTTTATCTCGATGAAGTAACAAGATCGAGCCCAGTTCCTTACCGTGAAATCAATTCTCAAGATGGCTGCCGAGCAAAATTCGAGCGCTTCACGGCGCATGAGCTGTTACCTCAGTTTCCTTGAGAAGTCCTGAGTTCTAAAGTGAATCCGGATATTTGAAATGAGAATATTTTTGAAACCGGAAATAACAAAATACATGTCAACGGGGCCTCAGAGTTAGCAGAAACGTTTCCTGTCGAACAAGACCGTAAGGAATTTTGTAAAACTGATAGCGAGAAAACTGTTGCGAGCCTTGTCCACATATTTGGGAGTTAAAGGAAGAACGATGCTAGGCCAAGACACAAAAATCACCTAAAATCGCCTAAATATGTTTCCGGAAATTTCTAAAAATTTTTCTCTAAAAATCTCGATTTTTTTTCTAAATATCCTGCTTTTTTTCTGAATATCCCAGCAATAGCCGTCCAAAGTATAAGGGAAATTCAAAGTTACAGGACAGTCAAGGGTGTCCGTGTAAGGCATACAACAAACCTCTAAACATTTTTAAAACATAATTATATAGAATATAGAAAATAGCCTTCGAAATGTCTAGTTTCCAGTTCCCCCTCCAGGAGCCCGGTCACTATATTTATCATTTTCTCCTGATTTGCATTTATTTGTTAGGTAAAATTACATTTTACATCAACTGCAGTGACAACACTTCAGACGAGATATCCTGTTGCTTTAATTTCAGTCACAGATTTCAAAATCTTAAGCTTGATCTTTTCCTTCGGAAAACTGTAGTAAGCAACCTTAAACTCCTTACTTTCGAAAGGGGTTGGGAGGAAAGATCACGGTTAAGAGCCACCTAATAACTCGCAATCAAGTACTGGACAGATCATTAAATTTGAATGTGATTGGACAAAACAGTCGATGGTGGGTGTTCAAACCTGGCCAAAAGAAGAAAAGCTTAAGTTAAGGATTGGAGAGACATCTGTCCTTTTGGACACAAAACTAACAAAACAAAAACAAAAAAAGAAAACTTGAGCGATTATAATGCGGTAAGCCTCCTTTTGGATATCTTCGTACTGCAAAAGTCCGAAACGTTCCAAGTTGTCAGCACATCCGTTACATTTAAATTGAGGAAAAAATATCGGGAAATATCGCGGGGATAAGAAATGAATATTTTAATATAAACATGGCTAGCATGATTTGCATATATATAGTTTGATTTTTCAAATAGCGGTCTTCATTTTGTCCGCTTGGCATCAAAGTTCACCACTAGAAACACTACCTTCTGCAAGAAAAAGCGTGCTTGAGATTTAATGACGTGTTGTGAAACTGCTATACGATTCTTTTCCATGAATGTTTCAAAGTGTTTCCAGGACAAACTTTCATCAGGGCCTAAGGAGCGAGACAAAATAAATAAATAAATGACAGAAGAATTTTTTTTAAGGCCGAAAGCAGACATTTTATTACCTAGTGAGCTATGAAACGTAGATACAAAAATATTTTTGACCATGCAAATACTGAAAAATCGGGCTAGGAAGCATTTGAAAATCGCAATCTTTGTACAGTGCGCGATTGCCCTCAAGATTGCCGTACTCCGTAAGGAATCACAACTTCAGAGATCTGTTGTCGATTATGATTTGCATCGCCACACAGAAAACACTCTCTTGGGGGTCTAGTAAGCTAGCGGCAAAGTGAATGTCCATTCCTTATCACATCCCTTTACGACCGTGCATTCGTTTTTGGTGTCGAAAGCGAAGGCGTTAAAGTCATGCACAGAACCAACCCATAGTTTCGATTTTATTTTACTAGGCAAGCAGCGAACACCGTAATTTCCGAACGGTAAAAAAGGCTGAAATTAATTTTTTATTACTTACCACATTTAACCGCTCTACCTACTCAAGATTACGACACCCACAAGCAAACGATCGACCAACGGCAAATAGGCAGAGAGTAGTGCGATTATGGCTTAATCGTAGAATAGTATACTGCAAAACTGGGTTGGGGGTTTAAGATGCTATGCAAAGTGATCGTTCATTCCTTATTACGTCCTGGTTTTAGACCATGCTTCCGTTTTTGTTGTCGAATGCGAAGGCGTTGAAGTCGTGAACAGAACCAACCCACGGTTTCGATTTTCACTTGGCAAAGCGTCGAACACCGTGATTTCCGAACCAAAAAAAAAAAAAAAAAGTGAAATGAATTTTTTTTATTACTTACCACATTTAACCGCTCAACCCACTCAAGATCACGACACCCACAAGCAAACGATCGACCACGATTTTTATCGAATCCTTTGCCAAGTTGTTCTTGATGTCATTTTGCTACCGAAAAAGTCTACGGGAAATGTCAGATCCTTTCCGAGCAAACAGGGCTTGGCCCCTGTTTGTTCAAATGGTAATTAAGATCCCCCATTTATTTATCATCGGCGTGTTCCACTTGCAAAATTCTCTCAAATTTATTGGAAAGATTCGGCAAGGTATAGTACATAAGCCCGGTGCGGAAATGAATGGAAAACACATCCATTTTGCACTACCTTGTCAGACGTCTTTGAAATTCAGAATCCATGTGTTATCGATGAAGACGTTTCCATGTCCACTTCTTATGCTCAGAAAGAATGCTATCATGTTAAATGAAGTGATTTAAATCTGAAGGGCGATCGCAGACAAGCGTACCACTAATCCTTTGCGAATCGAGGAGAAAAGGGAGCGCACTTACTTCAAGTTTGATTGGATGTGTTTCAATTAGAACAATAGTGTGTCGCCAGTAGGACACAGATCAACTCAGACACACGTTGCCATTAAAAATTGTCTTAGTCGGAAGCGTCGTAATGGTCGGGAAAGTACAACTAGATTCAACTTTCCCGATCATCCAGACCGTATGCCGGAGATCGCCGCAGACGCCGCGGACAGATGTTTCCAGATTTCTGCGACGTGGCGCAGGCTTATCGGCGATCGTGTCGCACACCGTTGCAGATCATATGGAAACCAGGCTTTACTACTGTTGACCAGCACCGTTACGCCGTCCCCTTTATTTTCTCCGTTTACCGTCGCCCGACCGACCCAAATTTTCTTGGCATTTTAAAAAAAGTTAAGACCTATTTAAACAATTTTTATGTCGCATTGAAGTTTCGGTGGTTGATCCTTTTTCCCACGTTGTCTCAATTTTACAACAAAATCAACCAACGTTTCCCCCATATTGATTTTGGAGTCACGTCTTATTGTTTTCTGGCTCCACAGCAATGATGCTGGGGTAGCAGGTCTCCCATTCCGAGAATACTTTTTTTTTTCAATACGACCGACCGATCCAATATCAGGAAACGCATTCGACGCTAAACGAAAAAGAAAAGGGGGTTGGCCTTTCCACCAACGAAAGTATCAAGTCTACAATTCCAACCTTAACTGAGAGGCATCATTGGAACTTCTCTTGAAATTTTCCAATGAGCAATATGTTTTCTGTCTGCAAGAAATAATTCATAAGTTTCCTTTCCTAATACTCTAAGCGTGCTTCTCTTGCCGGGAAAGAAATGATAGAATAGAGGTAAAAGATGTCTTTCGCAAAGGTTGAATTGCAAGTGGGCAGATGAATGGTGGAATTCAATCCTTGATGGGCTATTTTCATCAGAACCCACGCATTGATGTAAAGACTTCAAAACACGTGAATAGAAAAAAATGGGAATTTACCTGAGGACCCCAGAGTGACGTGGATGATTTTGCGATATATTTGCTCTTTCGATTGTATTTCTAACAAACAAACGTATAGACGTAAATCGCACAAACTGCGCAGAGGAACTGAATCAGATATAACATTCCTATGTTTTATCAGCGCGGCTGTTTCCTCTTGGGTATCATGGAAACAACAAAGAGACTTCAAGGAAAAAATGAGCATGCTTTCAAAATCTTTTGGTGTAATTATTCGATTTCTTCCCCGTCAGTATTCAGGTTTCTTTTAGTGTGGTAATATTTTACTTTGTTTCTCTGCCTTTATTTTGTAAACCTTTTTAAAATTGTAATTTTTTTTTTTTAGTGAAGAACAAAATGAAAACGGAAAGAACATTTCAGCGAAGCGGAAAGCATCCACAAAATTTTAGAAACAGCAGAAGCAGCGTTCGATTGACCCTATTCCGGAATAAGAATAAGTGGAGTCATGATTTAAAACCGTATGTCTGGTGTTTTGAAGCAACATGGATGATAAAGATGTTTAAAATAGCACTTTAGCAGGTGTTTGACAATTTTAATGTGAATCTCCGTAAAAACGATGGATTTCGAACTTATATTCCATGCATTCATATTCTGGAATGCGGCCAATCGAACGCACCGTTCAAACAATGAATGAGCGGCCCGTTTCCAATCATTTCCTCCATATCCATAGAATTTATGAAAATTTGTCTCTCTTTGCTTCTCCAGTAAGCACCATAACAGAATGGCCCCTTGCCACTCGACTCTTTCAGTCTGGTTTCTTTGTTAGATTGATTCTGGATTTCTCTCTGTTTGTATTTTTTTAATACTCCGACTGACCCACCCAAAATTTGGAGATGCTTTCGACAGTAAACGGACTAGAAAAATAAAAAATAAAAAATAAAAAACAAACTCAGACAGACGTACTCAGCACACAAAAGTAGAAATTGTGATTTTATTAACTGATTCTTTGAAAGTTGTATTTCTTGTTATGCAGCAGAAATGAAAGGGCAACTCAAACGCAGCAAATTGCACATTAACGTGCAAAATCAAGATCTTTGCACGCTCTGCGCAAGCGATACATAACATCACTTCCTCTTTTGACGTTTCTTGCAAAACATTGATAACGTTGAAAAGTAATCACAATAGCACTTTTTGTGGAGAAAGTAAACCACGAAACCCTCCACTATGACTTCTTATTTTCAGACTTCAATGGCTGCCGCTCTTTTGTCATATACATGATTCATTCGTTAAGAGAGTTGAATGGCTTGTATTGTTATGTACCTCGTTCTTCAAACGATGACGTCACAAGCACACAGAAGTGGTTGGGTGTCTGAAGTTACTCCGTTAAAAGGGTTGCGTGATCGCGAATTAATTTTAAAAAAGAATTCACGTCATCTCACGAGATGACGTTCTTGTTGTATTGCTGTCCTTGTCACTTAAGCTCCGTAAATTCATCAACAATCATGCACATCCCACGTTTACACCATTAATAAAGTGCATATGAAATTGATTCAAATGATCACACGGTGTTGAGAAATAGCCCGAGACATATACCGGCTATATAAAAAATGCAATCTGGTTTTCCAGGTAACCATTCCCCCAATGCCTTTGTTAAACCAATAGCCTGTCCAGGTTTCTCGTCTTGCCCCAGTTCAGTCTTAGAGGCTGGCTTGAGCGGCCACACCTTTCGGCTGAAGAAACAACACAATAGGCAAAAAAATATATATATATATATCTACAGCCGTTGGCTAAGGTAAACAACGTTTAAAATTTCGTTTATGCCAGTAGCCCTAAATGTTAGCCTGGAGAAGGCCAAAACAAACTCTCTTCGGCACGAAAAACAACATACTGTAAAAGAGCTGCTAGTCGCCAATTTAACTTCTTTCCAAACTTTGAAACCATTAGCGAATGCAGAGCAAACAGCAAAAAAATATTGGTTGTTACAGGAAAACACTAATTTAAGATGATACAGATTGAAAATACTCACTGATCCCTCAGAGATCATTTTACAGTTCTGTGCTCAGTTCCCAGGCCTTTGAATAAAAGCGAGGCTGAAGTTGACCTTGTTTTGATACAAACCTCACTGCTTTTCGTATGAAAATCATGTTGTTGTAATGATAACGAATTTCTATTTACATAACAACAGCAGTGAAGTTTGTATGAAAACAAGTTCAACTCCAGCCTCACTTTTATTCAAAAGCCTGGTAACTGAGCACAGAACTGTAAAATGGTCTTTTGAAAAAAGTCTCACCGTGTAATACTTGGCCAACTCCTCGGTCAATCTACGGCCAAAGTCTGGAGAAACTTGAGAGAAGTTGTGAACCTAAAGCGAAGAGTGTATCATCGAACAGCATGAATGTTTAACTTGTCAGTTGAGAAGATATGAAATGAAAGAAAGATTAACGCAGTTTGATGAGCCATTGAAGAAAGCCTGCCGATAAAAATAGAGGCTTGAACGAAATTCGAACTCATGAGCGCGCGATTGCGCTGCAGTACTTAACGTTCATTCCGCTGTTTAAATTTATGGTATTTTATATATCCTAAATTCATAATTTTTTTCTTTTACCGCTAGCTGGGTATAACTGTTACGCGTAGGCTAGGATAAAAAGTTACGGCTTACCGCCCTCTTTTGGATAAACTCCTTGGCGTCTTTAAGATGGCCTGCAATATTGTTAACAAGTCTGGTCCTCTCTTGTTCACTCAAAACCTTGTTCCAGAAGATTGTGACCTAAGCGAAAGAGTGGTGAGTGAGATTGTCATTGTACTTTGGATACTTTCGTTCCCGTGAAGTTTTATTTTTGGACATAATATCTGGAGAACCAATTTTCAGATACGGCGGCCATTTTGATTTCTATTGTTTCGAAAGGTATTATGGGATGCTCGGTGGACAAATTAATAGATGCGGTTACACTAGACCTCTTGCCCATGGGGAACCTTTGGGTTACGGCTTGGGTTAGGTTTACCCTGGGTTATGATCGACTCCCCGTTTGCGGTTGCACGCTTGTAAATTACCCAAGGGGAAGGTAAGCGTTGACCTGTTTTGGCGGCAAACTTACCTTTAAGATAAGATAAGATAAGATTTATTAGTTTTTCCACTAAATGGGTTTAAAAAACTAATTACAATAGAAAATACATCAAATTTAAGGATCTAAAAAAATAAAAAATAAAAAAATTAATGTAAACATCGAAGATCTGCATGTAAATAAACATCGAAGACGAACTTTTTTTTTGGCTTACTTTCGGTAATTGTCACGGCGCTTCTCTTAAATTGTCCACCTCGATTAAGTTCAGCGATTCATCGCTTCATTTTAAGAAGGCAACAAAGACGTCGACTTCAGTGACGCTTTCTCTAGTCCTTGCAACTCTCCCATTTATATTTTAGTCGTCGACTTGCCGCTCGCCAGAAAAGTCGTGCTTGGGTATTTCCACGTCCGCAGAACTGGTTCCAACGACTTCTAAACGATAGACTGATTGACCACTGGTGGAAAGAGAACTTTAGAGTGTCTCGAGGAACTTTTGAAGACCTCACAGATTTTCCTTTTCATTTGGTTGTTTGATTTTGGTGTTGTCGTCTTCTCCTGGTTCCGTATCGGTAATAGGATCAGCGTTTTTATATGTAACCATAGCAACAGTGATCTTTTCACGTGTGAAGATAACATGATTTCGCCCGAAAACTCACTTGGTATGTCATCGGTGTTTATATAATAAAAAAAAAAGACCTTGAGAAAGTATGGCTGAAGAATTTAGAGAAAGACGAGTGCATAATTCTGACTAAGAAATACGCCGCCCAATACCTGTGAAAAATTATCGTCATCAGCGCTGTTATATCTAGCCACATCACCAGTTACCTAAAAGGACAACAAATAATAATAAATGAAATTTCCACATTAGAGCCGTTTTCAAATGAGTGTCGTAAAACCAAAACCAAAGTAATTACTTTGGCCAATCAA
>NC_090874.1:71117449-71174949 GCF_036669935.1 Montipora foliosa
GTACATTTTTTCCGCAAACAACTTCTTATGTAGAACACAACGTACTGCTCGAAACGCGAAACGCGAAAATACCTACATTCATGTAGAAACAGCAAGTGACAGCCGGCAAACGTAGAAAATAGTGCGAAAATCATTGTCACGTGGTCACTTTTGCCGTTGGCGTTTCACATAAACGTGATGCTAAATTTCTCTAACCCTAACCCTAACCATTAACCTTAACCCTAACCCTTAAGCCTTAACCCTTAACCCTTAACCCTTAACCCTTAATCAACAGACGGAGAAATTTGAAAGCTGACATAAATTTCTAGAGCTACCCCTACGTCGTAAAAACAATGTATTTCCTGCTACCTTGGTTGTCAAAACTCTGGGGTCCATCTCTTTGGTAATTTGTGACTCTGGATTTGTAGGGACAGTTCACTGGCAGCTGAAGGTAGTTGGTTCCTAATCGGTGAAGATGAGTGTCGTGGTATGAGAACAGGCGACCCTGAAACGAACATAAATAAATAAATGTAGCATTATCACACACTTATCGCTACTTGGGTTTAGTTATTAAATATCTCGCTAACACTGTTTTCTTGTTCCCAAAAACAATTTTACAACCCCTTTGTTTATTCCAGTAAAGTTTAATGTGTGAGTGCAAATAAAATACACAGAAAAACCGCGCGGTGGAACGGAACCAACTTTGCTGAATTGACTGTACAGTCCTGGAACTCTGTTAGTTAGAGGTTTTTACTTCCATAAGCAACGATACCTAAATGACAGCCGTCCATTGGCAATTTATACCTGTAGCATCTTATCTGGCGATGGTTCAATTCCAGGAACCATGCTGGCCGGGTTGAATGCACTCTGCTCTATCTCAGCAAAGTAATTGGATGGGTTGCGGTTTAATACCATCTTGCCAACAGGAATGAGAGGATATTCGGAATGGGGCCAAATCTGAGTGGTAGGAATAATAGAAAAGAAGATGTCAAACGATTTCAATAACATTAAAGCTGAACGCAAAACAAAATTAAAACTTGTCTGGCCCCCCTTTTACCAAATTCACCGCAATTTAATCATTGGTCTTATAATACATAGAATAAAAAAAAAAGAATTGTATTTGTTCTTATTGTTGTATTTATTGTATTTATTATTATAGAATAATAATAATAATAATAATAATAATTATTATTATTATTATTATTATTATTATTATTATTATTATTATTATTATTATTTTATGTTCTGAAAATAATGATACATTACAAGGAGGAGGGATGATTTCTGTTCGTTTATTTTTAGGGTTAATTTTGTGAAAGCTTTAAAAATGGTCTTCTAGCAAGACTGCACAAAGGAGATACAGGGTGGGAATGTTATCGCAGCCTATTAAAGTAATCATGCAATAATTATGTCAGATGTAATTAAGTGAAGTACGACCGTCCAGGTGAGTGTTATCCTGAGATGACACTGACTGACGTTTTGACAACCCACGCAGAAGTCATGATCAAGTGACTCCACTTGACTACGAAGAGGACTTCCGATCAGGTTGTCCAAGACCCTGAAGTTTGTGCTCAGGTTCCACTCAGGTTGTGCAAAACAGTCTTTTTCAAGACTTTACTCACTCGGGCGATTGTACACCTGAGGTTCTGTGAAAGTACATGTATTAGCTTAAAGTAAAGTCCACATCATTTCCGATCAATCATTCAATTTGCAGTCTAAATAGGACTCAAATACATAATTACTTTAACCTAAATTGCCGTATAGAAATAATATGTCCACTTGTTTGGAACATTACTGCTTTTCCTCACGATTTTCCGTAAGGCATATTACCAGTTGTTGGCATATTGTTACTGTAACAGTGGATTTTCTTTTCCATTTTTGGTGGCTGTAAAAAAGTCACTGACCAGATTTGTAATCAGGCTCCTTCAAATAAAAAATACATGTATTACTTAAACGAAACCTCTGTTGCGGATTTCTTTTACATGTACATGTAATGTACCTTAGTGAGGTCAAAAGGATTCCACCTGAAGTTTTCAGCCTCTTCAAATGTCATTACTTGAATGTACATGGTCCATGAAGGCTATCAAAAACAGATTAATCTAGTTGAATTGAGAATAAACCGTATAGATTACCATGCTTGATCCAGACATTCTTGTATGATAAGCTTCATACATGTAATTCACTGATAATTCATGCACGTAATTGACAGCCAGCAGAAAGGCAATTAATATCCAGTTGAAGCCAAGGAGAATGAAAAAACATAAACAACAAACTCTAACTTTACATGTCAGTGCACAAGTCACATTCAAGTCTTCTGAGTTACATTTATAAAGGATTCCAAAATTCAGCAACTTTGTATATGAAGTGACTGACATCTCATTATAATAATCTACACTGTAGGTAACATTGTTACTACTTGTCATCTTTCTGCCTTTAAGAATACTTAAAAAACAACTTACTCTAACTCTGCCACCTTTGTATGTTTGTGGCTTGTCATTTCAAGTTGAATCAAGAGACGTAAGTAACAGAAAGCTAATTAAGTACCGGTAATCAAATGCAAGCATGCAAGGCATGAAGAGAGAGACCACACTGCTGTTTTTAATTTTCAGCTACTTTAGCCAAGACAGACTAAATATATATATATATATATATATAATAAAATTATTAATTCTGCATCAGCACAGCTCACCATTATATAGATTCCCATTTTTATCTGCCACTTACAGGTTGTCCATTGGCAATAGCATTGTAAAGCATTCGGTTGTTGTAGTCTGGATCAGATCCAGCCAACTGCGCAGCTCTATCTACATCTACACATTTCACTCCCAGGTCAGTCTGTCAACAACAAAAGCATACACAATCATGTAACATCACATAAAATTTTATTAATAATATCATTATCTGACAACAATGAGGTTTCATGTAGCAGTTATGGTTATCCCCTCCAAACAAACAAAAAATTAATTCAGTTCAGTGGCAGTGCTTAAAATTAGCGGTTAAAATTCCGGTCATCCCAGACGACCAGGCAATGAACAGGCAATGCCCAGGGAGAATATCGTGTGACTAGATTTAGGCAAAATGAAAAGCTTGGTTGGCCGAAGATAAAACAACGGACAACCGAGCCAAAAATAGAAAATGAATTACATTAAGCAGCACCCGACTCACTTGCCGGTCTTCTATTGTCAATGTCAGATCATAGTGTGAAGTGAACAATTATAATTAATTTGTCGCAGCTGAGCATTTTTCTGTGTTTTGAATATCTGTAGCTTTTGCAAACATTGTCAGAAAGGAAAATGTACATGTATGTACTCCATTGTAAGACTCCATTTTGAAAATGCTAAACCTTAAACCCAGACTTCCACAAAAAGCTACTTAAGGGGTTTTTACATGAGCCCGTGATCAACTCAGACTGGCATGAGTTCGTATCTCCTTCTTATGCATTTACATGAGACTGGCCTGACAACGAGCTCAGCGGCTGGAACGAGACAAGGAATTTCATACCGGTTTGAGTTTGTACCGTTGTCATGTAAATGACAACAAATCTCGGACCGGGCCTAGAAATTTCAAGCCTGTACGCTTTTGGGTCAGCCATACTATTTATTACACAAAACACATCATTTCGTCCCGGTTTCATGTAAATGCCGCAAAAATTTCATACCGATCTGAGTCCATCCCAGTCTCATGTAAATACCTTAGAACTTTGGGATACTCAAGCTCCAATGCATGTGAGATGCACGGTGTGCATTTCATCGTAGGGGTTTTCCTAATGGGCAACCAAGCATTTATCAGGGCAACCAAATTTACGGGTTTAGCTGCCCGGCTTTTGAAACAGGGACAACCTGATTTTTTTTAATCTGGAGCACTCGGTCTGGTTTGGGATGAAGTGGTTTCAATTAAGCAGTTCAACAGCCTATACAAGAAGCATGTTGCATTCACTCAGAGAAGTCTGCTACATGTACTTTCTTCCCTAGACTGAAAAAATAAACTAAGACAGATTCTTTCAAAAGTGCATGAAATTGTAAGATTAAAATTCATTTGGAAAACAACTGTTACAACAGTGGCTTATGCCACTAAATCCAGCCGACAACTTTAAATTTCATTGAAACCTCTGGGGATGACGTCAAAAAATTTGTATAATATGTTTCTGTCATGCACCAAGAAATAAGTACAGTCACATTTATGGACCAAGATCCTGAAAGTAGATTACAGGCGAGTTTTCTTTATTATTTTGTTTTACACTGTATAGTAAAGAATTGCTTAATTTCATCACAACCATATTCAGCTAAATTTTTCAAAAAAACTTTACTTTCCAAATCCTACAAGTGCCATCAGCACACTGCTTTAACCATTCAGAGTGTGTGTTACATAGAAACTTTATTAAAATACATATAGTAAAGTATCAACAGGCATGCACCTTAACATGAAATTTGCAGTAGACAGCCTCCCCTTTCTCATTCACCAGTTTGAATGTGTGGCTTCCATAACCATTCATGTGCTGATACCCATTGGGAATGCCGCGATCACTGAACAAGAAGCAAACTTGATGAGTGGTTTCAGGGCGAAGAGTGATGAAATCCCAGAACATGTCAGGGTCCTACAAAAATTCAAAATGGTGATGTTACAGTTACTGTAATAGTCTAAGAATAACTTCAAAAATGATTGAAAGGCATTTCCTCAACAACATGACAACTTGAATTAAGACCTTGGATTATTGCAGCTATGAATGCTAGTTAAGCAGTAACGAAAGGAAAACCTGCGAAATTCAGACTTGACTGGGATTTGAACCTATTGACCTCTGCAATACCATGCCAGTGCACTACCCTACCAACTCAGCTGTCAAGCCAAATTATGGGCGTTGTGCAGGGGTTTCAATAGAAGCCGGTTACCGGTGGTATACCGCCGCCTGCTTTGCCTCACACCGCCGGCTAGTTTGCCTTGATTTTCACTAAAAATGCTATCATAAACTTGTCAAACTGCCGCCTTCAATGGGCTATCATGGACGGCTATTTCAGAAGTTATTGAAACCCCTGGGGTTGTGATAAACGCTTGGTTGAGACTCAACAGTGAAGTAAAGTGTAGTCAAGACAAACAACTGCAGGGGTGCAGGGATGATGCAGTGGTGACAGCACTTCCCTTCCACCAATGTGCACCGGGTTCAATTTACTCAGTATCATTATGTGGGTTGTAATTCTTGGTTCTCTAATCTGCACAGAAAGGTTTTTCTCTCCAGGTACTCCGGTTTTCTCCTCTCCTCTAAAAACGAACATTTGATTTGATTGCATTAATTTGTTTATTTCAGTTTAAAGTGTCTCCCAATTAATGCTCCAGCACTAGAACTACTCGACACTTCAATAAAGTTCCTCTCCTTTCCTGTCCTTTTTTTTTGTTTCGTTTTCAGTTCACACAGCATACTGTAAATGCAACAGCATACCTTCAGATGAGTAACTGGATTTCTCTTCTGAGTATGAATAAAACTGGGAAACTGCAACAATAAAATTTAATTGTTAATGAAGGTAGTGATTTTAGGATACTCGTGAAAAAGTCTGAGTGATCCTTTGCAGAAGTCAACCCACAACCCACTGATTGTTAGTTTGGATGCTCTACTCTTCAATGAAGGGATTGCTACATGTAGTAATGATCAAAATCATGACCACCAACCAGTAGACAGTACAATGTACCACCAACACCATTTTTTGCAAGCTGGGCATATTACAGTACTGTATCTTTGCACATGCTTCTTTAAAAAGTGCTGATGGTGGTCTTTTACTGCAAAACAGTTACATCTCATTGTTTTTTTAAAAAAGGGCTTTGATCGGTGAGAATAAAACAACCAAGGTAGCAATGATCAGCCTCTGTCTTCGTAAAAGCTCACTAATGACTTTAAGTTGAATGAGACTAAAAAAAGCAATTTTCAAGTCTTAGAGTGAAGTGGCTCTGACATAAAATAAGCTAGAGATCATATACAGTCAGATAAACTATGGGAAACCAACCAGAATAGGATCCCTAATGAAGAAGATTGGAGTATTATTTCCAACCAAATCCCAATTTCCTTCATCAGTGTAGAACTTCATTGCAAAACCACGAGGATCCCGAGCTGTGTCAGCACTTCCAGACTCACCACCTAGTACAGTTTAAAAATTAAATTGGTTTGTAAATCTTTAACTTTAACAGCTGGAGACAGATCAGTCATATTGATTTCACACCTTGAGGAATATCGAAGGACTTAAATCACGCATGAGCCGTTACTTTAATTTGCTTAAATATACATTGTATTTAATTTATTATAGAATAATTAACTTAATTATTTATTAATTACGTATGTACATGATTTAATTGAATCACAGATAAACTCAAGGACATAACATGCTGAGTTTTTCAAGACTATTACTACCCCTGTAATTACCCTGGCTTGCAAGCTAGAAGGAAAATTGAGGGGTACTGGATTAAAGCAAAATTTGATTTTGGCCTTTTTCTTCCAATTGGGTTGACTATTTGATGTATTTATAGCAGTACACTGTCTGAAGCCATAGTCGTTTGAGACTTCTGAGAGTGAGGCTTGACATATTTATATTTTACTCTGTCTTTAGAAAGCCTGCCAATTTCATTGGTCTTGAAACTGGGGGCATCCTGGGATTGTGACCCGAGCAGTGAATGGGTTTAACAACCACATGAGATGTAAGTTACTTTTTACTGGGTTGCCAGTATGGCAAACCCAGTCGGAATCTGCGTTTCATTTTGTTCTTTTTTTATTTTTTTCCGTGTCAGTAAAAGTCTTGCCTGTCACTCCCCTGCTAAGTGGTGTCTTTGTGCATAGAGCCTTCTGCGCGTATTTTCTTAGGATCGAGAGGGTAGTGGGAAATGCGTAGATTTCTCTGGTGGACACAGTAGAACGATTAACTTAACCGGCAATGGCGTCAAAAATCATGTAACGCAAATGGCGTTTTAGTGGATCTTTGAACAAAGTATACCCTTATGAAGCTCAATAATGGCAAGCAAATTGGATACTGAACAAGACAGGCGGTCGAATCCTAAAAGCGACGAGTAATGGACTTTGACAACAATCTGTCGCCTGTCGAGCCGTCTTTTACCAAAAGTGTGCTGTTATGTAGAACACTGAAGATTCGTAGGGCAGCGATAATAGTGAATTCAAAGACTAGACCAGGTGGATTGGATGGAATTTCAATCGTTAAAATCGCTGAAAAGGTAAGATCATTAAATTTTCGTAGCGATGCAATTGCGTGTCTTCACCACATGTTCCTTTGATCTCACATAATTCAGGCCTTCTGATATTACGCGATGGTGCGATTTCGCACAATCGACTTCAAATCGCATCCGATCGCACAATTCACAAAAATCGCATAATTCACAAAAGGACGCACAAAATTCATAAAATCAGGCCTTCTGATATTATGCGATGGTGCGATTTCGCACAATCGACCTCAAATCGCATCCGATCGCACAATTCACGAAAAATCGCATAATTCACAAAAGGACGCACAAAATTCATAAAATGAAACATTAATCAACACGTTTCTTAGAAATTCCTGCATAAATACGCCATTTTTAAGATGGCTAAAAAACCTTTGTCACCTTCGATTTGGTAAACATTCCAAGTTCAAGGCATTATTTTTCATGTCACAGACCTGGTACGAGTCTCCTTCTATTGGTGCAACACAAACACGCACTTATATACACACCACTGAAATGACACAGTTGCCTCCTCTTAGGGAAGAGATTTGTGAAAAATAAGCGAAGTTGTAAGTTTTTCGGCAAAATGTAGTTTTTTTCGTTGAAAACTGATAAAAACTTACTCGTGGATAAGTTTGTTGTGAAAATGCTCGCTTTTTCTCCGATGAAGAAGGCAGTTCCCACCTTCCATCCAATCTGACAGCTCACGATTGAGCAAGAAAGTACCTCCCTGGGATGCTCCACGTGGACGATGAACTGATGTTTTTCTGGTCGTGCAATATTAGGGCCTTTTATACGAGAGAAAATAAGCCGCGGCTTACTCTGGCCACGGTGTACAAAATACGCAAAAGGAACTATTTATACGAATACATGTATAATTATACCCAGGTCAATATAAGCCGCAGCCAGAGAAAGCCGCGGCTTGTTTTCTCTCGTATAAATGGGGGTATGGCCCTATTGTGATTGACCATCTTTGGAAGTTCGCGGTTGACAAGCACCTTGATCATTCATTTGGCATGTTAGCTGTGTCCTTTCATTCAACTTTTAACGTGGTGCACCGGTAGTGCAGAAGACCTCATTTTTTTTTATTTATCCCAACTAATGTCGATCGAGATACATAATTACTGTTCCTTTGTGTTCAAAATGTCTTTAGGGCAGCAAAAAAGTGTTTTTCTTAACCTGAAACCTTATAAAACAAGCTTAAAATTGCTGAGAAAAAAATCGCATAATTTACATTATTTATCGCATAATTGGCCTTTCTAACCGCACAATCTGCCCTGAAAAAATCGCATAATTTGCATTTTTTAATCGCACCCTATCAGAAGGCCTGCATAATTGTGTTTTCCCTCAAAATATTCGCTTGTTTTCGCTTTTGCTCGAACATATTATTTACCTTTATTACATGTCCAGTGAATAGTTTTACCCTCTGGGTTGAATTTTCCGTCAAAAAATCGGTTATTTGGGTGGTTTATCGCAAACAGAGGTTTATTATTCGTAATGCGATCGCTTCCATTGCCGTTAGCAACGAGTCGCAAATTTGACACTTTTATCGCACTATCACATTACGCATTGATCGCTAATCCGATTATTCCTAAAAATTTAAAAAATATTCGTGCCTCATCAGTTTTCGGTCGAATTTACATGTACATGTATGTCCAAGAAAGCAGATAAATTGCAGAAAATTTTAGTTTTGCATCTAAAAATTCGTAATCAACGCTAAAATGACCAAATTTTGCCAGGGAAACATAATTATTTTACTGTTATTTTTCTTAAATTTTTTCGTTCAACTTTCGCTTTTATAAAATGTTTCAGTTGTCTGTAAATAAGTTACATGCTGTTGAAAAGCTTATTTTCTTAGCTTTAAAATGACGTATTTTTTTCCCCAACTTTAAATATTTTTTGAGAAAAAAAAAACATTTTTTGGCGATGGCTGATTTACCGCGGTGACCCCTTAATAACTTCTTACTAAACGAGCGCGAGGGCCGTACTGGGGAATATTGGCCCAAGGTCGTGGCAATACGGGCTGAGCGCAGCGAGGTCCGTACAAAAACAACTGAGGGCCAATATTCCCCAGTACGGCTCGAGCTAGCTCAGTTAGTGAGTAGTTTATTACATGGTTTTTTAATTACCTTTTGCTTTGTTTTTGCAAGCCCGTAATCGGCCCGTGGGCATTACGGGAGAATAATGCCCTACAATTCAGTCACAATTAGCCAATCAGAGCGCGCGTTATGTCGGCTACAAACACAAGCCATATAATAAATGGTCTTAATGACCCCCCAACTTGAAAAAAAGTGCCTGGAACGCTGCACGTACCACAGGCAACCCAGTGTACTCTCACTGAGGGTCTAGTTTTTTAAGAAATCTGATGGCAAAGAATGTGTACATACCAACTGTGGAAAACCTTACAACACAAGGTGTTCTTTTGCCTATTCTGTCAAATATCTTGGCCTTGCAGTACTTGGTGATGTCATTTGTAACTTCAAAGTATCCAAATGCTCCACCTCCCTTTGCATGCACCACTCTCTCTGGGATTCGTTCACGATCAAAGTGGCTCATCTCATCTAAAAACTGGACGTCCTGTAGCAGGATAGGGCCTTTAGGTCCCACAGTCATAGTGCTTGTCTTGGTATCCACTGGGACACCATATCCAGTTGTGAGGACATCTGGAACCTTTCAGACAGAAAAACATGTATGTACCTTCCATTAGAGTCAGTCAAACTTATGATCAAACTACATGGCTTCACTTTGTGCAATCTCTAAACAATAAACCAGGGATGTACAACAGTAGCCAGGGCCGTAGCCAGTATGAGGCAAACCGAGGCACTTGCCTCACATTTTTTCGTGAAATTTTAAAATAAAGCGTGATACCATACGTACTTATCATAAACACTTAAAATACTTCCAAAGATAATTTAACCACGGACATTGCCTCAGTCATATTTTTTTTCTGGCTACGGCCCTGGTAGCTAAGAATAAAATAATTCAACCCGTTGAAGGTTCTATTGAGGCGGTAAGTTCGACGTGCTCTGAGCAACACCCGTCATTCTTCAAGATGGCAAATACAGGGAATTTGACACACACAACAGTACTTAAAACAATGCTTTTATTTCATTTCCAGTATCGATAAATTCTAGTGATACTTCCGTATACTAACAAATATTAATTTTTTTTGCTTAACACATCAAATGACTTTTGAACTTTGTAGAGAATAATTTGCGACCTTCTCAGTTGCTTTGAATTGATCGACGGCCAAAATTCAGCCGGCGATCACCCCTTTCTCAAGCAGCGATTTTCACCGGCAGCCGGTGCTTAGCAACATCCCTGATAAACTAGATATCAGAGACAGCCTCTAAAGCCTACGGCCCTGCTCAGACTTAAAGACCCATATTCATTGCTTGATTAAGGGTGCAAATCTGAACATATTAACATTAATATATAATAATTATTACAATTATTATCTTTTTCTTATGAACCAGGCAAAAGCAGTTATGTAAATGGTTAAGTTAATCCTCAACTAAATTTGTTAACCAATTGACTCCTAGAAGTAAGACTTGATGAGATTTTACTCTACCGCCACACTACTGTAACAGTGTATGGGAGGGGAGCGAAAGGGGGATTGAGGTAACAACCTCTACATTCCGCTTGAACCCAATGACTCCTAGGGGTGAAACTTCATAGATTTTAGTCTAAAACCAAATGATTTTACTCGTTTCAGGAGTCAATGGTTGACTGTCTTGGCTCTGGTGACCAACCAATTGGAAAAAGAATGATGGGGTTTACTTAGTTTCGAACAAAACTGTGGTGCTGTGTTGGTGGGAAGTGGAATACATGGCAAAATTTGGTATAACAAGCAGTAAACTAACAACTCTAAGAAAGATTTGGCAGCAGATGTTTCAAGCGCCAGCCAATCCAATGGAAAAGAGAATGGGGCCTGGATAATTACCTCTTATAAGCCAATTTTGAGGGCTCACACAGGGGTTTCAATAACCTTTGAAGTAGATGTCCTGCCTAATCAATGTAAGCAGCAGTCACTCTTGTCTCTTTCAAGGGTTTGCAAGAAAATCAACGCAGAATTAAGCTGGAGGTTAGAGGCATCATTACTGACAAACAGATGGCAGCATACTGCCGGTGACTGGCTTCTTATGAAACCCCCGCTCACGGTTTTAATTCAATTTCTTGTAAAAGCTATTAATGTACTGAAAACAAACAAGGAGCCATTAGTTACAGTGCAACCCACGAAAACAAGCTTAGTCAAGATATTCGTCATAATCCAAGATATTTGAAACCAAATGACACTAACATACACCTGTACTTCAAGTTAAGAGGACTGCACCATAGAATGCCACCCACTTAACTATCCAAGTCCTTTGTTAGCTTACAATGTAAACAATGTTAATTCTCAACCTTTTGTGCCAGCTGTCACACAAAAAGTACTCGATCAAGTAATTAGCATATACAGCACTTACTGTACATGTACATTACTGATATAATATAAATAAATCTTAATATTGGCACAAATCTTTTGATTTGAGGCTCTGAGTTTCTTTCACAAACTCATCACACTTGCATTTATTTTTATTTTTCACTCAATGCAAATAAATCCCCCAAGTTTTGAAATAAAATGTTAATGTACATTGATCACCAGTGGTTTTCAGTCCAGAAAATCACTGACTTATCATTAAGAGTTAACATTGTTAACCTCGATCATGACCGGAAATGACCGGTGACGGTAGATTTCCGAATGCACTTTCACGTACCTTATACATAACTTGTAATCTAAGATCGAATACGATCGAGCTATGATCAAGCAATCCTAGAAGTAGAACGATTTGGGCAACGCAAACATTGTAGAATTCGAAACTCAAATGGGAACAAAAGTCAAACATCTGAATGCCTAGGCTTTACATGTGTTTTGTGTTTTCTAATCGAATAGTCAAGCGTCACTAACTCGTCTTGAAGCACGTAGGCTTGGATGTGCAGTGGTACCCGAGTCACGTAAACGCTTTGTTTGTGCACGAAAAATCAGGATCAACCATCATAAATCGTGTAGCATAATTGTCTTTACATGCTGCACACCTGGGATCCCTTTCGATAAAATCAGCCTGGGAGATCTTCATCTTCACCACATCCACTTATCCCAAACTCACAGAAATTAAAATTAATGGTGGTTTAAGACTGCTGGATCGCATACAGCTGTAGGTAGTCGGTAAATATTCAAAATTATAAACTAACTCGTGGCCTTTGGCGTAAAAATCCATACCTTCCTGCTTTGAGCAAATTCGCTCAGTTGTTCACTCGCTTTCGTACGGTTTGCCATCACCATATAAAAGTCCGGTCAACTTGAAAATCCTGTACACAGTATGCAAAAACTGAACCGTGACAAGTTGCACAGCAATTATTTATGATCTCAAGACTCACGTGACAATAAAAACCAAATTTGGACTAAAGTTGGCTGGGAGGAGCAAATGGGATTCGGAAAATATCTGTTCGGAAGACGATTTGAGATCTAGAATTTTCGCAACATTTGTTGTAAAATTTCTTGCTTGCCTGCCTGTCCTAGGATTTTCGAACATCTAAAACATGGTATAATTGCCCATTTTTAACGGATTTTTACCCTAAAAAGGTCACCTAGAATTTTCGGGAGCCTTTTTTCTGGCTGAAATCAGTCGAAAAGGTAAGTTTTGATCCCTATGATTTTCGGATCACTAGACTTTCAGCTAGGGAATCCGAACAGATAAAAACTTTTTAGGGGATAAAAATATGCCTATATCTACCGTTTAAATACTAAAATACGTTTAACAATGCTATGTTCAAGTGGTTTTGAACTATATTCTCGTTGGGTGCCCCTGATGAAAGAAACCTTCTAACTTATTTAAGCGTCTGTGGTTCCAAATATACATATCTTTTTGCTTTTCTCCTTCGGCTATTCCTGTGCAAGAGCTTTTTTTTTGGAATTGGTCAACCTATCCCCCAGCGTCTCCCCCAGCCCTCTTAAAAAATGGGTTTACCACGCGACCGCTGATTCATCGCAGGATATGCGCAGGCGCGAATTCTTCGGGATGCTAATTTCAACTGTCAGGAAGGCAAGTAGCGCGCTGCCGCGTCATGGAGCTTTAGCAACGACAACTGCGACGCCAACGAGAACGTCACAATTTTGCATATTTATAAAGTAAAACGCTTTGAACCTGCATTTTTCATTTTTTGTCTATTTCTTTGCAGTCGTCACCAAAACAACAACGTGAAAAGCCTAAATTTGAGGCTTTAGGGAGAACGTCGGCACTTGAGGATAAATTTTTAATTTTCTCCCCTAAATTGAGCGCCGTTCATAATAGTTTCGTTCTTGAGCTTTGCCACACCTTTGCCGCTTTAAATGCTTGGAATAGTTGCAAATCGATTACAATAACGCGAATTCACATTTCAGGACGACGTTCTCCTTGACGTTGCCGTCGTCTTTGCTAAAGATCCCTATGGCCTATGGCAAAACGCGAAACTCTCTTGGGAGGCCCATGGTTCCACTAGCAGTGCGACATTTCGCGTATTGGCTTATATGAAAAGTTGAACGTACAGAACGGACGGTCGTATTATGACGTCATGACCCGGCAAAATTCTCGAATCGATAGGTTGCAATGCATATTTTCTTAAGCATTGTGCTTCGCGCAGGCGCCCAATTGGGGAGCTTTAAGCACGCGACGTTTTTCAGCCACGGACGGAAACCGGAAGTGAACATTTTGCATGCCAGGAGAGTTGTCTCTATTATTGAAAAGATACTTAGCAATATAAATGTGTTCTTGTCAAGACACTCTGTGCATACGGAACCCGCGCCCGCAATGCGCGTGGTAGTCAAAACTGAGCTATCCTGTCAATCCTTTGTCCTTTCACCTGTCGAAAGGACACCAACAAAGTCTTTTTTTTCACGAAGTTAACACAAATAAATAAACTATCAATACAGTTTTGACGTCTTCTTACACTTAATTCGAAAATAGTAGACTGAATTCGTCTTAAAATAGTTAGAAAAAATACCGTAACAGCCAAAGCATACCAGCTGAGGTTAGAATCGCATGCTCTCTGGCAACCCAGTTTTGGCGCCAAAGTTTGTTGACAAAAAAGTTGCCAGAAAATCCTTAAAATGGTTTTCTGGCCCTTACTAAGCGATAAATTCTGATTGGTCAATTTAAGGGCGCGTTCGATTGACCCTGTTCCGGATTAAGAATACGTGCGTGATGATTAAAACGGTATGTTTGGCACGTTTCGCAGCAGCAAGGATAATAAAAATATGTTTAAAATAGCATTTTAGCCGATGTTTGACAATTTTAAAGTGAATCTCCGAAAAAACGAAGGATTGCTAACTTATACTTCATGTACTCCTATTCCGGAATACGGTGAATCGAACGCACCCCAAAATTCAGTAGCTCTCGCCGTATGCACAGCTAAAGTTAAAAAGGAAAACAGCTTACTTCCGGTTGCTATCCTCTCTGCTAATAGTTTGATAGAACGCATGACTATTTGTCGCTCAGGCACGTTTATTGGCGGCCGGCAAGAACTAGAAGAGAATTTAACCGAATCCCGGCCTCCGGTCCGTTGTAATGGTCAAGTCAGTCAAGAGCTATGCACTTGGGCGGATCCCCGGGGGGGAAGGGGGGATTAGTCCCTTATAAGGGCTTAATGGGGACGTGCGGCCAGCCAGGGTATGTTTTTCGGGATTTTTGTCTTGAACAGGGTATCCAATTTATATTTTTGTCTTAATCAGGGTATGGATTTATCAATTTTTGTCTTAAACTGGGTTAAATGTCTTAAACACGGTATCAAAAATCGGAATTCTGTCTTAAAATTGGGTAGGAAAATCAGCGATATTTGTCTTAAACAGGGTGAGGGTATAAGGGGGCCGCGCCGCACCTCCCCAACCAGGGATACATCGAGTACCCCCCCGGGGGCGGATCCACACTGGGTTCCACCGTTGTACGGAAATCGGTCACGGGAAGGGGCAGGGGCACCCAACGTCAATTTTCGGAAAATATATTGTTCGGAAGACGATTTGAGATCTAGAATTTTCGAAACATTTGTTGTAAAATTCCTTGCTTGCCTGCCTGTCGTAGGATTTTCGAAGATCTAAAACATGGTATAATTGGCTATTTTAAACGGATTTTTACCCTAAAACGGTTACCTAGAATTTTCGGGAGCCTTTTTTCTGGCTGAAATTTTCGAAAAAGTAATTTTTGATCCCTATAATTTTCGGATCACTAGACTTTCAGCTATGGAATCCAAATAGATGAAAGTTTTTTAGGGGATAAAGATACGCCTTTATATATCTACCGTTTAAATACGAAAATACGTTTAACAATGCTATGTTTAGGTGGTTTTGAAATACATTCTCGTTGGGTGCCCCTGAAGGGGGACTTAAAGAGTTGAAATCCAAAAAATTCCCTGGGAAGCATGCCTCCGGCTCCCCTAGAAACTCTTTCGCTGTTTTGGAAACCAGTCATTATTTATCCAAGATCCGCCCAGTGCAGAGTATTGCAATTGTCTTGTGCTGTCTTATTAACTTATGTGATCTCTTCCGTGGATGTGACGAAAGCGTTGAAGAGTAACTGAGTGGAGGTAAAAGTGGATCACAATGGCAGCCTGTAGCTCGTACCCGTTAATGCTGTCCCAAGTGTTAGCGTTTCGGAACAAGAACAGTGATCTGCTGTAAACTCTGAGTCTGTGTTTGTCGATAGACAACTGAACTGGTCATTCCTTTGTTCTCGTTTTACTGCAGATTTGTAGTGTGCGAAAAAAAAACCCGAACGCATATCAGCACTGTTGAAAAAACACAGAACGTATCGGCATCGCTGTGCAGTTGAGGGGAAAATTGATCGCCTTCTCTTAATTAATAGCTTCCTACTTCGAGGTGCAAGACCAAAGAGAAGGTCCTGGTTTGACTTTTCTTGTCCCTTCCATTGAATCCAAGGCCATCTGCAAACGATATTGGCATTTACGAGGGGAAAGAGATCTACGTAGATTGTCCTCGTTCGACTTCCCGTCCATTGAATGCAACGGGTGTTCTGCTCTGCTAGCGTGTCGGGATAGGTGGTAGTTTTCCATCTTTGACTCTTTGACTTGAATAATTAACGTATTATAGAGTTTCTCTCAGACCTAAATCGTAATGGAACGAAAACTGTTTAGTTATTGCAACTAAAGAAAAACAAATAGGAACCGTGGATGCAGTCCACTGAAACGCCAAAATCTAATGGCTTGTTAATTGAGTAACTCTGAAAGGAAGCCACAGGATTGCAGAAAAATTAACTCCCTTTTTAAACTGACGAGACCTAGTACAACATGTATAGTCTATATCACTACTTTTGATTTTCAATGCGGAGGTGCAAAGGCCATGCAAAGTGGTTTTCTGCTTCAGGCTTGTCTTGCCTTTCCATGCGAAACGGCCTACCTTTAATTTTTACAACAGTCATTTTCTGAAATTCAGCGTGATCGGCTTCATTGTCAGGAAACTTCCTTGACGTTTCCTGTATGATTTTACGAAAAAAATCTGAGAATAGAAGGAATTACTGTGGGTAAGCCAGTTTAATTTTTAAATCAAAAACGTGGGTAACACAATCAGGTGGAGCACAAAAAGGAAGCCCACTAACAAAGGACGTCACAACACTTGAATAAATTGTTAGGATTAGCAGAAAGATCAATATTGTTTCCGTTCCTAGCTTACAAAACGCTAACTGAACCACAAAGCACGGTAAGTTGGCAATTTTTCCTGGATGAGGCGTTTACATAACGCTTGTAAAACAAATCTGTGCCGTGGAAACTATTACCTCGCTGGATTCTGTACGCCTTTATCAGTGTAAGTGAGTATACTTTGCACAAATGGACTGCACTAGTAACGGAAAATAGATATTCTCAATACTGTATCTAGTGGCCTGTACATGTCGTTGCTCGTTAGTCAGACGATGTTCAAGTTATTCGAAGCACGCGGCCTTGTTCATTTTAGGCAATGTTAACGTTACGCTGTTTCTTCTAGAAAACAGTTTCAAGGTAAACTGATCACATTAGAACATGTTTGGCAGGCATACCATCATTGATGATTTACTTAGGGAGCTTTAG
Organism: Montipora foliosa; assembly: GCF_036669935.1. NCBI lineage: Eukaryota > Metazoa > Cnidaria > Anthozoa > Scleractinia > Acroporidae > Montipora > Montipora foliosa. Next base: position 71,134,706 of record NC_090874.1, read on the forward strand.
CAGCGACGACGGCAACGGCAACGAGAACGGCGTCGTTAAATGTCAAATCGCTTCGCGACTATTCCATATTGGCATATTGACGTGACAAAGGTGTAGCAAACCCTAATATTAACGGCGCTCAATTTAGGGAAGAAAATGCAAATTAATCCTCAAGCGTTGACGTTCTCTCTAAAACCTCAAATTTGGTGTTTTCACGTCACGTCACGTTGTTTTGCTGACGATTGCAAACAAATGGAAAAAAATGAAAAGATGCACGTGCAGAGCGTGCAACGCTATTGCTTTTGCTCACTAAATATGCAAATTTGTGACGTTCTCGTTGTCGTTGCTGAAGCTCCCATTCATCATAGATCAGTCTATAGCGGCCCACTTTTCTGAGGCAATCGTGTTTCTCACGCAAACAAATAAAATGACCGAGGGAGGCTTGGGAAGAGGAGAGAAAGCAGGGACATCACCTGTTGCTGTCACAACGCGTTCACAATTTCGAAATTCGAAATTCGAATTGGTCTGTTGACAATGCATAGCTGTCAGATTTTTTTGACGAGTTAATTACTTCTTGTCACACGCCCTTACTGTAGTTATTAGATTGTTTATTGACATTAGCAACAAAACAGGCGGAACTATCTGTCATATCACTTTCACTAATTAGATTGGCAGATTTGTTGATTCTGAACGCGTCGGTTACAGCAACGGGTGCAGTCCCTTCTTTCTCTCCTCTTCCCAAGCCTCCCTCGGTCTTTGTATTCGTTTGCGTGACAAAGCAGGACTGCCTCAGAAAGCACGCCGCTTGACTGATTTATGAAGGAACTGCTGGCAGTCTAGCTTCCTACTATTAACACCGCGCTAAATTACAAGACAACTGAGACTTGGCTGCGATACTAACAGTCACTGAGAGTCAATACACCGTTAGACAGGTATCTGTCCAAAACTGTAGTCCTCCTCCACGATGAAGCCTGGCTAGTTTCTGTCCACAAAGAGCCAAAACGTGTCCATGAACATGTGAGAGGAACTTAAAACTACAGTAGCTTTTTCCGTTTTGTGGTTCCGGTTTTGTGCCCGGCATGCGTGACGGAAATAACAGGTTTATTTGCAAAGATTTTCTGACTACTCAGCCAGCAAAAATGAAGGAAGGGATTTTGCAATCAGTGAATCATTTTGAATGAAGAAATGATTGAATGAACGCCGAAAGAATAATTGATATTTTGACAGATAGACGAAGAGCTATATTAGTGATTTAATAGCCCACTTTTGATATATTAAAATTCAGTCCTAAACAAAAGGCATCATCACGAGGCTCTGGGGAATAAATATAAGGATTTGTATGAGCCTCGAGATATGATGCCTTTTGTTTAGGAATGAATTTTTAATATATCGAAAGTGGACTATTAAAGGCGTACAACCAAAAGTTTTTGCCCCTGCTGGGTTTCGGCCCAAGGAGGCATCATTTGTATATCTATGATAGAGTAACAGAAGACGAATTGTTGGCTTGATTGCGAAAGAAATATCGATGTTTCATTTGTGCGGCACGCAAAGGATCAACAAAATGCCCGCAAATGATCACTCGCCATGTGTCACGGTGCGTCGCACGTCACATGCCGTGCAATCGAGCGTTCAGGAGCAACTATTCGAAAAGTAAGAGAAAGCTTTTGTCTGCCTTTGTCTCAAGTCTGTTTTCATTTCATTTCATTTTCATTTATTTAAAAAAAGAGAGATCGAGAAACAACAATTTAAGTACATTGCACACATATGTGAATATAAAATTATAGGATTTAAAGTAACACATTTATTACACAAAATAAAAGAGAATTTTTTTTCCTGGCGAGGAAGCTGAAAAGAAATCATAGGGGGTTTATTACTATGAGATCCCTCCCTAAATTACGACTACAATTGAAATGCAAGAATGGCGAATTAAATTGAATTATAAAGTAAGATTTAAAAAAAAGCAGAACAAGACACACTAAACATACAAAAAGCAGCATAAATAAATAAATAAATAAATAAATAAATTAATTAATTAATTAATTAATTAATAATGTCTACATGTGGAGAACCACCTAAAGAGAAATTTGTTTTCTTACAAAGGGTTCGTAAAGTGACTAAATTATCTCCTTGCGACATGGAAAATCATTTGGTTTGATTAAGCCTCTCGAACGGAAGATTTCATTTAAGAAACCATTCCAACATCCGAGTACTGTCACTGATTAAAGTTATATACTTTGACCTTGAGTAGTTTCTGAATCATGGGTAAGTGCGATCCTTTTAATTTATTGCAAAAGGTAAGTTGTAATCAAAATAATTTCACATCGTTTCTGTAAATATCCCCTAGCTGAGAGGACATGTGTAGTTATCTGTAAAATACGAAACCCAGGAAGATTGAAGAGCTTGAACTAAGGGTATAGAGTAACAATGGTATCGAGCAGGCGCGGATCCAGGGGAGGTCAAATGGGTGAATTCCCCCCCCCTCCCCCCCTTTTTCTGAGCCCCCATTCTTGCACAGACCTCAAATACCTCAACTATGCTTTGGTTCTATTACATTATTACAAAAACCCCCCCCCCCCCCCCATTTCAAAATCCTGGATCCGCGCCTGTCGAGAATGTTAATCATTTCCTAAATCACTTCAAGTTCTTTTCCCGAGCAAGTTTAAGTGCGAATTGCTGTGGTATTAGTTCTAAAAGTTCAGTAAGCATGTACACGCGAAGGACACCAAATCCAGCTTGACAGTGATCAACACCGTATCAACTAATACCTTGATTCAGTGCTCGTCCTTTGAGATGCTTTTACGACGAACGTTCAACCTTCAAACCTGCCCGACAGGGCAGCTGGGTTGGTATCTGGGTGGGAGACTATCGAGACTGATACTACGTGTGCTTGACTTTCGTAGACGCCACATGCATCGTAATGCCTTTTTTTTTAATTTGGAATACTCATAACGGCCGGAATCACTTTAGTTCAGCCTGACAGCTTTTCCTATTTGTACTCACGAAGCTGCGATAAAGTTTATCACAGAAAAAGAAAGCGTCAAATGAAGAAGCTAACTGAACCAGAAGACTGAAATAAAGCACACAAGTTTTACACGTTTAACTTACCTCGAAATGGAAAGGCTTGGCTTCTAATCTTCTGTGTAACGCGTCTCGTTACCGGCAAGATCGGACTGCCCATCTTTATTTCTCAATCCGAGCATAACCACAATTCCTTGCACATTTGATCTTACGGCGACCACAATTCCTTGCGTTTCCAAAAAACTGTGATTAAAAAGCTGCCTCGTTCGTTCGCTTCAGGCTCACTCACTGCGACAGCAATACATCAAATACGCTATAGTCACGCTATAAAATGGTAAAGGACGTGTCTGGTTTTAATCAGTGAAAAACTGATCGAAGATGCAATTTGTTAATCAAGCACTTGATGCATGGGCCTGCGTCAATTTAGCAGCGGGAATAATAGAAATGTATTTTCTGACCTTTCAGATTTTATGTCATTTCAAACTGGCTCCAATGGATGAGAAAAAGAAAGGTTTGGTCGTTTGTCTTTTTAAGAACCCTTTCTTCCTAGCCGAGTCAATTTAGTTAGCTTTGAATCATGGCAAGAATTTTGCCTCGTTTAACCGAGTCAAAGACTGGCCGTGTAAGACTGGATGAGCTGCGAGTCGCTATACCGCTCGGCAGAGTGCGTGTACGTCAGGCTAAAATTCAGTGCGTTTTACCAAAAAAAATGAAAACGTTGTGTACGTTGGCCCGCCCAGGATGGCTCGGGTAGGCGGGTGGCCTTCTAGCCAGGAGGCTTTTCTCCAGAGAAACGGGACCAAATTCCACATATTGGTCAACTTCTGCTCTTGTGATCGGACCTTCTTGAAGAACTTGGAACACCACTACAACTACATCTACATCTATCTTTATTATCCTTAAAACTCATGATAAAACCATAAGTATCACAAGAATGTAAACTAACTCGTCTTTTCAATGTTACACAGAATTTGAGAAGAAACTAGACAGAAAACTAGCATCTGATGATTTTGACGTTATAGCAGAAGCTGTAACGCCAAAAAGCCTTGGGTCCTGCAGCACGAATGCCCTTCTCAAGTCATTTGAAGTAAGTAAATGAACGCTAAAATCATATATTCAGGCTAACCTTTCCGGCAACTTCAAGGTTTGAAACTTCAACCAATGAATTAAGATTACTTTCTTTAGCCTTTTAATTATCATCAGTTTTATTTTTTGGCTGAGAAACTTTGAAGCCGTTCCGTCACAGAGGCTAAATTTCACCAGACAGACCGCCTGACCTGAATTTCCGCACACAAAAAAGTTATCTCGGAACATAAGAGATGATCATTCTAGCGCGACACCACATATTGCGTAATCAAGAGAAGTGGACTTTGCACGAATCATGAATTATTTCTCCGTTTTCATCGTGTTAGATCCTAAAACAATTATTTTTATTGGAATTTACTTATCCCAGGGGCCATTTGTGTGTATGTACTTGTGTCTCGAGAGTAGTGTATAACAGTTCAAAATACTAATCTTGGTATGTATCACAGGTGAAAACGTGATAAAGTACTGATGATCTTCCGGGTGATACAAGTCCTTAGAATTGATGAGAAGGGCTGTTGGTCGGTGGAATTGACTGACGTTTCGACAACCTCAAGTCGATGTCAATTTAACTTGAGTCTGTGGATGACTTCCGTTCAGGATGTTGAAACGCCATGCAGTCAATGTCACAAACAACAGTCTTTCTCAGTTCCACCCGGACAATATTAATTGGTTCAACCCAATTGCTATCATAGGTGAGTGGGTACCTGCGATACCAGGCACGTCAAGATAGACCGGATGTGGGAGAGCTGGCCACATTGGCGAATTCAGTGGAAGAGTTTACGACTTGCCTCATAGATCCTCTCAAATCTGACACAAAAGAAAGGGAAGAATTCGGTGAAACCTTAGACCTTATCATTGACAGCGCCATTAAGCATAAACAGAAAAAGGTGACTGTGTGCATATACATCTGTACTATAATGCTTACATTATAACAAGACACAAAATACACATAAAATGCAAAGAACGTTCTATATTCGTCGACCATGCCTATATACGCAGAGCTTGTAATGGGTGTCATTACCACATTTCATTGATAGTTGCTCCCTTTCGGCGGGCTAGAGTGACAGTCTAGTAATTAACGTCTATGCGGCAGAATACCAACTCAGTTCCGCCAAAGCACCTAGTACAGACAGGTTATGATAACGATAAACACAAACGAAAGCTGGGGAGCAGTCGTATGAAGTATAACACAGACTGCTTGTATTCGCTGACTTCAAAAAAAGTTTCACAATAAATTTGGTGTACTTGCCCTCAAACAAAGTGAGTTCGCTCCGACGGAGGGCCAACGCTCGAAACGTCAGCTTTTTTATTCTCAAAGAATCGCCGACGAGTCACAGTTTCTCTACAAACTAATTCCATAAGTTGTTCATCCTCAGTCGTACGTAGATTATAATTGACTGGTTGTTTTTTTTATGTACCAAACGTGCGCGGCAAAAGCGAAAACTGAATTCAAAGCGAAATGGTAAAAGACATTTGCCTTTATGGACGGATATTGCAATCATAAAATTTAAGTTGCGCATTTGCTCATTTGTAAGTTGCTAAATATAGTTAAATTTGAGAGTTTCCTGTTCTATCTTCAATATGCAACAGCATGAGAGCAGTAAAATATCAATCTATCAATCTCCATGGAATTTTTAAAGGAAATTTCAATTCCTTTTGGGTCTCTTTTTTAAATTCTAGTTTCTTTCTCACCCTGTCGTCTACAACTTATTGGACAAGATTTGGAGAGGAAGATTCGTTGGACTGAAATCAAACTTTTGGAAATGGACATTACTAAGGTTTTACTGTTTGCTAGATGTTTTCCTGTTTCCTTTCGTGTTTGTCGTCTTGTTTGCCATTCACTCAATCAACATATGGAGAAGGAAGAGAAGAGGTGTGTAATGACGAGCACAGTTTAGCCATGGCAAAAGGTCATAAAACCAAAACCAAAGTAATTACTTTGGCCAATCAAAAAGACCGACACAATCCAGTAAACCAATCAAACCTCAAAGTAATTACACGTAGCCGACACAAAACGCGAGAAAATGTGCACGCGCAAGCCACAATTGGTTTTGGTTTTACTTCTGATTGGTTGAAAAAGTGGCGGGAGAACTTTGAACCAATCACCGAGTGAAGTAATGCAAAACCAAAGCAATTCGCTAATTACTTTACACTCAATTGAAAACCGTTCTATACATTTATTTCATTGATGGAGTCCTTTCACTGCGACACTGCAGCTATCTGAATTTTGCAGTTGTCTAAAATAGAGCTTACACAACAGGACGGCTGGAAGACTCAGGACGCGGGCAGAATGACGAAAAAATGTCGCGTGAGACTGTGCATTCCCAATCTTACGGAACATTTTTTCGTCATTCTGCCGTCCTGAGTCTTCCAGTCGTCCTGTTGCGTAAACTATTTAATTGCTTGAGGCGATGCCATGGTTTTGCATTGCGCACCCAACTGCGCGTGATAAATTCTTGCGTCATTGGTGCACGTTTTACCTCACGCACATTGATGAAATGGCGGATTTCCATTGACGCCAAGCTTAATCCTTCAAGGAATGGCTATTTTCTCCTGATCGAGTACGAGTACCCCCATTTTTCATTTCATACTTTTGCTGAGGACGGTGTTTTCATGTAGTAGCAAAAAAAAAAAAAAAGTTAGCAAAAAGTCTATGGCCAGTTTTTTTGGTCAATTTTATAAAATTGTACGGAATTTAAATGATTCATCACAAATCGCACAGCTCACGCTCAAGTCTATTTTGGAGTGCTAAGTATTCACAAAGGCATTCGAGTACAGTTTTCAGGTACGTACGTGAATTATTTAACCATAGAATGACACCACGCTCTGCGTTATATCGGGGATTACGTTCAATTTGTCCAACATTCTGGATGCTCGGCATATGTCGAAGTGGTTTAAATAGCCGTATTCGTCAGCACCCTACCATGGATACAAGCACCGTGCCCCCCCCCCCCCCTCCCTAACCCCCATTTTTTTGTTTAATTTTTATGATCTCCTTGATTTATGATTTAACAACTCATTACTTAAGTAAAAAATTGCCACCTTTCTTGCTGCTTTGCAGAACTGGGTCTCTGTTTTATTCTGAATGCTACTGGAAATAAGGGAAGAGAGGACTTTAGGAAGATGATAGACTGCATCAAGTACCTCATAGGGAGGATCGGAGTTGTCTCTGCAAACTACTGCCTGATAAGTTTCAAAAAGGGAAAGGCTTTCCAACATATTTCATTCAACAAGAAAATATCATACGAAAACGACAAAGGCCACGTCGTCTTTCCAAACGACAGAGGCCATTTAATAAGAAAGCTGGATAGTTTGAACGCACCTGGAAACTGTTCGCCAGCCCTCCACGATGACTTTGAACAAGCATTGAATGCTTTTAAAAGCGACGCTGTTCGAAATGCTTCAAAAAAGGTAAGATTTGGTGTAATCACAAAAGATTTAATCTTTATGGCTGTTTCCTTACTGAGATATTTTGTAGAAATGCTTGTTCTCGTCGGTAGAACTATCTAATGCAAGCGATTCCAGTCTATAGTTAAGGAATTAAACGGTTTATACTGCTAGCAAAGATTGCCTACAGCGAGATCAAGCGGTTCCCCGGGCGGCAAATGAGGCAGAAGGCGGGAAACGAGTGAATGACATACAGACCTCAAAACAAGCGGATAAATACCCTTTTCTAACCGAGTTCGAGGTCCGCACAACAAGGCCCTGTTTACAAGTAGGTAGATGAATTTCACAGGTAGGGTTACTCTACACACGGGACAAGTTTGAGTACTTGGTAACCGCCAGTATCGCAAACACAGTAGAAACCGCTGAAAGCTTAAGGTTTTCCCGGGTAGGCGAGTTGTCCCTAGCAGAGCATTTACAAGGCAGCTAGGCTTAGTAAGGGTTACCCTAGCTGCCTTGTAAACACGTCGATGAAAAAAAGAAGAAATGTGTGAGTGCTAGGGTAACCCTCTTGCTAGGGTAACCCTAACACTAGAGTTATCCTTCCTCCTTGTAAACAGGGCCTAAGTTACGGACCAATTTTTTTCCCCTAATTTATAGCACAAGCGTGCCCGGCGAAAGCGCGCGGGCCATAAATTAACGTGGAAAAAACGAGGTCACGTCCGTAATTTCCAGTATGGACCGAGAAAACGAGGTAAGTAAGATTTCTATTACCTGAGGTAAGTAGGCGCGCGGGAAAGGAAACTAGTTGAAGTCAAGGGAGCGTTACTCTGCAACAAATGATCGGCGGGCGTAAAAATATGAAAAACGAATAAATCTTATTGGGTTTTTGAATTTGCTGCTTGCAAGATTCAAATAGTTTCATAAATTTATTTCACATAAACATCACGAAAAACTTGCTAGAAAATGCTTTGTCCTTGAGTCAACTCTTTCCCGAGTAGATTTATTTTTTGGGAACAGGTTTCCCGCGAAAGGTATCATAATTCCCTTGAGGCTGAGATAGCTCAGAGCGTTGTTTGATTGGCTTTTACAACAGTGGGCGTGCTGAATCTCCCAAGGGAGTCGTTCTATAAATAAATCAAACTCGGGAAAGTGTTGATTCCCAGGTCACGTTTAAGAGATGGAGACGCCCCTTGATGAGCTCGTGACCAGAAACTCATTTAACAAGAAACTTGCTGTTTTAAAACGAATTAAATCTCTACCTAAGCCCACCATGAACTGGAATGCATTGTTTTGTTTTCTCTTAGGACCATTGTAAGTCCCAAGCAAAAGTGGAAACAATGTTTATGCAAAATTTTGGAGGGCAAACAAAGAGTACAATGATATTTTTGAAAGTGGCCCGGATAGCAATGTCCATTCTGACTTTGAGCAACTGGGGCCTAGTGCCCTTAATCAAAGCCCAATCCCTTTGATTAAGGGCCTGTGGCCTGTTTCTCAAAAGTCCCGAAATTTTCGGGCCTAGTCGGGTGCCACAATTCCCTTTATATCCGTCTTCGCGACGCCGAGGTTCTAAGCCACCAAACTTCGCAAAGCTCTTAGTTTTTCTTACATTAAAAACATGTTAAAGGATCAGCCTTTCAAAATAAGCAGATTGCAGTTTGACGACTGGCTTTTCGAAAAGTTCTCGGGACCTTCGAGAAACAGGCCCTTGGGCCGTTAATCAAATCTTCTATGATCTTCTATGATCATGATCTTCTATGATATGAAGCCGTAAGAGGATCACTTTTTGTTAATCAAAAAATATACATCGTTTAGCATTAGAGGAAAATCGTTGAAATCACTCTTGGTCTTGGAAGAAGTTAGTTATAAACAGCACATACATTTTCATATATGTTATTAGTCATACTGTTGTAATGACAGAATTTTCGGTAATGCAAGTTCGATAACATTTCTCCCATATTCTATTATCAGAACATAAATTACCTTGAAATGTTGGATAGTTTCATTTTTACCTTAAAGCCCAGTATACTCGTAACTTTGACATTCATACTCAACCGTACTTTTTTTTCCAAAGGTGATCATTCTTCTGACCAATGATTCGATTGGATCGCCTGGCCCTCAGGGGAAATTAAGGATTTTAACTAAGGAATTGACCGATATTGGAGTAAAGATTGCACCGGTTGCTGTTCGAGGTCGTCCGGTTATAGAGGATCTCGAAGATATTGCCTCGGAAAACAAAGTCATTCGCACCCATCTAGAGGACCACATTAAACTTGGAAAGAGGCTTTTACGAGGTATCGACTTCAGTCCACATTTCACATAATGCGATGTCGTTCCATATCTGCTCATGGTTTGTTTCGTGAACACTGTATCTGACACTACTTCCGTTTTCTTTCAGAGATTTACGAGGAAGACATTTTTGGTGAGATTTCAAAATTATAACTTCTAATAACATTCATCTCAAATGCAAGCCGTATAGACGATCTCAACACAATTTTGCTATATAGTTACAAAAAATAATAATAACCAGTGGACGGGGTTTAAACGGACAAATGCTGACTTTATAAGTCATATATAATACGTTTATCGAGTGCTCCTTTGCTGTGTCCGAAGCTACGACCTGATCAGTTCGGATGCTTTACCGCTGAGCTAGAGGATGATCGGAATAAATCGGAGTACTCCTTGGCAGGAGCCGAAGCTACGACGACCTTCCGGTTACTAATTCGGAATCTCTGCCACTGACCTATAAGAGGTTCATGTGACAATTGTCCCGCCGTACTGCTAGGATCTTAATTCTCGAAAATCGAGCATATTCGCGACTGTAAAAAGATAAGGGACTTAGGGCGCGTTCGATTGGCCGTATTCCGGAATTGGAATACATGAAATAGAAGATAGCAATCCTTCGCTCTCCGGAGATTCATATTAAAATTGCCGTCAAATACCGGCTAAAATGATATTTTTAAACATATCTTTATTATCCTTGTTTCTTCAAAACCCCAAACATACAGTTTTAAATCATCACTCCACGTATTGTTATTCCGGAACAGGCCTAGGGTCAATCGAACGCACCCTTAATTTAAGTATCTAGTCTTCTAGCGCTGGAGCATTAATTGGGGGTACTGTGAACTGAAATCAAAAAAATTGAAGCAAATCAAATCAAATGGTGTTTTCTGAGGAGAGGGGAAACCGGAGTACCTGGAGAAAAACCTCTCGATGCAAAGTAGAGAGCCAAGAAACTCAACTCACATATGACACCTAGTCAGGCAATCGAACCTGGAATACATTATTTGGTGGGAGGCGAGTGCCCTCGCCACTGCGTTTTCCCTGAACCCCCTGTCCTGAAAGATGCTACATGGTTATCCCGGTGTAATAAATGAAGAGATTGATTTTTCGATGTTGACTGATAGCGGATACTCATTCACCTGGGTTAACCTATAGTACTTTACTTTAACTTTAAAGGCCAGCTTCCCATATTTCCCTTAGCTTCACTCAAAATTAATAATCATTATTATTTGTCCTCTAGATAAGTACCTGGATTACTTCACTACACCTTATTTCATGTTCGCCCGAGATACAATCAGTTATCTCCTCCTTCTGGGCCTCCATATCGCTATTTGCGTCTCTCCAACTACAGTCCCATTTTCTTTTTTGGAATTCGCGATCTTAATCTTCTTTATCGGACGCTTTGTTTCGGAGTGCCATCAATTTACCAACAGGACAACAATCACGATTTCCACCAAATTGCGTCAATGTTGTTTTGGTGGCAAACAAGGAAGACATAATTATGAACTACCACAGAGCTGCGGAATGGACGAAGTCGATTACGCTGATGCCCCAATAAAAGTGGAAGATTTCCGTTCGCGAATGGAGTTTAGCGGTGTTGGGAAATATTTTAGGTAATCCGGCGCATTTAAATAACAATGACAATGACAATGATAATCGGGTCATTTGTGGGTTCTAATGTTCATAGCTTGATTTCATATCCGCAGTTCATATATATATATGATCCATTTTATATATCATTTCATCGTTGATTCATTCCTTACGGGAACATTAGAACCCACAAATGACCAGCTCCCAACGACAGTGGTTTCATAGCTCAGTTGGTTAGAGCGTCGCACTGGTAACGCGAGGTCACGGGTTCAAACCCCGTTGAATTAAGTCCTGAATTTTTCAGGCTTCTTTACGGAATTGCATAAATTGCGTTCATAACTGCGAGGATCATATCTTCACTTGATTTCATATCTGCAGTTCATATATGATCAATTTCATATATCATTTCATCAATAATAATAATAATAATAAGAAGAAGAAGAAGAAGAAGAAGAAGAAGAAAATAATAATAATAATAATAATAATAATAATAATGATAATAATAATAATGTATTATTATTATTATTTTTTTTTTATTATTCTTTTTTTTTTTTTTAAATTTTAGCAATCACTTATTTTATATTTTCACATAGTTTAATAGATTTAAGTGGATAATACTTTTAGAAAGATATTTGTAAATAGGACTTGAACATGGTGTTTTTAAGGAGCTCCTGGGTTACGATTAACGCCCCAGGTAGCTTTAAGGTATTGACATTCAAAAGTTTCAAACTGTCATAATAATAATAATGATGATGATTTTCGCGTAAAGCGAACCAGAAAACAAAAAGAATCAAAAATGAGAAGAGTGTAAATTTTTCTACATTGGTTTGATCCAACAACAGTATGGTGAATCTCTCGACCACGAGGTCTTACAACACTAAATCACGTGATCCAAACTTGTAGGCATGCATTAGGTACAAAATGAACAAAGAATGAAAAAAACGTCAATTTCAGGCGCGACAGGGTCAGGACAGCACCTCAAAGAATAATAATAATAATAATAATAATAATAATAACAACAACAACTTTATTAAAACAAAATGCAGGTTAAGGTGACATCTTAAATATTCAGTTAATTAATCAAAACTTTAAAAAATGTATATACGACAATAATAACAACAAATACAATAGAATTGGTTGACCTAATTTGAAAAACTTTTTATAAGCATACATTAATAAATAAATAAATAAAATATTAATAATAATTTTAATCATAATTTTAATTTATATAGCGCCAAAATCCAAAGGCTCTAAGGCGTTTTACAATATAAAAGCCAAAATAATAGAAATAAAGTAGCAAAATATATATATAGTATAACAACTAAAACGTCATAAAGAAAACGCGCGTTTTGAAAGAGGAACGTGTTCAAGTTACTTTAAAAACTCTTGGTGGGTGGTCATTCCACAGCTTTGGTGCACAAACAGACAAAGCATTATCGCCATATGTTTTCGTATTAGAAAAAGGTACTAACAAACATTGCTGCATGCGTGTGGCCTCCCTGAAACGTACGTTTATGCATGTATTGCAACCATGAAATTGTTCTGATGTGAAAAATAATTCAGCCCTTATCTGATTATTTACAGAAACTTTATTTTTGCTGGCTTTCTGTCGTTTTAGACCGTCTTAAATCAGTTTTAATTAGCTTAGCTTGTTAAATTAACAAGGGCTTCCTTTTTCTCAAACAATAACCGTCGGTAACCTTTTTCAGAGTCACACAATGCAAAGATGAAAAACGCTTTGCGAAAAGGGAAAAATACAACTACTGAAACAAGTGGCCGCAAGCTGTGTGGCAGTTAAAAAAGACTGTAAAGTTTGCAAGCTTATTCATGAAATAACTTTCCTTTTTCGTTTTATCTGATGCTTCAGTGATCGCTGGAATGTGCTTGACTTCACCATGCTTGTCATTTATGTGGCAACGTTTTTGCTGCGAACAATAACTTGGGGTGTATCAACCACTCCAATTGGGAACAAGGCTCTGGTAATCGCTGGTTACTTCTATGGACTCAACACGATGATTCTGACTTTACGTGTCTTTGGTCATTTAATGGAGATCAGTAAAACGACAGGAACTACACATATAGCCCTCATGAGTATTATTGAAGATGTGGCAATCATTTTCTTTCAATTCGTTGTTGGAATAATCGCATTTTCGATGGCCATAGCTAAGATATACGTTGCTGAGGCATCCTTCATATCAACTGAAGAGAGGTTGCTGCGCAGCAGTAAAGGGTTAGTGGTCGCTTAACCATTTTATCTCTATACACGTTTTTACAATCCTCGTTTGTTGTCAGGAAGAGGCGTTAATGCCTGGACAAACGGGAAATGTTTGGTGTTTCAACAATCATTGTTTGGTGACCAAACATGCTGATGTTGAAGAGAGTGGCCAAACGGTTAAGACATGTTCGATCTAACTCAGATCAAAGGCCACAAACTGAACTACGGATCACATATTATACGTAAAAAACACGTGGATACAAGCGGCTGAGCAAGCGTGGAACGCATGCACGCTCTTTTGATACGGCTGGCCAAACGAACAAAAGCTCGCCTATCAAATACGAGAACGGAAACAAAAGAAATGTTTTAAGTTGCTTAATGGAATGTTTGATGACCTTCAAAGTTTATCAAACACGATCTAACACAATCTAACAGGACCAAACAATTGCAAGGTGGCCAAACGGTAAAATGTTTGGTTACCAAACAATGTTTGAGGTTGTTTGGTCGCCAAATATTTCCCGTTTGTCCAGGCCCTTACAAATAAGGTACTTTGCCTGATAAATTTCAACCCTCTATCCTAGATTTTCCTCCAGAAATCGACAACTGTCGGATCAACTGACGTTTGGCACAGTGCAATGGCATTAAGATATATACTGCTTTAAAGTATATAAGGCTGGGTGGATTAACTATAAAAAGTCAAAGAATTCGAGCCTTTTACAGCCCCTGGAATTGATAAATGGACCTTATTGGAGTTGAGCCTTCAGGCACATTTTCTTTTGTCTAAAACTACATGCAAACGAGGCTTAAGGGTGAATTCAATACAAAATGACCCCTTAGCCTCGTTTACACGGCAAAACCGCTGATACCTCCGATAAGGGCAATTGAATCAAGAGTCCATTGCCCATCTTTAAGATTTACCCAAATTGGCCTAGTCCCCGTCAGCGTCAGAAAAGTGTTTATTTTTCATCAAGGTTTTGCCGGAAAACAATAGACCAAATCGGCCAATTCAATGTTGTGCCCAATTCAAATCCTTTTGGAATAAAACGTTTTGTTCCTGCAGTATTTCCATGTCATTTAAATTTGAATGCAACATTATAATGCAAAGAATGTTAACCTCGGGAGATTTGAATTAGGTACAACACTTGGTATTGTTTATTTTCCTGCAAAACTTTAACAATGTACACTTCTCTAAAGCTGATGGGTACAAACCCGATACATGTACCAGATTCTTACTTTTGGGTAATGGGTTCCTGATTAAATCCATTATAAGTTAGTTGAAAACAAGCTTGACTCCTTGGGCTTATCCTAGTGGAAGGATATGTGACTATTGGGATCATAGATAATGGAGGGGACTGGTTTGGAAGCTCGGCAAACATCAAAGATGCCAAGATTTAGGTTGAAAAGTCCACGACCGTGCAGAATCTTTTGTTTTGCGCTCATACACTATGCATGAATTACGTACCCAACACGTTTCTATTGGTTAGTACCTCAGTGCAGAGAAAACAACTATTGTGTTTTGTGCACGGTCAAGGCCAAAAAAGAGAACAAAAACCTACAACAAAGAAATTTGTCGGTTTTCATAACCATTGCCCTCAATTAGCTATGTTGGGATTAAACTAATAATGATGGAAATGTATATTAAATAAAACCTCAAAATTAGGACGTCTGAATGCTTCAAATTCACCGTTATATATATTGAGTTAAGAAGATTGTGGGTGGTTTACAACCGTTCTCTAGGGACATATCATCAGTATGATGATGAATGGTGGGGCTGGACAACTTGCGAGCCAGCGAGTGATGCGAGCCATTCAAATTTCGTATTTAAGTCTAAGCACCCGTTTCAAATAGCGCTGATAAACTGTTATTAAGTCTAAGCACCCATTTTAAAACGTTTAGCTTTCAATAACTGTGTGATTCACATGTTGACTCGCCATCTTGGCTCGCATGACTCGCAGTCATGCCTCGCATGCCTCGAAGCCATGGCTCGCACATTGTCCAAACTCGTTGCTGGTGGACGAACAAAAGGAGCTAAATGAAACATCTTTTGTTTTCGTCCACCAACATGGCTGCGATGACGTAACGTAAAAACTCCTATTATCTTTGTGTTGGTAAAACTTAGACAAATTTCTCTTAACACCAATATTTGTTGTCATACTTTTACTTTGTCACAGGAATAACACGGGATGTAACAGCTCGGGAGTGCCTTGGTCAGTAAAAATACGTTGCATCTTATTCCACCATTAACCTTTCTTACCGACTGAGTTTGAAGGGCGCGCTCAGCGGTCGCGTTACTTCCAAAACAATTTGAGGGCCCTGAATCCGCCGCATTTAAGGAAATCTAAGACAGTCTTTGTGTTTGAATTCCACCCTAAAGATTCCGGATTCCATGTCATTTTCAGATTATCTTTCGGTATATTCCGAATTACTGATTTGTTTACTAGCGGGATTTCATATGCCTAGCACTGGATTCTGGATTCCAGTTTCCAAAACCAAGGATTCCAGATTCTACAAACAAATATGTTCTGGATGTCGCAATGCAGATTACCTTACTTGGGGCTGCCTGTAGAAAAAAGGAGTCGTAACGTAAAGTAGGGCTCGAAAAAAGGATGGTGGTATCATAAAAGAGACCTTAATTAAGGACGCGACGTTTATGAGCCACGGCAAACGGAATTAAGGTTGTCCACATTATGCTCACAATTTCCACTATTATGCTAATTCGTTATGCTCAAAAAATGTTACTATTATGCTCAAAAAGTCCTACTATTATGGTCAAAAATTTTCCCCCGGATCACGCATTTTTTACATAAAAATAAGTCCCAGACTTCCAGTCGCCCCACGTGGCCAGGTCCGTTTCTGTGTGCGATTGTCACGTATATTTCTCCACAGGAAATCAGGAATCCCAATTTCGAGATTGTACCTAATTTCAATGTATTTATTTATTTATTTATTTATTTATTTATTTTGACATATTTCCGGGAATTTTTCTTACTGGCGTAATGCTCGATGCTCATGCTTCACTATTATGCTCAAAATTATGCCGGCATAATGTGGACAACCCTAACTGCAATCGAAGTAGGTCTTTTTCCTTTAGGACACTACTACACTCATAACTATCTTCCACTAATACATGCGCAATGCTCACTTCCGGTGTCTGTCTGTGGCTGAGAAAGGTAAGTTGTTCGTGTCCGCTCATGCGTAAAAGCGGATGATCGGATTAAGAATTTGGTGACCTAAAATCGCGAACCCTGAAAAGAATTTTGTTAGAAATGTTGGGCAATATCTAGAAAAACTTACTGTGACTTACTCCGATCTTTGGCATACTCGCATAAATATTTTCTCCTCATTCTTAAAGAAAATTAATATATGTAATTATCTCTAATAATAATAATAATAATAATAATAATAATACAGTCTTATGATTATTATTACTGTACTGTATTAAGTAATAATACAGTACAGAGCAACGGGAGGGCGTGGATTATTAAGTGTAGAAGACTGTGTGAACATTGAAGTGGGCAGTCTGTTTAGATACTTTGGAGAAAGTAAGGAAAGATTACTTCGTTTCGTATCGGATGAAAATATTTTGGAGGAGGGGCCTACAAAAATAGAAGTGTCTGAAGACAGAATGTCTAAATACAAGAACAAAGCATTACATAGGCAATTTGACACAGCTACAGAACAAGTAAGGGACCCAGAATCCTGGGGGTGGTTAAAAAGGGGAAAACTAAAAAAAGAAACTGAAGGACTGCTAACCGCTGCACAAGACCAAGCATTACGGACGAATAGCATTAAAAACAGGATTGATAAAGAGGATGTGTCTCCGATGTGTCGGTTATGTGGAGAACGAGAAGAGACCGTAAGTCATATCGTAGCGGAATGTACGAAATTGGCGCAAAGAGAGTGTAAAATGCGGCGACATGATAAGGTAGGCCAAGTTATCCATTGGAAACTCTGTCAGAAATTCAACATCCCATGCAAAGACAAGTGGTATGATCATGATCCTGAAGGAGTTATAGAAAACGATCAAGTAAAGGTGTTATGGGACTTCCGAATTCAAACAGACCATCAAATTGAGCATAATAGACCTGATGTAGTTGTTCTTGATAAGATAGAAAGATCCTGTTATGTGAGAGATATCGCGTGCCCTTGTGATACAAGAGTGCTGGAAAAAGAACAAGAGAAAATGGAAAAATACCAAGAATTAAAAAGAGAGATTGGGAAAATCTGGAGCTGCCGAAAAGTAATTGTCATACCAATTGTCATTGGTGCACTAGGGACGTTCAGCAAAAATTGGAAAACATCGTTGAAGAAAATTGGACTAGATTGTACGTTATTACTACAAAAAGCCTCCTTGTTGGGAACGGCAAGAATCTTGAGAAGAGCACTAGACACCTAAGGGCATAGGTCGTGGCTTGATGCCTAGTTTACAAACCACGTTAACAACATATCGTGTGAATGAACGAAATAATGATAATGATAATGATAATGATAATGATAATAATAATAATAGAATTAAGGTTATGGCTGGCAATCATAAGTTCCCTTCCCCGCCAAGGTCTTGCTAGAGCTTTATTACCGGCATCTTACAAGTACATATATCGATGGCAGATGGCAGTCCTCATGAAAATAGCCTTGTTCTTTTGATATTCCTTGTCAAACTAGTGCGTTCTATTAACATTGCCTTTTTAGGAATGATGGCCATTGTCATTCAGCCTTTTTGCTACTCGAAACTCCAATCCCATAACAGCCTATTGTCCTGGCCCGGATTGCTCGAAACATGTTAAAACCAGCGTTAAACACCATGGAAACCTTTAGGTTTTGGTACCTCTTAATCAACGGTTAGCGCTAACTAGGCTTCCAGCAACTTGCTCCTAATCTTTAAATTTCGAAAAAAACCTGACTTTAAAAAACCTCCGGACATTAAAATTTGGTGTTGAGCTATTGCAATTGTCCTATCATCTATTGTCATAAATGTGCCAGCCATTAGCTGCCGAAACAAGAGGGTTATTTTGTTTCATCGCTTGGCAAATTTAAATGTCAAAAGAAATAGTTCTAATATCGAGTTTTGCTATGGCGTCCTACTCCTTAATAACTCCACCACCATGCTACAGTACCGGCGTTTGGTAATTTAAAGCAAGTCATTCGCATCGTCCTAATCGCGATATGTACCAAGGTCACGTTTTTTCGACGTTAAGGTTTGTGAAGACGTTCTTTGAAAGTTTTGGTTGCAAAGTTCATAGCCAATAGTGCGTCCACCGATTCGAATTTAAACATAAAATAACAAAGGAAGGTAGCTAATAGTACCAGGAGTGGGATTTGAACCCACGCGGACAATTCATCCATTGGAACTTAAGTCCAACGCCTTAACCACTCGGCCATCCTGGTATTTCATGTCAACTATACTTGCCTTCGTTAATTTTCTTATTCAAGACTTTGATTTTTATGGAGCCTTTTTTTGCAAATACGACATCTTCGAAGACTAAAACGCATAGAAAAGGTGCAAAGTTGCAACAACAATAGTTAAATGCACATGCGTTTCATAGTTTATCATTTGGTACATTCTATGCCGTTTTCTTCGCAACACCGATGTGAAATGACCAACGTTGCATTTAATTGTTTGGGGGACGTGTCTTAACACTATGCGATGAATTTCGGCAGGTTCAGTCTGGCTTAATTTCCACGGCTTTCGTATCAGTTAAATTCCTGCATAGTTGCTGGACAAAAATACACCCTAATGAACAATCTAGAATGGCCGCGAAATGACTGCAGTAACTGTCTTTAAATTCTTGCTTAGGTTAACGTTTACTCCGTTTTATTCTCGTTTTTGTAGTTGGTGGGATGTTATGACACACCTTGTTTGGACGCTTTTGGGAATTACAGAACTGGATCCTTTCAACGCCAATGAATCATCATCCGACGTGCTGGCAAAAATTCTGTACGCAATATTTATTATAGGCGCCCTGGTTCTTCTCGTTAATATGATGATTGCCGTTCTCTCTCACACGTACGAGCGAGTTCAGGTAAAGCTCACAAATTCAGAGATACTCCAAATAATAAAAAAATCTAATATTTTTGTGGAGCAGCGATGGTGCAGTGGTGAGATCGCTTGTCTCTTCCTATTATGACCAGTGTGGCCTGGGTTGAATTTTCCCCTCTCGACGAAAACAAACATTTGATTTAATTTGATTTGATTCAACCTTTCATTTCTGTCCCTCATCAGTGCTCTAGATCTAAATCCTTTGACACTTGAATAAAGTTGGTCAGTACAGTATTATTATTAATTATTGTTGGCAAATATAGAGCGTAGCCCATTACAGTAATATTCGCTATCCTTTTAGCAAAAAGCCTATTGAATTTTCGTTTAGTGCTTTGTTCTTGGTGTCAGTGCCTTTTTCATCGCGTTTAACTTCGAATCCTTAATTTGGCCATAAGAAGCCTCCTTTGTGGTGCTGTAGCTTATCCAAACTGGGTTTCAAGGAAAGCCACCAAAATGGCGAAACGGAAGCGCTGGTAGTGGTAGCTTCGTGGTTAATGTCCGATGGGAAAGTTACGGTGAAGTGTTACGTTACTTGCAGCTTTTATAAGCACAGCAGACACTTAAATAAGATTTCTTTTTTTTTTTTTAAAGAAATTTCTATTAATAGCCGAAACAGCATCGACTCAAAAATGTTTGTATTGCAGAAAAACTCGTTGAGAGCATGGTCATTCAAGAGAGCGGTAACAATCCGAACGTACAGGGATTATCATCCCATTCCTGTACCCTTAAACCTGTTGTCACAGCTTTTCTTGACGTTGCGTCGTCGAAAGTCAAACCCTTACAGTGACTTAGCAGAGGCTGGCATCGAGACAAGGGTGAGTTACAATTGTACCTTTTTTTTTTTCAAACAAAGTACCCTTCAAATTCTGAGGTGCATGAAAACGTTTCCCTCCATTTCATGTCTTTTAATCCCCTATTGCTTCTAAATCGTTGGTTTGGACCATACCCGTAACGAAGACCAACAGTGGTCCCTCCTCCCACCTCACCCATCACTATGTGATTCCTTAGAAAGAGCCAGAAGTCTAGCCATGTCTCAGCATTGTTTTAGGAAGAGGAAAAGCCGCAATAAGAGGATTTTCTTTGTGTAAAATAATTTAGACAAGAGCTAGGAAGTTAAGAATGCTTCATCCAGCCACCATATGTTCAAAGGTCGGATAACTTTATCCGCTTTACACCGCGCACCGGTGGCTCGGTTGGTTGAGCACCAGGCTGTCACGCGGGAGATCGTGAGTTCAACTCCGGCCGGACCAGTTCTGAGGAGAGAGTGCTGCCTTTGTAACGACATCTGGTAATAGTTAGACTCTCTAGTCTTCTCGGATAAGGGTAATAAACCGTATGCTCAGTCTCACAACCCTTCAATGTTCATAATCCTGTGGGACGTAAAAGGAACCACACACTATTCGTAAAGAGTAGGGCATGAAGTTTCCCGTGATATATCATGGTTGGGAGGGTAAATGCTTGGGGATACTATAGCTACATCAAGCTACTCTAAAATCCGAGGGTAAATAAACATATGTGATGTATGATATGATAACTCACTAAAGCTTCTGTCTGAGCAGAGATTTCATCATTTGCCCACATAACCACGACGCGAACTCTAAGTAAACCGAGCGTATATGAAAAACCTTGGCTAATGGGTAAAGTGAAGTCTCTTTTTAGCGGAACTCCGGTGGCCCAAAAGGCGTCTAGGCGGATACTCATAGCAACCTTCCTCATGGTAATTATGGCCAGCGATATTGCTGGTGGGCGTGTACGCACGACGACGACCCCGACGACGACGAAATTGGCCGATAATTAATTTTTTTTTAGGTCTCCAAATAAATCTGATGAAGGCTGGTATTGGCCAGCAGAAATATCGTTGAAGAAGAAAAATTTCGAGTTGTCTTATCAGTCGTGCAGTAATCTGCTTGACTTTCGTAAATACTTTCGAATCAATTTTGACTGATCACGATCTTCTCTCATTCAAAGCTGTGCTCAAATTATCGTCCACGGTTTTTGCAACGTTTTTAAAACCTCAACTTCAGTGATATTCTAACAATCATCACCACCATCATCAATACTTGTGCCCAAACGGCCATACGCTAGCTAGTTTACAGCGTACATCTTGATATTAAACATCCGTGTTATGGTCAATTGACTCCAGTCAAAAAAGGTATCCGCTTACCAGTATCATGCGCGCTCAAGTTTAGAGCTAATCGAGGTCAGCTGTTTTTTTTTTTAAGTTGACCGCTGACCAGTTACTGGGTTTCGATTGGATCGAAGGCTCAAGCCAGGTTTACTTAGTAAGAACAAGACGCTCCATAAAAGCGTACACTGGGTTGCCTGTGGTACGTGTTACACAAAAACAGAAGGCACTGAATTGGGTTATGAATTCCCGTTAATATTTTCAAGTAGGGGATCATTAAAGACCACGAGGATCACCCACATGTGGCTCCAGCAGAGGCCCTTTGGCTCACACGTTCACACCTTTAATTATTTTGTAATATTCTATCCCATTTTGAGGTCTTTTATTGTTTTAAGCTTTGGTGATAAATTCTCTTTAAAGATAACAAAACACGCTCGTTTCTTCTCAAATAAAGGAAAAACAAAAATAACACAGTTTTTATATAAAGCTCTGAATCGAATTCTCATCGAAAGAGTAATGACAATCGATCGTAAAAAGACAAAGATTTCTGCACTCTCTGACTTTTATGTTTTGTCAAAAGGAAAAAAATGATCACGTGCTAGGCAACCATAAAGGTGCACGTGATCACCTTGTGTCAACTGAATGAATTATGGAAAAGCATGTTAATCGTTCGTCGTTTTCCGAAGTAAAACAACGTCTTTGGTTTTTTAATTTTGTTGTAGGCAATTTTGTTGTATGGTTGCCAAAATTTAACTGAATATTTAGATTTCATCTGTCGGTTCAAGAAGCCTTCTTTGTCGGGTTCCTGAGGACGTATCTATTTTAACTTCAGGGTGAACTATTTACACAATCACGAGGTTGAGCGGCCATGTAATTGAAAATCTGAACATCCATGGAATACAAAAACAGACTTGCGAATTATTGCAAATCACAGTGCTGACAAGCACAAAAGCAGAAGAAATGGTTAATTAATAAATATGAAGTTTGTTACTATCTGAATGTTTTTGGGTTAGAGTAAAGGGATATATTGTCACGCAAATGATGTAATTTCATGACACTCAGAATTCGCAAAAAGCGTGAGTTTCATGTAAACAATCTTTGCACTAGTCGTAGCAATAAAATGGATTAAGCAGGAAATTAAAGAAATATTGTTGGCGCCCCAAATAAATTTCATCTTACACTACAATGACAAAATCATTTGTCAGAGAAATAAAATTCCTGTCTTCTCGCGTATCACATTTCAACGCACGTATGCAAATTTTAACTCATTTTCACCGCGTTCCGATTCCCTCGAAATTTTTCTTCTTTCAAATACATTGTATTAACAAAAATATTATTTCTCGTCAAGTGTTGCATCTTTTATGTTCAAATAACGGCTAAAAATAAAGATTTTTTCACGATCTATCCGTAGATATTTTTAAATTTAATATTCTCTGTCAAAATTTGCACAACAGTCAAATCACAAAAGTAGCAACGCACGTAACAAATTTAGTCGCATTTACCTCTTCGTCGAATTCTCACGCTTAACACGGGATTTTTTAGTTCTTGTGAAAATCTTTCTATATTCGTTAGCAATCATCCTTTCAAGTTTCACAGAAATCGACCGGTCCGCGAATATTTTACGAGTTTTTCTCAATGGGATGTCAAAAGGCCAAGTGGATGTTATACATAATAGGGCAAGTTCGGCCGATCAAGTTGCGCGTGTGACCCGTTATGAATATTTTTTCACAAAATGTTCCCGAATCGTCAAGTATCACCACAGAAGACTAGAACATCATTCTAAAAGCTTATTCTACGCAAAAAGGAGGTTCTGGAGGTAATTTTGAGAGTGGAAATCAAGTTTACGGCTGACAAGAATAACAAGGTATAGTTGTATCTAATTAAGTTAACACAACAGAAAGGCGCTTGCCATAAAAAGTATCCAGTTAAGCTCGTACATTACACAACAATATTTTTGAAACAAACAACCTATTTGCTATTACAGGCAATTGAAAAAACCCTCCCTATTTCATTACGTGGGTGAAGACAAGAAACTCAATCGTATCAAATTACACTCCGTGTCAAAAACGCAACTAAATAAATTTCCCACCAGTGATCAGCATCAAACCGGTGTCTGACATTTGCAGACTGCAGACTGCCTACAAATAGCACTGATAAACATTATTTAAGTCTAAGGACCCGTTTTAAAACGGTTAGCTTTCAATAATTGTGATTTAGCAAACAAATACAAATAAGCCAGACAACAGAGATCACAGATCCAAGTTTTTCAATTCCTTCTTTGTCTCTGTTAAACCCATAAGTTATTACTAGTGAGTTTTCCATTTGATTTCAGCGTTGTACAAAACACCACACTTGTACAATATTTAGTCTACAGTTCACTTTGATTACGGCTCGACGGGCGACAGATTGTTATCGAAGTCCATTACTCGTCGCTTTTAAGATCCCAGATATTTTTTCACCGCCTGTATTGTTTATCCAATTTACGTTCCATTCTTTAGCTCCATAAGGGTACATTTTGTTTAAAGATCCTCCAAAACGCCATTTGCGTTTCAATCTTCGACGCCATTGCAGGTTAATGATATATCCTACTGTGTCAAACCAGAGAAATCTACGCCTTTCTACTACCCCCTGAAATCCTACCAAAATACGCGCGAAAGACTTTATGCACAAAGACACCACTTAGCAAAGGAGTGATAGGAGAGACCTTTCCCGACACAGAAAAAAAATACAAATAATAAGAATACCATACCATACTGGCAACCCAGTAATAAATAACCCGGTAGCTATGCTTTTACACTTGCCTAAATCTATTTAGTATATACTCGACCCTTGGTTATTGTATTTCTAGCTTTCTGATTGGTTAGCCAAATCCCTGTTATCAGGCAGCGAATAACTATGGAGAGCAGTGCGCCAAGCGTTAGAAAAACAATTCGGACGAAGTTAAAGTTTTGTTCGGCAAAATGGCTGAAAAGAACGGGTTTGGAGAAGCGCCTCCCTCGAAAATATAGCCTCCCACGCAGACGTCCTTAGGGTTTTGTCACGCATTTCCTCGGAGGAAATGCGCAACGAAACCCACGTCTGCGTGGGAGGCTAAAATACGGCAACTTTTGGAAAATGCCGTCCCAGAAGCTACAATAAAAGCCACAAAGTCCGGTAGAAACATATTCAAAGGTACAAAATTGTGTAGTTCAAAAGCTTGAAATTCTCCGGTGTTTCAGCTTAATAACATAAGCAAAGAAAAACTTGGTCGTGAGGTATTTCCTAAAACAATTATTTTATTCGTGCTTATTGAGTATGAGGTGATTATTTTTATTTTGTTATATACCTGGACTTTCAACGAGCACTGTGATTGTTGATTCTTGGTCACGTGCGCCTGATCAAATTTAAGTGTATCCCGATCGGGATACAATTCCGCAGTTGTTACACACGCCGGATGTTTTGCTGCGATTGTTGAGGGGAATATCTAAACATATAACAAAGCAAAAGGTCGAGACAGGAGAAAGCAAATCGTTATCTTTTAGAAAGTTACGACATTTTTTAATTTCCAAGACATGTTTCGCTTAGTTGTTATATAGTCCTAACGATATATCAAATATTCTGTAACTGACGATGACGTTTGTAACATCGAAAGATGTCTTGGAAATTAAAAAATGTCGTAACTTTCTTTAAGATATAACAAAGCACTTACTGTATGGTCCCTCGAGAAACTAGTTAGTTTCGTTTTCCCTCGAGTCCTGATGTTTCCCTCGACTTCGTCTCGGGAAACATCAGTACTTTCAGTACTTTCGAGAAAACAAAACTAATTGTTTCCCTCGGGACCATACATTAAGTGTATTATATAGTTATTACCTCGTATGCAATGCACACTCAATATGGAATACTTGTTAAATATTACTGATACTCTGGATGGCGTCTTATTCACTGAATAAAGTTATACGACCTTTGAACAACAAGGGCCAAGATTTAAACTTTTTTGTCAATTCTGACAATCTTGCTCCGGATAAAATCGCTTGTTCATTCAATATCATTTTGCTATTTTTAATTGCACTGCTGAAGTGATCCACTAATTGTTCGTAGATGGAAGCTCTAGATGGTATGATTGAAAAGTTGACGGACATCTATTTCGCAAAGTATGGACTTGCCTTTCCGTTGTCAGGTGAGAAGCTCCATAAAATGTTTCCTATTTCATCAAGTTGTTGTGCAAAGACTTTATTGCAAACAACAAGTTCGTGTGACGTAACTGCGATGTTTATGCGCCCAGAAGCTCCGGGGTTGAAGCCTCGCTCTCACCATTAGCTGAAATTGTTCTGGTTAGCCCTAACCGTTGGTTAATCAAAAGGTATCAAAACCTATAGGTTTCCATGGTATCTTACGCTGGTTAGCGTTAACCATGCTTCGAGCAACCCGGACTTAGCCGAGAAATCCCTGCTTACTCTGGACTAGTCTACTTTGCAGGCGTCTTTCGGAGTGTCACGCAACTTTACGCAACGATGGGCGTTGCGTGACATCCAGAAAGACGGCTACGAAGCAGACTAATTCTCGACCCGCTCGTCTTTAAATGACCAACTGGTCTGCGTTCCGCTAGAAGGGGTTTTTCAAATCGTTTTGTTTCTCTGTACAGTGTTTCATTTGCCCTAAAAAGTGCTTAAATGGGCTGTGTCATGAAATTGAGTTAAATTGGAGACACGAAGCAATGTGTAAGAGAGCCACTTGTTTTTCCTTGTAGATGAGAATAAAATCAATAGCATGCTGGCTGAAACTGATCGAAACCGGGAGATGTGCAACCAAATTGTTAGAAGAGTATTTCCAGATCCTACTAGAACTGACGGGCTACGTCACCCTGTTGGCCCGATGGTAAGTACGCCTATTTGATACTTTTTCTACGTGGAGTTGGTTGCTGCCATTAACTGAGTTTGGAGATGATTTGTTCCTTGAGGAAGCAGTGCGAGCCCTGATTTTTCTTCGAGTCCTGGTAGTCCCTGGTTCAACTCCTCAGCTGTAATTGTAAATAGCCAACTGGGTTGCCTCCCGCCAAATAGGAATCTTAACAGTTGTTGTTAAATGTTCTGTTCTGTCGTGATTGTGTTTCATTGACCCTGAAAAGCCCCTATGAGGAGCGGTCAGTTAAGTATGCAAGCATGTACCCGAAGCAGCGATCAGCAAATCTCAGCAACTTAAGAAATCCGAGGCAAAGACCCGAAAGTTTTCTTTCTTAGTTGCTTCTTCCAATTCAGGTCGCGAGCTCCGGCCTGAGTAAACGTGTAAACGTGTAAACGTATCATCCAATCTCCTCTAGTTTTTCGTTAACATTCCAGGTTTCACATCCATTTGGCAAGAGAATTTCTACACGGAAATGGAAGAACACATTCGCACATATTGAATAGCGTGAACAGGATAGAAGAGCCGCGAAATGCATACGATAGTCCTAAGTTATCATCACTTAACACCATGCACTATTAGTATTTATAAAATAATTACAACAGTACGCGCATTCGCATTGGTCAATAGTTGTGTTTAGATGAGAGTATGGAAACACCGCTGTGACACGAATTTTGTGTTTCCATAGCCTCATCTAAACACTCGGAGGAGTTGGTAGAATTCTCTACAGTTAATATGCAAACCGTCGGGTTTGCATAACTGTCTCGAATTCTCCCAATTTCCCCCTTCCCCCCCCCCCCCCCCCCCCCCTTTGACGCTATTTAATTTTCAAGAAGATTATGTTGAAAGGCACGTTACATATCTATCATGTCCTCTCTAGGCCTGGAAGAGTGCTGGAATTCACATCGAAGATTACATGTTAGCTTACGTAGGGCCACAATTGTGCAACAGTTGCAACATTTCACGAAAACGCGAATTCCATGGGGCAAGATACAAACTACCGTTTACTAGAGAATTGCCTAAATTTGAGGTATGTGTTTTGGTTTCTGATTTTGTTGACGATAATGATAATGATGAGAATTTTTTGGTCAATCGTTTCGAGCGGTTACTTCTTTTGTTGAGGGTTGTGAAACAGATTCTGAGTGAATCGGAGTTTAACCATTTCTTCCTGAGAGTGGGGCTTACAGATTTTACTCTGCGAATATACTTGTTAACAGGGGCCTCTTTAGCTGTGAATGGGTTAAAAAATAACTTGAAGACCAATTGGCCTATGTACGTTTGGCCTTTCCTGCGGTGCGGATCCTGTTGATTAATAGGGTCTTGACAGAACCTCAAATAATAATAATAATAATAACAATAATAATAATAATAATAATAATAATAATAAGGGACAGGACTTCCCTAGACCTGACAGTTATAGATATTTTACAAGTGGATGTACATAGAAATTTTCCATATTTTGGTCTACAAACAGTTGTTTACATTTCCTTTGTTGAAAACCATCAGACCACGAAGAAGTCTTTTTTTTTTTAAACTATAGTATTGCTGAATTTTTATTTAATTTTTAATTTGAGAATGGTAAACTAATAATAATAATAATAATAATAATAATAATAATAATGCTTTATTTACATAACGCTATTTCCCTTTAGCCCAAATAGCGCTTTACAATAATTACAATCCAAAATAAGGAAAGTTGCAAGTAGCAGTAGGATGGATTTTTACAATTTTCAGGTAAAAACTATATTAAAACTATTTTAAGATATTGAAACTATATTTCCAGGTAAAAGATTGTATTACATGCTAATCTAAGTTATAAATGAACATTTTTTAAAAAGGTATGTTTTCGTATAGGTCTTAAAACTTGGTAACGAGCTACTCTGTCTGATAATGTCGGGGAGAGAGTCCATAAACTGGTTGCTGCAAAAGAGAAACACCTATGGCCATAACTTACTAGCTTGAGAGGTGGTATGTTTAGTAAGTTTTTAGAGGAAGATCCCAGATTCCTAGTTGGTGCATAGGGCTCTAATAGTTCAGTAATGTAACTAGGAGCCTGGCCATTAAGAATAGACCTTCCGTGGATTCCAAGACAGTTATGCGTGGTCTCAAAGGTTGTATTCAGTGTGCGGGCGATAATCTGAATTCAACATTTTACTGTCGCGCCAATTAGTTTACCAGTTTCAGCACTTGGACTCCTTCAATTTGACTACTGTCTACTTTGTTGTTATGTGGTCTCATCGATCAGTAATCCATTCAGAAGATTACGCCAAGCCGAACACAAGTGACCAATACTTGACCTTGCCTGTTCTTATCGTTCAGGTCATTGTCCAGGAAGGTGGACTAAAGAGAGATCTACTTGTTGGTGTGGTGGGACCGACCCATGATGTACACAGAGTACCCGGTGAAATACGTCACACCGTCGGATATCACGCATGTAATGGAAACATAATTCACTGGGATGCTTCTGATAAGCAGAACTTCATCGAAGGTGAGGTTGTCATCTCATTAGTGTAGGTAATCACATGATTTTGAGGGCAATTTAGAGTCTTAGTCAAATTACAAACAAAAAATACTGAAAAATTGTATATTTCAAATTGCACGAGAAAAGTCATGTGATTACTTCTTGCTAATATACATGAAAAAATAGGTTGGCAGCGGAGGAGTAGGGGGCCATGCGGCCCATTGGTTAGAGCGATTGTCTTCAGAACTTGACAAATAAGGTTCAAGACCCGTTTCGACCACTAGTTGAATTTGATCCTAGTAGTCCCTGGTTCAACGTCTCGGCTGCACTTGTGTTAATAGCCAACTGACCTGCTTCTGTTTAGTTGGGATTCTTGAATTGTTGTTTTGGTCTGTTTTGTGTCGTTGGCCCTGAAAAGCCCCCTTTTCAGAGTTCGTCCCGGTTTTAATTCGCCGATATCTACCTCGCTTTCGGGGAATAATTGTTAATTATCATTGTTACTACTGACATTGATGAGCAAGGGAGTAACCTTTTGCTTTCACCTTTTTCGAAAAAGTGGTATGCGGGTAGGTAGCCATTGTCCACTCAAAGCTGCGTGTATACGACTGACCGTTTAAGGTTCCTGCACTGTAATGATAATTAATGACTATTAATAACGATCGCGGCAAACGTGTGAGAAGAGTCTGAGAATGGGTCATTCCAAGTGAAAGAAAAAGTTGATTGTGATGACGTTAATGGAGAAAATGATGCTGATAGAGATTATAAATGATGATAGGGCTGACGCTTAAGATGAATTTGTGTACAGGCTTAAATATTGCCCTTTTAGCGTTTGGTTGTCTTTAAGCTTTGCAACCTTTCAGATGTGATGTTGAATTAGCAACATAAAATGCTATCGGCTACATGTTTCAATACTCAGCAACATCCCCTTACCTCATGGCTGTATCTGCTTGTAGTCTTGTACGCCATCATAAAAGCCTTGTGAGACATCACTGCCAGTTCGGCAACGTTATGCTGGAGCAAGAGAATACGAAAGACCACAACCTTACGACGAGAGCTCCGTCCCCTTTTCTTAATTGCGATTATAGTAATCACTGATCCCAACGAAATGAAAGAAGGATATTGAACAATCTCTGTACAGTAGAAAAATGAATATATTTTCTTCTCTTTTAGGTTCCGTCGTATACCGTGGTGATTTGATTGGATGTCGGGCTGACTTCGACAAAGCAAAAGATGGCAAAATTCCAATTTTGTTTTCCCTCAATGGCCAGACAGTCGCTCAAGTGTTCCTCAAATTTGATTCTGATAGATCGCAACTTTTTCCTTTTGTTGGAATGAGACATCAGGGAATACGGGTTTTAGCAAAGGTTAGTATCATATGATCAATGATCTTCGCACTTATCTCGACCATTTAAAAAGCAATTGTCTCTTATGGACACCTGATAAATTTAAGTGTCTTCAGCGTGATTCGAACCCATGAACATAAATAAATTGATTACATTGATATCGCGCAAATGCCCCTTACAGAATTCAATTTTTTACAACATGTACAATGATTAAAGGCAAAATTAAGATTTCAGATTTAATATCTTCTGGATAGTAATTCAGATAACAATGATTCCTAATAATCAATAATAACATTAATAATATTAATAATCAATAAGACTACTTCCAAAGTAAAAACTTAAGAAGCTTCTCTAAAATGGAATGTTTTAAGGTACCTCTTGAATTTAAGGAGACCCGATATAGATCTAAGATATCAGATATACAGTCAGTATATCTAAGATCAAGTTTTACATATTCATTTCTGTTCAATGTAAGAAAATTCTATAATGATATAAGGGTAGACAAAAGCTGTTGTTGTTGTTCTTGTCATTGGAAGCAAATACTCTATACGTTCATTATTAGGTAGCCAATGCACTTCTACGAATAAGGGGGGTCACCGTGACGTGACAAAATCTAGGCGTGTTAAAAACTATTCTGATGGCAGCATTCTGACGTTCAGCTAACTGAGATCTGGGAATACCAAAGAAAAGTCCGTTACAGTAGTCAAGTTTAGTGGGTATGAACGCGTGTATTAGAGCTTTATTGGTGTCGAGGTGCCGAATATTATAAAGGTGGTAGAAGGCTGCCTTGCACGTCCTGGTGATGTGGGAACTCTAAAAAATTGCACTTAAACCGCTTGCCAAGGTTTTTGATCGGGTCCTTGCTATCCGAAATTCTGGAGGTACCGATGGAGAGGCAGTCTATGCGGACTTTTTCAAGATGCTGTCTCGTTCCAATTAAGAGGAACTCAGTCTTGTCGTCGTTCAGTTTGAATTTAAGCTAGTTTATATTGTATCATCCACTGACGTACATCCTCAAGGCAGACTTCCATGGCATTATGGGCGATGTATTGAAAACTGAGAGTATTAGGTTTAAAGGTCAGATAGAGTTGGGTATCGTCAGCGAAACAGTGGGCATTCGTTACTGAGTTGAGAGTTAATAATGGTATAGTTGACTGTATAGATCGAGGCAGGACCCCTGTGGGACACCGAAGTGTAAGTTGAACTTGTCATAGAGTTTGTTTTTGACAAGGAATACGCTGAGATCTGTCTGATTAGTAGGAGTTGAACCAGGCCAAAGCAGAACCGGTTATTCAAATTTAGAGTGCAGTCGAAGGAGTAAGATGGTATGATCAACAGTATCGAAAGCAAGAGTAAAATCCAAGAAAACCAGTAAAGTCACGTTCATCAGGATGTCATTAGGACTGTTTCAGTGCAGTGGGCTTCGCGATATGCAGATCGCAATTTAGGAACTCGGAAGAGACCGCACGTGATGAAATGGTCCATAGCTTGCTTGGCGACAACTTTTCCGAAGTAAAGGGTCGATTATTTAGAGAACGGAAGTTCTTAAATGTTAAGTCTTAAGCTTAGGTTTTATTAGTACTTGCTTCCAAGCATCAGTAAAGTGTCCATGCTTGAGAGGGAGGTTAATCATGACAGTTAAGGCAGGGAGAAGTTCACAATTTGAGTCACAACATAGTCTGTGGAGACAGAATGATTCGAAGTTGGTGAGTAAGATCTCAGGGCAGAACGTTGTCTCTATCGATGGGATGGGACAGGACAGGTAACATAGTCTGTGGAGACAGATTCGAAGTTGGTGAGTAAGATCTCAGGGCAGAACGTTGTCTCTATCGATGGGATGGGACAGGTAATAGGTCAATGGTTGTCCAGTTCAGCGCCAAAATCCAAAATTTTATTGAAGCCATGACCTCTGCAATGCCCATGCAGTGCTCTTTCATTCATCTAGTCCTTTCGCGGGAACACATGAACAAAATATTGACCTTCTCCCAACTGATTGGATTCATAGCTCAGTTGTACCGGCATCCAAAAGGTGATGGGTTCGAATCCCGTTGAAGCCACTCTGCATTTCTCACTGCAGATGTTTTTAGATTGAGTGCGAGACGGGATCACTTCTCCCTTTCATCTATAACCCACACTTCAAATATATGCATTCATTTTATTCACTATGGCAACCAGTTGTCCGCTGCTACGAAAAAGCTTCTTATACTTCATTTGCCCTATTTGCTTTAGATGTGCCCGGGTGACCTGAAAGAACAAGAAAAAAGAGGGTCCTGGGACAACGACGATGAAGCCTTCACATCGCTGTTCAGCGAAACTAAGCAAAATATGATTCTTTACCAAACTTTCGAATCAGTAGAAGAGGTCAAGGAATCTAGTGATCTTCTCCTGCAATACATGCAAGAAAAAATCGACAAGATAACACAAGAAGTGAAGAAACAGAAAGAAAACACAACGAAGATAGAAAGCACTTTCCAAGTGCAAAATCAAAAGATAGAAGACCTGAGGAATACTTTGAATGAGGTTTTAAACATTTTGAAAGATGAAAAAGGAGGAGGTGTAATGGAGCCTTCCTGAAGCTTTTGTACTGACTAGATAAAGAATGCGTTCGATTGACCGTATTCCGGAATAGGAATACATGGAATACAAGTTGGAAATCCTTCGTTTGTGCTGAGATTCACATAAAAATTGTCAAATATTTGCTAAAATGCTATTTTAAAAATATTTTTATCATCCTTGCAGCTTCGAAGTGCGCCAAACATACAGTTTTAATCATCACTCCACGTATTCTTATTCCGGAATAGGGTCAATCGAACGCGCCCTAAATTGTATTCACTACTTGCACAATTCCATAATACACCTCTATTACCCCCCCCCCCCCCCAAAAAAAAAAACTTTTGCATAACCATTGTTTGAAATTCTCCTGGGACATGAAAATGTCCCAAGAGAAGTTGAAAACAATGCCTATGCAGATTTTTGGGGGGTAAAAGAGCAAGTAGCGAATTAAATGAAAGGTATTATAATTGAACCACTGGGAACTCGGAAAAATCCGGGGGAAGGGGCTCAGATCCAACGCTCGGATTAACAGTAAGATCAATTCTGTTTCACTAAACGCCGACTCAGCCACAAAATACGGCCTTAAAGTACGGTTTGATAGCACGCGTGACTATTTGTCACTCACGCACGTTTATTGATAGCCCAAGAACTGTGAGACACTTGAACCGTATCCCACGGGCCCGTTGGAATCAAGCCAGTCAAGATAATGCAGAGTTTTGCCATTGTCTTGTGCCGTCTTATGAACTTTATGTCAATTTATGTGATATCTTCTGGATGCCACGAAAGCGTTGAAGAGTAATTGAGCAGAGGTAAACGTAGATCGCAATGGCAGCCTGTAGCTCGAACCCGTTTGTCCTGATGATGTCCGAAGTGTTGTACACAACGGTGCACGCGTGCAGCGAATAATGATGCAAAAATTTTATTTTTAAATGACTTCCTCAGTTGGCCTTTCCTGTATGATTCTGTGAAAAAAATCTGACTTACAGAAGCAATTACCGTGCGTAAATCAATTTTGTGAATTAAAGAAAACGGGTAATGCAATGGAATTTCAGGTAGAACATAAAAAGGAAGACCGCAAACAAAACACGTCACAACACTTGAAAAAAATGGTTAGGATTTTTAGCTGTAATGCCAATATTGCTTCCGTTATTAACTCACAATTAAAACGCTAACTGAACCACAAAGTACGGCCAGTTTGCAATTTCTCCCCGGCGAGGCGTTTACAAAACGGTAGTAAAACAAATCTGTGCCGTAGAAATTATTCCCTGAACGGATTCTGTACGTAAATCAATCATATAAGAACATGTTTGGCAGGCATACCAGGGAGCAGATTTCAAATTCATTGACGCAGAGATTCCAACCTCTGGACCCACTAGCCTCCCCCCCCCCCCCCTCCAACATGAACCCGTCCAATCCCTCTCCCCACTAAAAAAAACCCACCCACCTACCCGTCCCCTGTAACCCAGCAGCTCCTTCAGAATAAAACAAAAATCGCCCGCAATTCTGTATCTTGAAAGGGAAATTTGCGGGAAAACGGGGCACTTATGTCCCGAAATGTTAGTTATTAAACGGAGATTCAATCAAACAATCGCTTATGTATGGCCGTGACAACATAAGAAGATAAAGCAATAGAGGATACTACATGGCCGCGCGGAGCTACGAAATGCTAAATCATTTCACGAAAGGCATCGAAAGGCGCGTTTTATATGTAACCATAGCAACATTGATCTTTTCACGTGTGAAGATATGTTTTCGCGTGAAATCTCATTTGGTATTTCATTGGTGTTTATATAATAAAGCCAATTTCTCAACGTGTGTTTGAAACTCAGAGATTAAGAAATGCATTAAGAAAAGATGAGACGAGTTAAAAAATATCAAAATTCTTTTAACTTGAGGCAACAATAGAAAAAAGTCTTCAAAAGGTGCCAAGTCGTTTTTATCTGGGGCATTTGATGACCCTTTCGTGAGACCGGGAGATTCGTTCCGTATCAGGGAGACTCCCTGATAATCCTGGAGAATTGGCAGAAGTGCGATGATTTAGCTTACGCCAACTGTAGCTACTTAAATAAACGCATACAATTACAAGAGAAAGACTTGGCTAGTGCTACTAACAGCCATTGACAGTGACTTTGAACTAGACCGTTAGATGGGCCTCTGTCCAAAACTGTGGTCAGCCAGGATGAGGTCTGATTAGTCTTTATCAGAAAAGAGCCAAAACGTGTCTGTGAACATCGTGAGAGGAAGTTAAAACTACCTTTTCCCGTTTTATGGTTCAGGATCTATACCCGACTGATTTTGAACGACTCTTTTCCGGTCTCCCAATCATGTCGTCATTTCGTAACTTGCTCGGTATGCGTGACGGCTTCATTTATGTGATCTCTTCTGGATGCCACGAACGCGTTGAAGAGTAATTGAGAGGAGGCAAAAGTAGATCGCAATGGTGTCCGAAGGGTTGCACACAACGATGCACGCGTGCAGAGCATCATGATGAAAAGATTTTATTTTTAGATAACCGTTAAACGTGCGAATTGGTTGGGGTATCCATAGTTAAACTTTATGCAATAAAACAGTGCGCTTTTTTTCTATCTTCCACTAAAAACACGATACGTCCATTGGGCTGTTGCGCGGATGACAAATTAACTCAAACATTATCATACTTGTTAATGTAAATGATACTGCAGATTCAACAGTAACCCTCGAGGCCTGTTTAGTAATAAGCTTGCACCAAACACAAATGCGTACTTGCAAAAGCCATGCGAAGTGACTTTATGCTTCAGGTTTGTCTATCACTGTTTCCATGCCGAACGGCCAACTTTATAACGGTCAATTTCTGAAGTCCATGATCTTATCAGGAAACCTCCCCAGTTGGCCTTTCCTGTAGGATTCTGTGAAAAAAAACTCTGAGAACAGGAGGAATTACAGTGGGTAAATGGAATTTCAGGTAGAGCATAAAAAGGAAGCCCTCAAACAAAGCACGTCACAAAACTTGCATAAATTGTTAGGATTTTTAGCAGCAAGACCAATATTGTTTCCGTTCTTAACTAACAAAACGGTAACTGAACCACAAAGTACGGCCAGTTGGCAATTTCTTCCCGGCGAGGCGTTTAAAAAACCGGTATTAAAACAAATCTGTGCCGTGGAAATTATTACCTGGACGGATTCTGTACGCTTGCATCAGCGTAAGTGAGTATTTTGCAAAAAAATGGAACGCACTAGTAACAGAAAGTATCTAGTGGTCTGTATATGTCGTTACTCGTTAGTGACAATGTTATTGGTTACTCGAAGTACGCAGCCTTGTTCATTTTAGGCAATGTGAACGCTACGCTGTTTCCTCTAGACAACACAGTTTTAAGGTAAACCAGTCACATAAGAAAATGTTTGGCAGACATACCAGGATCCAGATTTCAAATTCATCAACGCAGAGTTCTCAACCTATGGAGATCTAAATGAAATGAATGAATGAACCCCAAACGAATAACTGATATTTTGACAACAAAGGGCTATATCAATGTCTTTAGTTATAAGGTGTAACTGAATATACGCTCTTTTAGTCACGCTATAAACGGTAAAGGCATCTCTGACTTTTAATCAGCGACAAGCTGATCAAAGATGCAGTTTTCTACATGAGTAACTTGTTACTCGAACACTTGATGGGCCTGCGTCGCTTTTGCAGCGGGAATAATAGAAATGTCTTTTCTGACCTTTTAGATTTTATATCATTTCAAACCGGCTACAAAACTGGCTCAAATGGATGAGAAAGGTTTGGTTGTTTTCCTTTTTAAGGACACTTCTTTCCTAGCCGAGTTAATTCAGTTAGCTTTCACAAGACAATAATTTGGCTCGTTTGACCGAGTCAAAACCTGGCCGTGTAAGACTGGGAAGAGCTCCTTGTTGCGCACACTTGAAAGTTGGAACCAGTAGAGTTCGCGTACGGTTCTGTGCGTTTTGCCAAAAATGAAAGAAATTTGCAGTAGTGTAGCAGCTCTCGTAAGCTGCTAATGTTTGGTATTGTAAGAAGCTTTCATTGTTAGTAAGTCTAAGTCCTTGTTTCAATTGTTTAGTCTTTTGTTTTTTGGCTAGGGTAGCGAGCCAATCACATTATACGTTACGAGAGCTGCTACATGACCCGAAATTTGTCTAATTTCTGCTCATTTCTTGCTCATTATCTACAGATGTCGAGCAACCTCTCCGTTTCACGTTCACGGACTCAATACTAAAGCCCCGTCCACACGTGCTTTTTTTTATGTGGCAATTTTATATGGCAAATACATTTGATAGCGTAGATAGCACAACAAATAAAATAATTTTTTGACAATAGACCATTTTCGAAAAATCAAATATTCAGCTTGATAGTGAGGCAGTGAGGACAAAGACGAGACTTTTGTTTGTCACATAAAAGCTGATAAGTCACATTTTCAGAAAATACATTTGTCAAATAAATTTGGCCAAATTGCCTCGTCTACACGAGCAAATAAAAATTGTCACAAAAAATTGCTCGTGTACGTAGACGGGGCTTTTAAAAAGACTTAAAAGTCTTTTTAATGGGATCATTATGTGGCAAAAAGTTGGCTTGACCCTTAAGCCTTTTGCTGTTCTCGGCAACTTTTTGGGAACTTCTTATGTTTAATTTGGAGCAACTTTTATATTTGGGCCCAGAGCCTTCAAGCAATTGCGGGGCATAATTTTCAGAAATTTTTCGTGAAAAGTAGGGAAGAAGTGAAGAACGTGTTTTGTATTTGTTTATCCCGAATAATTTGGGCCGAAACTAGATTGGGCGATTACTGAATTCCCCCCGAGTCGCGACAGTAAACAATTGAGCCAGCAATCCCCCAGTCCATCAGATAATCTCAATCAAACCACGACTTACAGGTAAGTCTCGTTTAATTTTACAATTCTACCTCGCATTTGTATACAATTGGAGGTCACGTGAGACTTTAAAAGGTCAAAGCCACAGAAAACTCAGGCATAAAATAAATAAATAAATAAATAAAGGAACACTACATAACATGTATTTAACGATGAAGTGATATATGAAATCGATCATATATATGAACTGCGGATATGAAATCAAGTGAAGCTATGATTCTCGCAGTTATGAACGCAATTTTTGCAATTGCGTAAAGAAGCCTGACAAATTCAGCAAGATAAGGACGAACAATTTCAGCGTTTTCAAAAAGCCATGCCAAAGGATCCTGGTGGACAGACCCTAACCCTAACCTGCAAAGATATAGATAGAGCGTGGGACATTCTAGACATAGAGTTTGCGATCAAAAGAAAGCTTATGGACGAACTCCTGGCCAAGATAAACAGCCACGGGCTTGTAAAAGATGATAAAAAGAGTCTGACTCGGTATGCGACAACGACATCTGTATTTGTGAACGGTATGTAGGACAGTGGATGTCCAGTTCAAGACGCCTCATTTCATCGTTGATTCATTCCTCACGGGAACATTGGAACCCACAAATGACCAGCTCTCAACGTCGGTGGCTTCATAGCCCAGTTGGTTAGATCGTCGCACCGGTATCGCGAGGTCACGAGTTCAAACCCCGTTGAAGTCCTGAATTTTTCAGGCTTCTTTACGCAATTGCAAAAATTGCGTTCATAACTGCGAGGATCATAGCTTCACTTGATTTCATATCCGCAGTTCATATATATGATCCATTTCATATATCATTTCATTGTTGATTCATTCCTCAAGGGAACATTAGAACCCACAAATCACCAGCTCTCAACGTCAAAGACCTCATATCTCAGTTGGTTAGAGCGTCGCAACGGTATCACGAGGTCACGGGTTCAAACCCTGTTAAAGTGCTGAATTTTTCAGGCTTCTTTACGCAATTGCAAAAATTAGTTCATAACTGCGAGAATTGTAGCTTCACTTAAAAACGTGTAGTTGTAATAGGCCTCCTACATGACAGTAGTAAGTACTGCAGCAATAGCTGATATCGATATATGATAAAATTTTCATCATTGGCAATCCATACATAGGTATAATTTGAACGTGCACTGGCTCAAAAAATATAAGCTATTTCAGATTAAAATTTCTATCTCCCAGAATTGTTGCAGCAAAGCTGTTCCCAGTTAGAACAGGGCGATCATAGAATTTGGCAAAAGTAGAATCAGAACACCATCCAGCAGTGTTCATTATCACCTGAATAGCAACATTTAATGGTTTAGCTGCTGAGGTCGAGGCACCCCTAGTGCTGTGGGGTTTGAAAACCATAGTATCAATTCCCGCATCCTTCATGGATATATTGTGTCCCTTGAAGCTGGTCCATGAGATTCAGAATCGCGAACAAGCAACTGCTTTGTCTCTTTCCTGAGAGGAGCTGTTCTTTTAAGACAAGCTGAAAGTAGCTCCACAATACAAGGGGTAACTATGAAAAATATTGGGTAGTAAATGTCTGTTCCGGTCCCCTTTGGCAGTTATTTGTTTTAAAACAGAAGACATGGGAAACACATACTTTCCAGGTAGGGTAATCATTGCTTCCAAGGACAAGGACTATTAAGTCTGAACTCCCTGTGCAGACAATAGTGCCATAAGCATGACCAGTTTCAGGGTAAGCTGTTTCAGTGACATATCATCAATGGCTGGAAATGTCGTAAGGTGGTTAACGTTTTTCTCCCAATCAACAGAAAGCCGCGCGAAATCAGCCACCGCAATTTTTTTTTTTCTCAAAAAGTATTTAAAGTTGGAGGGAAAGCAATACATACTTACCTTTTCAGCGATTTTAAAGCTTGAAATTCCATCCAGTGAACCAAAAACCCTTTTCTTTATCCTTTCCGATGTATTTAGTGTTATGTTTCGGCTGAAAAATTTAAATAAAGTCGCTCGGTGACCAAAACAAAATTTTGCCTTCGCAGGGAAGTGAAATGCCTTTCATGTAGGCGCAATAAACGCCACCACACAAGATTTTCAGGGAAACTGGGGCCATATGTCACCGGAAAACACGCCAAATTTTAAATTGATCGATGGAAATGGTGGCGTTCTACGAATCCTACAAGAATGATTTTAAAGCACTATTTGGGGGGCCCAAGTGTCAAAGAAGCGTAGGAGGGCTAGCTTTTGATTAAACGGTTCAGTCATAACCCTTGACACCAGGGAGTGGTCACCCACTTGTAATACAACGTGACAGTGCACTTCGGACAGTTGCAACCGCACTATATCTCACACGTTTAGATTGTAGAGTAAGGAAATTAAGGACTTGCTGCCGCTTGGGATTGACTTGGCTAATGTTACAATCAGAGCAGTACTTTAACCAGGCTGTAATATATGTACAGTACTGTTTGCG
>NC_090874.1:71177449-71179949 GCF_036669935.1 Montipora foliosa
TTCATAAATGATTTATTCTTACAAATTAAGACTGTACAATTCAATATGTATGCAGATGATGGTCACCTCTACACCGCCGATACCGATCCGGTATATTTGGAAAGGCTTATCTCGCGTGAGGTAATATCAGCAAATACCTGGTACGAGATTAATGGAATGATAACAAATCCCGGCAAACACCAAGGGATACTAAAAAAAACTGACCAACAGTTTAATTTCTCAGTAAATGACTCAGAGGAACTTTTTGGCGTTACAATTGATAAAGATCTTACGTTTAAGCAACATGTGTCGTCCATATGTAAAAAAGTAAACAGTCAGTTTAGCGTTATGACCAGGTTTGGCAAACTGATGTCTGGTGCTACGTTTTTATAAGGCATTTATACTTCCTCACTTTTATTATTGTTCTATGGTGTGGCATTTCTCTAGCAAACAAGATTCTGATAAACTGGGACTTTAAAAAACCTATTCTTCGATTTATTTTCAAAGAGTTTCACTCTGAGTACAATAATTTACTGAAAAGGGCAGGAACTGCAAACCTTAAGGATAAGCGTTTACAAAACATGATTTTTACTATTTTTAAATGTCTTCATTTTTCTGATTATCCAAGATATTTAGAAGATATGTTTCGCTTGCGCTCTAGCACCTCTTTTTTAAGAGGACATAAGATGCTCTGTTTGCCTAAACCATTGACCACTTCTTATGGTATCAATTCCTTTAGTTATTGGGCAGCATTATCTTGGAATTCTCTTCCTGACCATCGCCGCACTATTTCTGATTTTATTTATTTTCGACGACTGATATCTACTGGGAACAAATGATCTTTCACTTTCTACATCAAGATAATTTGCAAGTTAGTTGTCTTGGTAGTTAGTTATCTTATTTTTTATATAGAATTAACTTTTTAATTATAATTAGTTATTAATGTAGTTGGCTCGCGGCGGGGTTTTTTTGCACGGCGCAGGTCGCGGGTTGCAGGTCATTGTTTCACCAATACAGAAAGAATCCTAAACATTCTTAAAAGCTAACCTTAGGCCTAATTAGACCTAAACAAAAGTCTTTAGGCCTAAGGTTAGCTTTTATGGATGTTTAGGAATAAATAAAGTTTATTGATTGATGGCCCATAGTACACTCCTGCAAATGTGGAGACCATTAAACCCACCGTGACTGAGGCAATCTCTCGGATTTGAGCAGGATCTTGTATTTGTACAACTGAGGTTGTGACACTTAATTTCTACGATATCTGCCTTCTTCGGGATCATGGATAAGGTCATATTCATAGAATTCAATATGAATCCCAAAAATTTTGTTATTTGAGAGGGTGTCGTGACAGATTTAGTACCATGGATTGTGACAAGTGTTCTGAGTAGGCCAACCGTGTCAGCAACTACTTGAAATAGCTGCTCTGGTGCATGTTTCTGCCATTAGTAATATGTTGTCTATGTAACCCACTATAAGGTATCCTTTGGATCTCAGTGTTGCATAACTACTGGTTTCATAAGCTTGGTGGATACCCTAGGGGCCTAGACCAGGCCATTTGGCCAGCAAGTAATTATAAACTCATAAAGGGTTCCGTTAAATTCATGCCTTAGGTATTATCTGTGCCGGAGGTTTATTGGTACAGAGCAATAAGCATCCTTGAGGTCTAGAACTGCCAACCAATAGTCGGACCCTTTTAAGTAGTTGGGAAGCTGATTGGATGGGTTCCATTTTAAAATGCCGGTAAGTAACAAACTCATTAAGATTTTTGAGGTTCAGGATGGGTCTTTGAGACCCATCTTTCTTTGTTCTAGTAAAGACCGAAGAGATGAATTCTCCATTGCAGTGTGCTGTCTTGTTTAGAACACCTTTATCAGGAAGTTTTTGAACCTCTACTGCAATAATGTGTTCGTCACCTTTAGAAAATTTTATACAGGGCACAGATGTTTGGTATGGTAACCGTTCAAAATCGATGCGATAGCCCGATACAATCACAAGGATGTTTGGGTTAGGGTTAGGGTTAGGGTTACGGTTCCACGATTCTTTGTATGACTTTCTTCAAGTGAACAACTTGATTTATTCTAGACAGTCAGGTTTTCGAAAGCACTATGGTACTGAGGCTGCTCTGATTAAAATAGTTGATGAGCTCTTATTAAATTTGGACAACAACTGTTACAGAGTGAGTGGAGTACTATCCGTTGACTACTGTAAAGCCTTCGACATGGTTGGCCACAATTTATTATTGCGGAAATGGGAGGCCTGTGGTGTTAACGACAGAAAATATGATTGGTGTCAGTCATATCTCTCGGGTAGACGTCAGTCGGTCTGCATTGATGGCAAGAATTCGTCCTTGGCCTGTGTTAATCATGGAGTACCACAAGGAACTATTTTGGGTCCTCCTTTCTTTATCGTATTTATAAATAATTTGCCACTTTATATTACAGCGCAGATAGATCATTATGCTGATGATACGACTATCACCTGCTCTGCTGACTATAAGTCTATGCATAAACTTAAACGTGAC
>NC_090874.1:71184949-71194949 GCF_036669935.1 Montipora foliosa
TTTTAAAGAAAACTTCAATTCCTTTTTTGGTATTTTTTATTCTAGTTTCTTTCTCACCCTGTCATCTACAAGTTGTTAGACAAGATTTGGAAAGGAAGATTCGATGATCTGGAGCCAAGCGTTTGGAAATGGACATTACTAAAGTTTTATTGTCTGCTAGATGTTTTCCTGTTTCCTTTGGTGTTTATCGTCTTGTTTGCCATTCGCTCAATCAACATATGGAGAAGGAAGAGAAGAGGTGGGTAATGACGAGTACAGTTTAGCCATGGCAACAGGTAGATGCAAATTTCAAACCATTCATCCAAGATCGGGGTCAAGATATAGCTATCATGACATTCGTGATGGCTTGGAAAATTGAATATTCTCTATCATTCACAAGGCATACGCTATCAAGTAAATTT
Organism: Montipora foliosa; assembly: GCF_036669935.1. NCBI lineage: Eukaryota > Metazoa > Cnidaria > Anthozoa > Scleractinia > Acroporidae > Montipora > Montipora foliosa. The sequence goes on from NC_090874.1 coordinate 71,185,351, forward strand.
AAAGAGTCCTTGTGTAGTTTTTTTTTAAAATTCAGTAATAGAGACAATGTGCACATGACCTGGAGGACACTGTTACTGTCAAGGAGGTTGCCTATTTACCGAGTTAGGATTTCGAGTTGGATTTCGAGTTGGATTTTCGAGTTGGATTTTCGAGTTAGGATTTTGTGGCGGGGTTTCCAATAAATTTTCAGTGGTTTTACACAATGTACTTTGTCAGTGGTGTTGTTCATCGTCTTGAGGTCTTTCCAAGATGGAGGAGAACGAGGATGGCAGATCGGTAACGGCAATCTTGTTTAATTTATCCTAGTATTGCATTCGTAATTGTATTTTTGCCTGGAAACAATTATAGCTGACACTTAATTTTCGTAACGTGCATAGCAGGAGGGGTGGGCAGGCCTTGAGTTTCCATGGCGAGGAGACCTATAAATACCTTACTTACTTGAGTGACGTGTACAAGCGTGCAATAATCGATGGCCAGGGACAAGAAGAAATTTCGTGGGATGTAGAAAATGCTTTGCTATGGAATGGATGTGGTTTGAACATGTGCTTTTGGTGGGCAGTATGATATCCAATCGCTTAAAATTCGGAAAACAGAACAGTCATGGGGGAAGAGGGGGGGGGGGGGGAGGTACTAGGAAAGCACTGTAAAGCAGCATTGGAGCCATTTGTTGGTATCCAAAACATGGTGGAACTAGACGATCCATGAGCGTATACTGGGTTGCCTGTCGCACGTGTTACTCAAAAACAGAAGGAACTGAGTTAGATGGTATTAACCTGCAGCGTTCCAGGCAATTTTTTCAAGTCGGAGGTCATTAAGACCATTTAAGGGGTCACCCAGAAGTCGTACCAGCAGAGGCCCTTTGGATCACACGTTCATACGACGAAACAGGGTGAGGTTAAAAACCTGGCTACCGGCCTATAAATCATTTGTCAGAAAAAAGAAATTCCTGTCATCTTTAGAAAAAATAGGCACGCATTGTTTACGTGTGGTAGTGCAGTAAGACAGCGCTTTATTCCATATTGTCAACTGAGCTGCGTTTTTTCTTCCAGGAGGTTCAGGTTGCCTTTGCGTAATATGTAGCTTTAATAGTACACAATATTGATTTGGTATTGTATATCATTGTAGTGCCATGGTAGAAGTCTTAGGAAAATAGCCCCCTGAAAAGACATGTGGTTACTAGCAAACTACTGAACCCAGGAAGATTGAAGAAAATAAAAGGGAATCGAGAAACATTGGCTTCTGGGCTGACATGTTGATCATTTTCAAGTTCCCTCACAACTTCTTTTCACCACAAGTTTAAGCGTGCATTCTGAGCATCTGACAGCTTTGTAATACAAGAGTTCACTGAATTTCCTCCCTGTCCGGCGGGGTTAGTATCTGAATGGGTAATCTAAAATATATACCACTTTGTAACAGTAACATAGGACCGAAAATTCTATTGTAAAGCTCAAATATGCCAGCAAGGTACAGATTTTGATAGCTTGCTTTATGCAAAACAAATATTGATGCAAAAGTAAATAAATTTTGATATACCGTTTTGAGGAAGAGCAGAAGGATTTTCAGGACGGTCGATCGAGAATAAAATATTTTGCCATCAGCACAAAATTTGCAACATGAAAACACGCTTCCAACAGATCTGTTTATTTTCGTGACTTACGCGCGCACTGCTTACAGAGCAGTACCACAAAAATCCTCCCGTATGCAAATTTGGTAAGCGCGAAAATTACAGAACATGATATTAAAATTCACAAAGGCTGGAAATATCACAAAAACCTTTTCCAGTGTAAATTTATTGAAACAAACAACATATTTGCTATTAGAGGCAAAAAAATCCTTCCTATTTCAATTGCGCGCGTGCAAACAAGACATACAATCCGTGTCATAAAGCATATGCAATTAAATACATTTCTGACAGTTCACATCAAACCCTTTTCGAAACAACCTTCACCGTAAATAATGAAGCACAAAAGAGACAACAAGCTTTCATTCAAATAATTCTTCACTGTCACATTCCCATTTTTTTTTACCTTTGCAGAGTTGAGTACAAAATAAATGTAAATTGCCAGACAACTAAGATGCGACTTCAGTAAACACTGTGATGCATTCAAGGCGTTCGATTCCTTCAATGTTTGTTAAATCCATAAAAAATTGCCACTTGATTTCAGTGTATTATATAATACCAAGTTAGTAAAATATTAGAAACAAGGCTCATTTGATATCCAAAGGCGAAAAATGAAATTGTTGTCGAAGACCATTACTCGTCGCTTTAAAGATTCCAGATATTTATTTTTCACCGCCTGTCTTGTTCATTCAATTGACGTTCCATTCTTGAGCTCCATGAGGGTATATTTTGTTTAAAGATCCATTAAAACGCCATTCGCGTTACAATGACTTTCGACGCCATTAAATTAGTCAAATTTCCAATTGTTACCGGAAGACTGTGCCGAGTTGAATACAAATAAATACAAATAGCCAGACAACTGAGATCACAGATCCACTTTGTGGATTCCTTCTCTGTCTTTGTTGAACCCATACTGAGTTACAAGAGAATTTTTCATTTGGTTTCAGTGTTGTACATAACAGCACATTTGGCAAAATATAAGAACAGCTCACTTTGATTTCGGGTTGACCGGGGAAAGATTATTGTCGAAGTCCATTACTAGTCGCTTTTAAAATTCCAGATATTTATTTTTCATCGCCTGTCCTGTTTATCCAATTGACGTTCCATTCTTGAGCTCCATAAGGGTATATTTTGTTTAAAGATCCACTAAAACGCCGTTCGCGTTACAATGACTTTCGACGCCATTGCAGGTTAATTAAATGTTCCCCTGTGTGCACCAGAGAAATCTACGCATTACCCCAGCTCCCTCAAACCTACAAGGAAAGGTTACGTTTATACAAACGTTGGCCGTGTAGCACTTATATTTTAAACAGAGTTAACTGAATAGAGCACTAGCACTTCACATTACACTCTATTCAGTTAACTCCCCTCAAACCTAGCCTACGCACAGAAGACTCTGGTTGTTTACCATTTACCAGAAAAGTCCGGAAATTTCGGTTGGAGTATAAATGGTAAGCCTATTTTGGTCTTCCCACATGGAAAATTTCAGGAGAAAACGGGATTTCTCGAAAGGTATAGTAGTCCAAAATTCCCAAACGGAATTTCCAAACGGAAAACGTGTTTATCATTTGCATTCCCCCATGATTTTGCCTCCCTCCAGACTCTCTCGGTAAACGTGAACGAATTTTTCAAGTGGTACACGCCTATCCCAACTAAATTTCCCATTCGGGAATTTTTGCTTACCATTTGTGCAAACCTAGTACCAACCGGTTTCTGCTTGTAAATGGTAAACAACCTCTATGCACAAAGACACCACTTAGGAGGGGAGTGACATCGACAGGCAAGACTTTTACATACACGGATTTTTTTTTTTTAAACTGAGAAATATTACACAAATTTCCGACTGGGATTGCCATACTGGCAACCCAGTAATTATAGGATTTATATATTTGGCTTTTGTTGTGTCTAATTCTATATTTGTACCACCAGAATAGATATGACAAAAAAAAAATCAAATCCAATATCTTACCTTCGATGTACTCTCGGTTATCGTATTTTTATTGTTTTTCCTATCTTGCTATTTTTGAAATTAGCAGCATGTAATGACTTCATGTAAGACTCAATGTCTTGCCTCTTACTTCATGTATGCTTTACATCGTGATGTCGCTGAATAAAAGGGCAAAACACTAACCTCAACCCTTCAGGAATTCTTTTGTTGACTGCATTGCACTGGAAATCTACGATAGGGTTTACAGACAAAGTACCCGATTCTTTGCAGCTGGATTACTAGTTACCGTCTCGAAAAAACAACTCTACATCCTTACTCGAAAATCCAACTCGAAAACCTATATGATGCCTCAAAATATTTGCAATTTTAAAAGAACAAATATAACTAATGAAATAACCAATTTGAAACAAATTTAAGGTCAGTAACAATAATTGAAGTTATTTACTTAAGATGTAATACTGATGTAAGCTTAACTTCAACTAAAGAAAAGGCCTAAGAAAGTGTGTATTGTAAGGTTGAGAAGTCTTACTCTAAGCACTTCATGCAATTTAGTTCAATTTAATTTACATGGTCGAGTTCCAGATGGCGATGCTCTTCACAAGAACTCATGACCTGTAGTCAATCAGAAGAGATTAAACAACCTTTATCTTTTATTCTGCCACACACAATTCCAAATCTTGATCACATGTTTTGTAACCAAATGCACCATTTGTATAGTAACACTGCCAATCCCCTAAACTCCACAACTTTGAGGAAACCTGCTGTAATTTGCTCTTTGTACAGAGTTAATGGGTAGCTTGATAGATGAACAACAGCCAAAGCTCAAAGAAATTCTCTTAAATTTAATTTATGTGCCAGGCCAGTAAACCAGACATACGCATAAATTCACGTGTAGCGCAAGTGTTACATGTACATTTTTTATATCTGATGCAGGAATAAAAATGGCAACCGTACCACAAAAGCCCACAATATTCTTCCTTTAAAGTGTTACTTTTTATGACGAAATTCGCATCTTTCTTATCTAAGCCATTTTGAGACTAATCCTGTGGTCTGTGCAAGAAGAAGAATGCTGTTTACTATTTTCAAATATCTCTTTTTGTCCCAGAGATATTCAAGTTTTTAAAATATGCAAATTAATCAAGTAAGACGTCATAAACTCAACCGAATTTTGATCAAATATTATTTTAAAAAATATCTCAGCCAATTTGTATCAGAAATGCTTGATTCTTTGCACAGGCGACCCGAACGCATACAGTGGAAATCCGTTAATGCGGTCATCAACGGCCTTTGTCTGTGTCCTCAGAACCTCTCTTTACAGCTGAATTTTATTATATCGAAAAAAGCTAATTCCTATCCGAAATACCACCCTGGTCAGAGTTTTTCTCTGTCCTTGTGTGGGCCCATTTCCATCAGTAGGGCTAACGCTCAAATGGTTCATATGGGATAGAAACCTATTGTAGCACTTTACATTACACTCTATTCAGTTAAGTCTGTTAACCTTTCCTTGTACTTGAAAATGTTCATTGCCGTGACTTTTACGTCTTCAGTTCCCACGGCCTGCTCCCGTCTGACCTTCTAGCTCAGTCGGTAGAGCAGCGGAGATCTAACCCAAAGGTCGTGGGTTCAATTCCCACCCTGGTTAGAGCTTTTCTCTGTCCTTGCGTGGGCCCATTTCCATCAGTAGGGCTAACGCTCACATGATTCATATGGGATAGAAACCTTGCACTTTACATTACACTCTATCCAATAGACCTTTTCGGCTTGTACATTTTGTTTTCCCAATACAGATCATGTGATAATACTCAGGAGGTTTGGTCTTTTGTTTTATTCATTAAAAAGAGTGCACGCAGGCATATTCATGCTTGCATGCCCTCATTTTAATGAACGAAACAAAGGACCAAGCCTCCTGAGTATTATCACATGATCTGTATTGGGAAAACAAAATGTACAAGCCGAAAAGGTCTATTAAGTCTGACTTGAGTATCAGTCGTGTTTTTGATGAAAGCACAATGACTTAATCCCTTCGTAATTTGCCTTACTGGATGCTTCTACGGTAGTGTCAAGATCATCTTTGTAATGAAAATAAGGAAAAGTGTTGCTAACAGTACTTTGTTCAGTAAATCGGCTGTTCCATTAACGTGGTAAATTACAAAGGTCAATGAAATTGGCATGTCACAGGCGTTTTGGTTTTCTTTCGCGGGTGGCCGTATTGAAGCCTGGTTTCCATATGATCTGCGATCGGTCTCGACATGATTGCTGGTCTCCGGCACAAGGTGTGGATGATCGGGAAAGTTGAATCTAGTTCAGTCTACTTTACCGACCTTTACGACGCTACCGACTAAGACAATTTTGAATGGAAACGTGTGTCTGAGATGAACTATGTCCTATCGGCGACCATAAAACATGCATTAATTATGCGGCGAGACACTATTGTTCGCCTTGAAACACGTTTAATCAGACTTGAAGTAAGTGCACTCCTTTTTCTCCTCGCGTCGCAGAGGATTAGTGGTACGTTTGTCTGCGATCGCTTCAGATTTAAATGGAAACATTTGCCTCCTGTGTTTACGATAGTCTGCGTTAAGACCGACGCAGGCAGCTTCCGATCCTCGCAGACCGTTGCAGATCATATGGAAACCAGGCTTACATGGTGAAATTTCAGAGGTTTCTACTGTTTGGGATTTAAAATTGTGGTCGTTGGCCGTTTTAACGGGTGACCCCATTAACGAGGGGTTTTCTATAAGAGAATGTATGGCCGTTTTTTTCGGCATTTCATGTTACCCATACATTATAAACTCTATAAATCGTTACTTTGACTAAGCCTTCGAATTATGCGTTTGGGTCACCTGTGATTGTTTGCAGTAAGATTCCAGAAAGTGTGCATACCCGTTTTGTTACCATGGCAACATACTGGGTTCCAAGGCTTTGCTGGCCACCTTTGGCATTCTGTTTTTGCCCATGGTTCCTCATATCTGTTTGTGTGCCTAAATGCTTTTGTACCTTAAAGGGAAAGTACGGTCTAGAAAAAGTTTCTCCAAATTACGAAAACTTTTCCCCAAATAATTGCCGTTTTGTCCAGTTCCCTGTTAAAATGTGACAAGAGCACTTTGAAGTTGCCTCTTTCGTGACTTGGAGAGCGCCATCTTGGATATTACGTGTTATGACGTAGCAATAGTCAACAAACGTGTTCGACCTTACCAAGTTCTTCGATCCCCGATCACTTTCTCAATATTGTGTGACCTTTCTGCTTCGAGTAATTCAAATGTAAGACGAACTATGGTAAACGGTCTTGTGGTTCAATAGGTAGTAGGCCATGTAGGCCATAAGTGCGACAGAAACTCAAGTCATTTAATACTTATAGATTTTCTAGTCAATCAAACTAGGCGGCCAAAATCAACCAGAGCAAATGTAAACAAGACAAAAACCTTGAACATGAGACAAAGAAATATTCGACAAGCCTACCTTTTTCACTTTCTCCCTTCATCGACAACGGTCTTCGATGCTTCAGCAAACATATGTGTTTGCTTTCGCGCGGGGAAGCGTTTAATTTAGAATAAGCCGACGAAACTGTCAGATGTTGCTCAATACACGTAGCAAGGCTTTTTGACATCAACAATTACCGCTTTTGGGGTGTACGCTTTCTAGGGGGATGAAACTAGACACATGTCTAGACGTAAGAACGCACATAAAAATTAAAAAAAACCCAAAGATTACACCGGAAAATTAAAATTTAAAGAAAAGTTGGCCGGCAAAAATAAAACGTGGATGGATTTCGCAAACGTGAAACCTGACTGTTCGGGTCTGTCAGTTTACCAAGGAGGACTTCAAGCGGGATCTTCAAGTATATGAATATTGGTCTTGGTGACATTCGCTTCATACGGAAATCTCAGTCAACTAGTCCAAAATATCATTATAATGGAACGAGAAAACTGAATCAAGCCATATATAGACGACTTTCACTATTATGCGCTAATAAACGTGGCTTGAAATGTGGTTAAATTTTGTATTTACTAAGCAGTATAGAAACTACTGAAACGACTTACTCTTACCATTTATATAAATATATATATAAATCGATCGTTTGTCTTGAACTTGTAACAGGGATCTCGTAGAAAGCCACGGTAGGCTGATTAAACTTAATTTCCAGGCATTAATTTTACAGCAATGAGCGCGGGATAGCACTGCAAGCTCTCTTTCGCTTTGTAAAACTCCTGCATATAACTCACATAAAACCCTGTTTAACGACCACGAGGTAAGTCTGTTCAGAGGTGGAGCCAATATCAATACAATTTAGCCTCTGGATTAAGATTCAAGTCTACAAAGTATTGCTCTCCTCGCCCGTGTTTTTCCTCTTTGCATCAAGTACATTTACTCATTCGGAGAAATCCTTGACTATTGCTACGTCATAGCCTCGTTTGCATCCACAAAAACAAAGATGGCTGAATTCAATTTCAATTTGCCTATTTTTGAAGCGTTATTGTTGGCTATTTAACAAATTTAGTCCAAATGAGTGGTCAAGTATGACAACACAGGTAAATAACTTTCGATTCAGAGAAACGTTTTCTAGACCGTACTTTCCCTTTAAAATCACCAAAATATTGTAACTAGGTTGGTGGAAACTGGAAAGGAGTGAGCTGCCATGGAAACCAATTTCTTTAAAGCCTATTGGCCTACCAAGTTTCAATGGTCTCTGATGCAAATTGACCAACATATCTCTATTCATAGTTGCTGTTAGATTCGGTTGAGTGAATGACGTCATCAATCCTCTCATTTGCATATTTTACGCATTTTTCAAACTTAAGTCTCTCCGGAACCAATGCAGATATTTTCAAACGGTAAAAGGTGTTTTCAATCTTTCCAGGAATTCTATGTGATAAACCTAAAAATGCAAGGGATAAAAATTTGATCATAGTAGACTTTAAAATGACATTGTGTTGATAGATGGTGTAGAAATACCTCATCATGTAAACTAGAGAAAAGGCTACCAATTCTGAGAATTTTATCATCACGTGACTTGACTCAAGCTCACGCGAGAGAATGGCGGACAAGCGACTTCGACTGTCTTGAAGCTGCTGATGATGGTAGAGGAGAAGCCTATTAAGTGTTAATGACTAAGGAAAAGAAGTTTCATTGTGAAAGACCTTGGCATATACGGTACTTGTTACGGTACATTGGATTGTTCTGCCTTATTGAGGAAAGAGAAGAACATTTATTGGCTGGGTTCCTGAAAAGAAACAACTATTGTTTCATGCGCCATCGGGATGGCGTATAATTTACCAAACTTTCAAGCAAAAATTGACAGTGCATGCTGCAGGAATCTTGCGGATACGTTTACTCAGATAACAATATATAATTATTTACTCTCATTTGAGAAATAGTTTGAGCTTAAATAGTTTGACATTTTTGTTGCTTATTCTTGTTTACATTATGAATTTTCTATGAGACTTTAAATTGACGCAAAGATAGCAGAGTAACAATAACTCTCAAAAAAGAAACGACAGTTTTCAATTTACAAAACATGTTTCGACATACTCATGTCATCTTCAGTTGCAAATGAGCTTTTCAACGGTTGTCCATTTGAATTTATGTTAAGGTATGTTGCAAAATTACGTGTGTACAATTTGAATATGAAGTGTGAAAATGCGCAGAAAACAAAATAGCGCACATAGCAATAAAATAAAAGACAAAAGAGCAACGTAATTAAAAAGAAAGAGACAAATCTAAATGCCTCAACTGCTGATTAAGGATGGGATTTTCCCACTTAATGTGCAATGCCTCTTTGATCTTAATTTGGAATTTTGAGGCGGCAGAATCGAAGATCGTGAAACATTCTGTGTTACAAGAGTCATGACAGGCCTTAGATGACTGCAGGTGTCTGTAAACATGCGAAGACTTGTCCGACAAGAGATGCTCACGAGCACGTTTCACGATCTTCGATTCTGCCGCCTCAAAATTCCAAATTAAGATCAAAGAGGCATTGCACATTAAGTGGGAAAATCCCATCCTTAATCAGCAGTTGAGGCATTTAGATT
>NC_090874.1:71199949-71202449 GCF_036669935.1 Montipora foliosa
TGTTGACTCGGTGCAAATCCGATTGCCCCCTTGCAGGAGTCGAACCTACCACCTTCCGATTACAAGTTTGGATGCACTACCACTGAGCTATAGGAGACCCGTGGGAGCTAGCACTCGGGGATATTCGGAAAAAAAATCCGACTGCTCCTTTGCAGGAGTCAAACCAGTCCTACGACCTTCCGATTACTACTGAGTTCGGATGCTCATCCACTGATCATGAGTTACACGAGACTCGTTACAATTGTCCCACCACACTGCTAGTAGGATCTAAATTGTCTACATGGAGCAGTCTGATATTCAATTCGCGATTGCACTTAAAGATGTTACATGTTAACCCCGGTGCATGAATGAAATGAAGAGATTTATTTGTCGATGTTGACTGATCGGTGGATACTCATTCACCGGGTTAGCCTACACTGATTACTTCGGAAGCCGGCTTCCTCTGTCTCCCTTAGCTTCACACAAAATCAATAATCATTAGTATTTACCTTCTAGACAAGTACCTGGATTACTTCACTACACCTTACTTCATGTTCGCCAGAGATATGATCAGTTATTTCCTCCTTTTGGGCCTCCACATCGCTATTTGCGTCTCTCCAACCACAGTCCCAGTTTCGTTTTTGGAATTAGCGATCTTAGTCTTTTTTGTGGGACGCTTTGTGTCAGAGTACAATCAACTTGGATTTACATGTACCAAAAGGGCAAAACATAGAAGATATAATTATCAACGATCACAGAGCTGCGGAATGCGGAATGGAATCGACTGCGTTGATGGCCGCCCAACAATGATGGATGATTTCCGTTCCCGAATGGAATTTAGCGGCGTTGGGAAATATTTCAGGTAATCTGGCCGTATATGAATAAGCTATGAAATTGTTATGACAGGAAAAATTATTCAGCCTCTATCCCACTACTTTCCGAAACTCTATTTTTGTTTGCTTTCCATCGTTTTAGCTGGTCTTGAGGTTAAGTCCTAATTAGCTTAGCGACTAATGAATAACCGTACGTGGTCTTTTTCGAAGTCTTGACAATTTATTATTTGTTAGTGAAACTATAAAGAAGGTGTCTAAACGTTTGTATTTCCTAGTTCAGCATATACGAGCAAGGGGTCCATGTAGGGATTTAGCTCTCTTCTATGTCACATGCATTGGATCAATCCTGGTTTATGCAGTTCCTGTATTCTTTTATGCTCTGCCCAAGTATTTATCATCGGGGCCGGGTGTGAGCTGGAGCAGGTCCATAAAAGGGCATTATCAATCATTTGTCCCATTCTGTCTTACGACGAGTCACTTAAGGAAACTGGTATTCCAGCCATTATTTCATATTGCGAGAAAAACTGTGACAAGGTTTTTAACGCCGCCCTATCTATCTATCTATCTATCTATCTATCTATCTATCTATCTATCTATCGATTTTTCGATTTTTAAGACTGTAAAGTTTTCAAGCTCATCCATGAAATGCCTTTCATTTTTCGTTTCATTCGATGCTTTAGTGATCGCTGGAATGTGCTAGACTTCACCATGCTTGTCATTTATGTGGCAACGTTTATGCTGCGAACAATAACTTGGGGTGTATCAACCACTGCAATTGGAAACAAGGCTCTGGTCATCGCAGGCTACTTCTATGGACTTAATACGATGATTATGACTTTACGTGTCTTTGGTCATTTAATGGAGATCAATAAAATAACAGGAACTACCCATATTGCCCTCATGAGTATTATTGAAGATGTGGCAATCTTTTTCTTTCAATTCGTTGTTGGAATAGCCGCATTTTCAATAGCCATAGCGAAGATATACGTTGCTGAGGCATCCTTCATTTCAACTGAAGAAAGACTGCTGCGCAGAATTAAAGGGTAAGTGGTCGCTAAACAATATTATCTCTATACACGTTTTCCACATCCCCGTTTTGTTGTTTGGGAACGGTATTACAAATTCGCCGGCCTCCAGCAATCGATAATTGTCGGATCAACTAATGTCTGGCACGATGCTATGGAACTGAGCCATATACTATCTTAAAGTATGCAAAGGCTTGGTTAATTAACAGCAAAAAAAAGTGAAATAACTCAAGCCTCCAACAATTGTATAATTAAATGGCTCCCGGAATAAACTGATTTAGTTGAAAACGAGTTAGACGCCATGGGTTAATCCTCGGGGACGAGATTGTGTCTGTTGTGATTAAATTACTTTTGGATCCTAAGTTCATAGCTAATTAGTGCTTCTACCCATTCGCCGTCACCTTTGTTACAAATATGTACATGAAATGACGAAAGAAATTACTAAGCTAAACTTACCAGGAATGGGGGTCGAACCCACGCGGATAATTTATCTATTGGATCTTAAGTCCAACGCCTTATCCACTCGGCCATCCTGGTAGCTGTCGCGAATGGTGAGAGCTCTCGGACTGTTGTCAAAAGTAGACAACTGAGACAACTCTCTCTTGAATCCCGGAGGGTGTACTTCCTATTAAATGGGCTATTTGGGATGTGCTGTTGGTTGGG
>NC_090874.1:71209949-71214949 GCF_036669935.1 Montipora foliosa
AGTGAGTGAGTGAATGAGTGAGTGAGTGAGTAAACAGTAAACAGTAAATCTTTATTGCGCCTTACTCTCCAAAGGGAGGTATCGGTCTCGTTACTATAAAGGTGATGATATCTACTAGAATAACTAATTAACTAAAAAGATCATACAATTACTTGTAGTACAATTGGTATAAAATTATTATTTTAATTATTTTGCCTTTAGGAAGTCTTTTCTCTTCTGAAACATTAAATATGTGTATTTACCTACTATCTTTACCTACTATCTTTGAAGTGCTTTCGTTTTCTAGGGTAAGTAAATACCGTATTTTATCCTCATCATTAAGGCTTTTGAAAACAACATCGTGTGTTGAAAGGAGAGAATGGAGCTCATTTCTAATGTTATCGTACCCTGGGCAATACATCAAGAAGTGCCGCTCATCTTCTATATAGCCTCTATTGCAGACTAGACACGTTCTTCCATCTACTGGGATTGGTGCACCTCTATTTTCGTATTTCCCAGTCTGTATTCGCAAGCTATGAACACCCAGACGCAATTTCGTCATACTTATTCTATGTGCTGGGTTTTTGATAGTTTTGAGATAGTCTTCCAATTGGTAGTCGAATTTGACTTCTTTGTGTGTAAATTTCTCTCTAGAGCCTTCGGAAGTGTTGTTGCGAGCCTTCAGCCGATTTCGAATGTAGTCCTTTTTAATCTTTTTCTTTGTGAAGGAACGAGCATTCTTAATGTGTAGTTGGCTTGATGTATTGCCTGTAGAGTGCATTCGTATAATTTCGTCATTATTTAATACATCAAAAAATTGGCTGTGACTTTTTGCGTGATGAAAGGCTTCCTTTAATAGAGGGTTGACTGTTTTATGCTGTAATCTAAGCGAGTAACTAAATATTGAAGCTTTTATGTCTATACTTTAAGGGTACCTTCCAAGTTCTGCTCTACAGGCAATGTTCTCTGTGTACCATGGGGTATTTAGTGTTTGTTTACAGAACTTGATATGGACTTGTTCGATAGTGCTTTTGTCAAAATGGGACTTATATGATAATAGCTCCCGTCCCCATATTTCGCATCCATATAGTAGTATAGCTTATTCTTAATTGTAATTGTGGTCGTATCCGAATTGGAGAACAATCGTTTCACTGTCGCAAGAACTTTAGTGAGTGCGGTGAGTGAGTGAGTGAGTGAGTGAGTGAGTGAATGAGTGCGTGAGTGAGTGAGTGATTGAGTGATTTGTAGGCCTGCAGCGTGTGCATGATCTACGAAACTAATGTACGGTTTTTCCTTTCTAAATTTTCTTAATGAAAAGGGAATGAAAACTGTTTGAGTACGTTTTTGTCAAATTAAATTCTAAAATGTCTTAAATCAAAATCACTATTTCCACGTCTACGGAGATCTTCACGCAAGCTCACATTCCACAGACATTCTGCAGGTCGAATATACAAGAAACAAATTCACCAGTCGACCATAATATTTTTACTTTCAAAGACCAGGTCAACTTCTCTGCTTGCATTGAAAAAACAATCAACAGGAACTTCCTCGCAAAGGAAGGAAAAACAGTAGGAAACTATTTTTACCTTTGTCATTGCGAACGATCAGCAAAATAATGTAGATTTCATCAGCTTGTTTGTGTTGAAATTCCCACAGCGCTGTGCTAAGAAAATTTTGCCCACTGATAGAAAAGATGAGCTCTTCTGAATTTAAACGAAACATTAAAAAATGGTAACTGAGTTTTCACGTATGTCGACATTGAGTGTAAGTGTACGTTCGGCAAAACATGTAGATTATAGTGGTTTTGCACTGCAGCCATTTTGCATGACAGGAACAATGAAAATGTTTTGCATTAGAACGAAAAATTTGTTCCCATAGGAAAAATAATCTATTGTTCCTGCCGTGCAAAACCTCTATATCGGTTAGTGTGTTTCTGTTGATTTCACTGATAGCCTCTTTCTTCTCTTGTAATTTATACACGCAATTTTTCGCTCCACTTTTCTTTTAGAAAAATTATATCTGTATGAAAAATAAAGAAGCGGAAGCCGCCTGTGTGTTAGGTGAGAGATTATTCATAAAACAAAGCTTAAAAACCTTTTTAAATCCTGATGTCATTTAACAGCCGCATCGGAAAATAACTGAGTGAAACACGAAAATAAACTCCAGGTCTGTTGGAAGCGTACTTGAATTCCAACAAATGAGCCCCAAAATCGGCAAGAATTTGTGACGCTGATGAATAATGAAGCAGTTTCCAAAGCGATGGAGCAAAAAATTGCGTGTATAAATTACAAGAGAAGAAAGAGGCTATCAGTGAAATCAACAGAAACACACTAACCGATATAGAGGTTTTGCACAGCAGGAGCAATAGATTATTTTTCTTATGGGAACAAATTTTTCTTTCTAATGCAAAACATTTTCATTGTTCCTGTCATGCAAAATGGCTGCAGTGCAAAACCACTATAATCTACATGTTTTGCCGAACGTACACTTACACTCGATGTCGACATACGTGAAAACTCAGTTACCATTTTTTAATGTTTCGTTTAAATTCAGAAGAGCTCATCTTTTCTATCAGTGGGCAAAATTTTCTTAGCACAGCGCTGTGGGAATTTCAACACAAACAAGCTGATGAAATCTACATTATTTTGCTGATCGTTCGCAATGACAAAGGTAAAAATAGTTTCCTACTGTTTTTCCTTCCTTTGCGAGGAAGTTCCTGTTGATTGTTTTTTCAATGCAAGCAGAGAAGTTGACCTGGTCTTTGAAAGTAAAAATATTATGGTCGATTGGTGAATTTGTTTCTTGTATATTCGACCTGCAGAATGTCTGTGGAATGTGAGCTTGCGTGAAGATCTCCGTAGACGTGGAAATAGTGATTTTGATTTAAGACATTTTAGAATTTAATTTGACAAAAACGTACTCAAACAGTTTTCATTCCCTTTTCATTAAGAAAATTTAGAAAGGAAAAACCGTACATTAGTTTCCTAAGGCCCGTTTCAAACGTCGAACTTTTCATGTGCCGAATCTAATGCAAATGAGAAAATCTATTGTTTTTGCTCATTTGCATTAGATTCGGCACATGAAAAGTTCGACGTTTGAAACGGGCCTAAATCATGCACACGCTGCAGGCCTACAAATCATTCAATCACTCACTCGCTCACGCACTCATTCAATCACTTACTCACTCACTCACGCACTCACTTGTTTAGTCTGCAATAGAGGCTATATAGAAGATGAGCGGCACTTCTTGATGTATTGCCCAGGGTACGATAACATTAGAAATGAGCTCCATTCTCTCCTTTCAACACACGATGTTGTTTTCAAAAGCCTTAATGATGAGGATAAAATTAGGTATTTACTTACCCTAGAAAACGAAAGCACTTCAAAGATAATAGGTAAATACACATATTTAATGTTTCAGAAGAGAAAAGACTTCCTAAATGCAAAATAATTAAAATAATAATTTTATACCAATTGTATTACAAGTAATTGTATGATCTTTTTAGTTAATTAGTTATTCAAGTAGATATCATCACCTTTATTGTAACGAGACCGATACCTCCCTTTGGAGAGTAAGGCGCAATAAAGATTTACTGTTTACTGTTTACTGTTTACTCACTCACTCACTCACTCACTCACTCACTCACTCACTCACTCACTCACTCACTCACTCACTCACTCACTCACTCACTTAAAAAGGACTACATTCGAAATTGGCTGAAGGCTCGCAACAACACTTCCGAAGGCTCTAGAGAGAAATTTACACACAAAGAAGTCAAATTCGACTACCAATTGGAAGACTATCTCAAAACTATCAAAAACCCAGCACATAGAATAAGTATGACAAAATTGCGTCTGGGGGTTCATAGCTTGCGAATACAGACTGGGAAATACGAAAATAGAGGTGCACCAATCCCAGTAGATGGAAGAACATGTTTAGTCTGCAATAGAGGCTATATAGAAGATGAGCGGCACTTCTTGATGTATTGCCCAGGGTACGATAACATTAGAAATGAGCTCCATTCTCTCCTTTCAACACACGATGTTGTTTTCAAAAGCCTTAATGATGAGGATAAAATTAGGTATTTACTTACCCTAGAAAACGAAAGCACTTCAAAGATAATAGGTAAATACACATATTTAATGTTTCAGAAGAGAAAAGACTTCCTAAATGCAAAATAATTAAAATAATAATTTTATACCAATTGTATTACAAGTAATTGTATGATCTTTTTAGTTAATTAGTTATTCAAGTAGATATCATCACCTTTATTGTAACGAGACCGATACCTCCCTTTGGAGAGTAAGGCGCAATAAAGATTTACTGTTTACTGTTTACTCACTCACTCACTCACTCACTCACTCACTCACTCACTTGGACGGTACCCTTTAAGTATAGACATAAAAGCTTCAATATTTAGTTACTCGCTTAGATTACAGCATAAAACAGTCAACCCTCTATTAAGGGAAGCCTTTCATCACGCAAAAAGTCACAGCCAATTTTTTGATGTATTAAATAATGACGAAACTATACGAATGCACTCTATAGGCAATACATCAGGCCAACTACACATTAAGAATGCTCGTTCCTCCATAAAGAATCAGCTTAAAAAGGACTACATTCGAAATTGGCTGAAGGCTCGCAACAACACTTCCGAAGGCTCTAGAGAGAAATTTACACACAAAGAAGTCAAATTCGACTACCAATTGGAAGACTATCTCAAAACTATCAGAAACCCAGCACATAGAATAAGTATGACAAAATTGCGTCTGGGGGTTCATAGCTTGCGAATACAGACTGGGAAATACGAAAATAGAGGTGCACCAATCCCAGTAGATGGAAGAACGTGTTTAGTCTGCAATAGAGGCTATATAGAAGATGAGCGGCACTTCTTGATGTATTGCCCAGGGTACGATAACATTAGAAATGAGCTCCATTCTCTCCTTTCAACACACGATGTTGTTTTCAAAAGCCTTAATGATGAGGATAAAATTAGGTATTTACTTACCCTAGAAAACGA
>NC_090874.1:71222449-71239949 GCF_036669935.1 Montipora foliosa
GCGAACTCAACCCATGCGGTGAAAGCGAAGAGCGGTTAAGACTAGAAAACAAACAGATACAAAAACGTACTTAGTAAAATGAACTAATCGTAAACGGAAACTCCATGAAAAGATACACTTACATTTGTTAGGAGCTGGTAACTGAATTGACTACTCGAAGCGAAGAAAGTTACATACAAACTGCAGAAAGCGAAACTACTAGAACTACTCACAAGCGAAAATGACTGATCGAGAACCCTAGAAATGACTAAATTAAGCCTTAGATACCGCTAAGAGAACGAATAAATTAAGCACTAAATTTCTGATTAAAAAACTGACAACTGCTTTCTTAAGGGAGGAATGCAACCACGCTAATGAGCAGGCGTTTGGATCTAACACCAATGCTGATCCCTTCTTGGTGGGAGTTATGAAAACTGGAACTTTGGCGGTTGGTAAAGGCGTTCTGTCTTCTTATTTTGAGGCTGAATAAACTAGCTGCTATTGCAAATTTCTTGCAAATTGAGTTAAAGATTGTATATCAACCGCACTGTGCGCAACTAGGGCACTGTCATAGGCAAAGAGCATTTCCTTTACTACCTTTATTGATGTAAAGTTACTCTTTGCTTTGAACTGAGCCTCATTGAACAAGTCTGCTTCTTTCTGCCACATTATTGAGTCATGTTGACTCGTCATCAGAATCCACGTTTTTCGGGTTCTATCAGAGATCCTTTTCAGATCCTATTTTATTTGATAAGGCCGTGTTGCAATAAAATGGCCTTTTATTCTGTTGTGTTTTGTTGTTTCCGCAATGGCTTTGAAATCTTATATTACCCGGAAGTACGTCACCTTAATGTTTAAAGTGTCGTATTTTTTACTGATACTCTGGATAGTGTCTTGTCCATTTGATAACGTTTACGGCCTTTGAACGACAGGAATAGGATTTCAACTTTTTTGTTAATTCTGACGATCTTACTCCGGATAAAATCATTGTTCATACAATATTATTACACTGTTTTACTTGCACTGATCAAGTGATCCACTAATTGTTCGTAGATGGAAGCTCTAGATCGTGTGATTGAAAATTTGACGACCAACTATTTCGAAAAGTACACAGGTGTGCCTGCCTTTCCACTGTCAGGTGAGAAGCTCCATAGAATATTTCCTATTTCATTAAGTCATTGTTCAAAGAATTCACCGTCGAACCATGAAGCCTAGATTTTTCAGGCTTTCCTTTCGTTACTGCTCATATAACGTGAATTAATAACTGCGATGAACAATATCTTAACTCGATCATGGAACTATGCGACAAACAACAAATTCGCGTGAAGTGATTGCGATGAAGTGTCGTGGCCGAGTGGTTAGCGCTGCGTAGAAGCACCGGAGATAAATCTTTGCTCTCAACGCTAGCTGAACTTGTTCCGCTTATTCTGGACCTGCTTGCATTTAAATGGCCAACTGTCTGCATCCCGCTAGGAGGAACTGTGCTGTTTCTCTCATAGAGCCTAAAAAGCCCTTGAAGGGTTCTGTGCCACGAGTTAACGTGAAAATAACTTCTTACCGAGACACCAGCTCAAGGAACAGCCAAGACAAAAAAAATCAGGGATGGCTGAAATTCAGCAAGATTAATTTGGATCGAAAACGGGGATTTGGAAAACTGATCCGCATAAGAGTTTTTCAATGTTACATATTTTGTTTGTGACTTAAATTACAATGTTCGACAGACATTTCTTGTCACGAAGCTTTGAGTGGTATTGCTTAAACGTAATTTATAGGTTAACGTTAAGTTCCATAGTGATAGCGAGTAGGGGCCAGTAGTAATTGATAAAACTACGCAAAATTAACTGCACTGCCATGGCACATCCCCTTCAAGGGTAGAGGTCAAATAAATATACTATTAATATCAGTTTCAATTATGGGTGATGTACCAGCTCTCGTAACGCACAATGTGATTGGCTCGCTACCCGAGCCAAAATCAGTTGAAACAATTGAAACAATTATTTAGACTTAAAAACAATAGAAGCTGCTTACAATACCAAACAATAGCAGGTCACGAGAGCTGCTACACTACCGTTATTTTTTTAAGTTGATTCGGGGAAATCCGGGGAAATCCGAGTGTTCCTTTGCAGGAGTCGAACCTTCGACCTTCCGATTATTACTTCGGATGGTCCACCACTGAGCTCTGAGCTACAGGAGATTCGTGGGAGCTAGGACTCGGGGATACTCGGAAAGAATCCGAGTGCTCCTTTGGAGGGGTCGAGCCTACGACCTTCCGACCACTAAGCTATAGAGTGTATTCACTCACGTGATAAGTAACCTTGTTTTTCCACCGAAAAGAAAGAAAACGTTTGCATGATAATAGAGCCCAATTTCCAGAGAATTAGTTGGGTACACCAACATGGCCGCCTTTCTATTGTTTAGGTACACCAACATGGCCGCCGTGACGTCACGTGAAAACACTCTATAGCAGACTCGCGGGTTCTAGGCCATTAAACTAGTAGGTTAATGGGACAACTGCCCCGCCTTACTGCTAGGATCTAAATGATACAACGGAGCATATCCGCCATCATTAGCTTCTACTTATTACGATGACGGAGGTTGTGTAGTGGTGCATAGATGGCGGTAAGGAACTGCATGATTGGAGAGACTCTCATACGAAGCAACGCGTAAGACAGCCACCTGTTTTCTCTTGTAGATGAGAATAATATCAATAACAGCCTGGCTGAAACTCAGCGAAATCGGGAAATGTGCGACCAAATTGTTGGAAGAGTACTTCCAGATCCTAGTAGAACTGACGGGCTACGTCAACCTGGTGGCCCGATGGTAAGTACGACTGTTCGGTACCTTACCTTTTCTCTGTGGAGTTTGTTGTTGCCAGTAACTGAGTTTACAGATTTGATCCTTACCTCTGAAGCAGTGATCAGCGAATCTCAGCTTAGTTGCTGTTTCCAATTCACGTCACGAGCTCTCCTAAACGCGTAAACGTATCATCCAGTCTCTTTCCTAGCTTTCTGTTAACAGTCCAGCTTTCACATCCATGTGGCAAGATGATTTCTACATAGAAAAGGAAGAACACAGCCGCCCATATTGAACAGCGTGAACAGGATGGAAGAGTCGCGAAATACATACGATAGCGTTAAGTTATATATCAAAGTGGCGTTTTCGCTCTTGTTGTGATTGATAATATAATCTATATCTTCTTAATTATTTGCGCAGAGGACATTTAACTTTGACAATATTTTCAAGCAGATTCACTTAAAAGGCATGTTACATATGTATCATATCCTCTCTAGGCTTGGAAAAGTGCTGGAACTCAAATCGAAGATTACATGTTACATGTTGCCAGCCCTTTGAGAGTACCCTCTCACCTCTGGCAGAATTTTAATCCGTTCATTGTTTTATATGGCTCTTGGGTATGGTATTTAGCCTTTGGCACTGCAAAAAATAACAGAAATATACATTCTGAGTAATTTAAGAAGAACAAATACTCTTGACTGTCCTGGCTTTATTGCAACAATGTTTCGGCTGTTAAGCCTTCCTCAGGTTGAAAACTATTTACAAAAATTAATTAAAAATATATATAAAAAAAGAATAGAGCCTCGAAAATTACAACAAGTAGACTGATATTTATAGGAAAACTAATTGAAATGTGTGAATACAGGTTACCCTTCTAGTTAACTATTATGACCAAAAAGTCAATTTTTATTTTTCTTTGGATTTCAAAACTATGTTAACTGAACAGTAAATGACCCACGTTTTAAGCCTTGATTAATCTTGATTTTAAAAAGACGCTGGGAATTTTTCTCTTTAATGGTCCGCCATTACTAACTTTAAAATCTTGAGAGAGCCTGATCGAGGAGAAAATGACGCCAAAGAATCAATAGTTTAAGAATGGAATGCGTGCGTACTCGGCTGAATTAACATGCAGCAGGGGAGTTTCAGGCTTTCGAATTCAGACTTTTACACTTGAGTAATGGCGGACCGTGAAATCCAAATCTTACACTCAAAGTAAACAAGCTTTGGAATAAACTCAAATTTTTGCCAGTCAAGTGGGCGTAAGCAATCACACTTTCAAAATCTGAAGAAAAAAAGGAAGTGATTTTTTGATCATAGTAGTACTTTAACGAATGAAACAACGTGGGCGACTTATCCAGGGGTGGATCAAGGGGGAGGGTGTAGGGGTCCCCCCAACCCCTAAAAAAACCTGCGGCTTTCAAATACAACTGGTATTCTGCAAGAAAGTGGTGCACCTCCTCCTAAGAAAATCGTGGATCCGCCCCTGTTATCTTTTACAAAGATGCAAAAAACTAGCAAAATCGAAGCTAATTATGAACAATGGAACTGAACTATTGTAAAAAGACAATTCATTCGCAATAATAGCCAGGTTAGTCAAGAGTTTGTCTTCTTCTTTAATTAATAACTCAGACTTTAAATATCTGTAGAAGACATCGTATCCTTGGATCATCTTGCTGTCCTTACTGGGAGCTGACTTAAGTATTATAGTGTAAAGTGAAGTGCTAGTTTTCTAACCCATATGAACCATGTGGGCGTTAGCCCTAGTAATGGAAACGGGCCCACGCAAGGACAGAGAAAAACTCTGACAAGGTGGGAATTGAACCCACGACGTTCGGGTTAATTAGATCACCGCTGCTCTAGCGACTGAGCTACAAGGTCGGATGGGAGCAGGCCGTGGGAACTGAAGATGTTAAAGTCACGGCAATGAACATGTACATGTACAAGTACAAGGAAGGGTTACGGTTTTGCAAACGTTAGCCGTGTAGCACCTATATTTCATCAGACTTAACTATTAGAGTGTACTGTGAAGTGCTAGTTTTCTACCCCATATGAACGTAGCTCAGTCGGTTGAGCGGCGGTGATCCAACCCGAAGATCGTGGGCTCAATTCCCACCCTGGTCAGAGTTTTTCTCTATCCTTGTGTGGGCCCATTTCCATTAGTAGGGCTAACGCTCACATGATTCATATGGGGTAGAAAACCAGCACTTCACATTACACTCTAATAGTTAAGTCTGTTGAAATATAAATACTACACGGTCAACGTTTGCAAAAACGTAACCCTTCCTTGTACTTATTGGGAGCAATTCGTTTGGTAGCCAAACGAAATGAATTATATATTGAACTGCGGACATGAAGTGAAGCTATGATCCTGGCAGCTATGAACGCAATTTAAGCAATTGTGTAGAGAACCCTTAAAAATTTAGTACTTTAACGAGGTTTGAACCCGTGACCTCACGATGCCAGTGCGACGCTCTAACCAACTTGAGCTATGAAGCCACTGATGTTGGGAGCTGGTCATTTGTGGGTTCAAACGGTTCCCGTGTTGAATGAATCAAACCCCGTTGAAGTCCTGAATTCTTCAGGCGGGGGTTATTTCAGGCGGGGGCTATTTCCTTGTTTTTAGGGTATCTGATACCGACAACTATGTCTATGGTTGCCGCTACCTTCACGAAGCCGCTACCCGAATGCAATTCCTGAGCGCATGCGCAATTGCTATTCGGACTGTGTGGTTGGCAAATCTCGTACCCTACGTTCTCGTTCCTTCTGAGCACGCTCGAAGGAACCCCGACCCAACTCTGAGTCACTTGTTTCCCGTCAGCTAGTCATTGCGGGACGTCGCCTTGCTTTTGATCGATTGCAAACTCAGCAAAATCAATTAATTATATGATGTCTCCGATTATGTCAAGGTACATAAAAGAACTTTTGATTCTACTTGGAAACAGTAATCCAAATAAATTCAGATTTGAATAAACGATCGCTGACACTAGAGGAACTATGAACGGAGAAGGGATCCTCGCATTTAGCCGTAAGGTTTAAGCAATTGTCATTTAGAGACACCTGACAAATCCGTGAGATTTTAACGTTATTCTAGCCCATGACCTCTGCGATGCCGGTGCAATGCTCTTTCATTCATTGTGTTCTTTCACAGGAAGACATGAGCGCAACAAAGTGACTTGCTTCTAACTGAGTGGCTTCGTACCTCAATTTGGCATAGAGAATCATGAGGTCAAAGGTTCGAATCCCGTTGAAGACACTTCCATTTCTCGGGTGTCTATTATAAGAACCAATAGAGATATTAAACATCACGTTTATGGCAATCGGCAAACTTCGCACTAAAATTTGCTTTTTGCCAGACTGACTGGAAGAAACTCGTTTGATGTGGGCTTCTTTCTTGCGTGTTAACAGCAGGTATCAAGAACCTTTTCAAAAGAGAGAGACGACTAGAATAACTTAAGTTTAATGCTTTTATGACGAGCAGTAGTCTACCGTTTTGCGTTTGCCTTTCACGCGCTGCTTAATCACTTTAATTTCTTAAATTGTCCGTGTAGGTATAAGGATCACTATAACCTGCACTTCAAATATATTCGTTTAATATTTGATTCAATATAGCAACCAGTTTTTCGCTGCAGCTTGAAAGGCTTCTGATAGTTTTTTCATTTGTCTATCTTATTTGCTTCAGATATGCCAGGGTGACCTGAAAGAGCGAGAAAAAAGAGAGTCTTGGGACAACGACGATGAAGCCTCCACATCGCTGTTCAGTGAAACTGAGGGAAATACAGGGGGAAATATGATTCTCTACCAAACTTTCGAATCAGTAGAAGAGGTCAAGGAATCTAGTGATTTTCTCCTGCAATACATGCAAGAAAAAGTCGACAAGATGACACAAGAAGTGAAAGACAACACAACGAGGAAGATAGAAAGCACTTTTCAAGTGCAAAATCAAAAGATAGAAGACCTGAGAAATACTTTGAATGAGATTTTGAATATTTTGAAAGATGAAAAAGGAGGAGGTACAATGGAGCCTTCCTGAGGCTTTTGTGCTTAGTGGATTATTTTAAAGTGCACCTACACTCAATATTGTTCGTTCCTAATCATAAATCTCCTCATCCAAATCAAACAAATGTTACCACTGTTACCCAGATTTTCGCTTTTTCTACGCCGTGAAAGCTACTTAAACTTAGTAGAACTAGGGAAATTGTGCATCGCAAAGCAGTTTGTGACGTAAAATCGAGAATAGTCTCATGCCTCTCATATCACGGCAGCGGGACGGTCCAAATTACTTATGGTTTTTATAACTTTTCGTGTCTTGCCCGGCAGAAAAAAAGTGAAATAATGAGGTAAGGATGGTAAAACATGTTTGCCATTGATAGGGAGATTAATATTGTAGACTAAAAATATTTGAGTTTGGATGCACTTTAACATTTTTGATTAGTAAAAATCAGTGATTTGTAGACATTAACAATTAGACCCGTAGCCCGCAAGGGCTACGAGTCAATAGTCCATGAGACGAAGCCGAATGGGCTATTGACCCGTGGCCCTTGAGGGCGAAGGGTCTAATTGTTTTAGTATCACCCAACTAGTCGGACAGAAGCTTAGCCAATTAAAATGCAGGATTTGCATTAGTCCACTAGTTGGGAGATACTAAACGTCAATAGCACGAATTTAAGCAGAAGCACTTAAAGACTGATTTTGGTAAAAATCTGTTTGAAAAGACTGAACATTATTTTCCTAGACTTTAAAGTTAGTTTTGAGTGGAATGTACGGAGATCAGTAAGTGTCATGGTGATACCGTCTTTTTTGTCGCCGGACTCTTTTTTTTTTTTTTTTCATTCACATCTTCAATAAAGTAGATAGGTAACTTGAAGTTAAGCGGAATCCATGACAAAGAAAGTCTATTAATGTAAAGAAATGTGAATTTGATGTGCGGGTTATTGGCGAAAGAAATTCACATTTCTTAACTCCTTCATTAGTCCTCTGGCACGGGAACAAATTGAACTCTCAACTAGGAGGCTCCATAGCTCAGTTGGTAGTTGGTAGACCATTGCACCTCCATCGCAGAGGTCATGCATAGCTTCGCATGATCCCGTCGAAGCCCCCTAGATTTTTCAGCTGTCTGCGAAACAATCGCAAAAGTTAAAATAAAGAGGTGTCGTTTTGAAATTAAGGCTTAAAACTTGGGTCACTTAGTGTTTATTTAACATACTTTAGTTTTGAGATCCAAAAAAAAAGATTTCTTGGTCATAGTAGCTCTTTAAACTGTCCTGGTAAGTGCGAGTATCACTTCATAAAGGTTAGGTAGTGGCACAATCTCTAAAAATAAGCACAGACTCATTTTGGAAGGGAACTATGCTTCAGACTTGAAGACTTAACGTGTGTTTTATATCTCAAGGGTACACAAGAACGTAAAATTGATTGTTGATAACTATAACTTTTTCTAGACTTTTTAAGTATTACTGTTTATGACTGGTTTGTTTCCAGTATCTCAGTAACCGATCTCAATTTATATCCATTTGTAATGTTATGTCAGTATCATTTGGTGTCTCTCAGGGTTCAGTTCCTGGCCCTCTTTTATTCATTTTATATATGTATCAATGATTTTATTGACTGCTCCACTGTGTTTGATTTTCACCTCTTTGCAGACGATCATTTCAAATTTATTTTTAGCAGATTCTTCCTTGGATTCCTTAGAAACGGTGGAATCAAAATTCAAGAATTGAAATATGTCCATCATATGGCTAGGTGCTAACAAACTGTCCGGTTAAATATTTATTTAATGAAGCGAATTTTGTTATTTCCCACCCTTTTCAGAAAAGAAAAACGGCTAAAACCATTATGATAAAAGTAAACCAAACGCCAACATGCCAAATATCTTGGAATAGTAATACTAGCTTTACGCTCATCTTAATTTCAAGGAACACATTCATCAGCTAAGCAAGAAATTTTCTGGGTGCACTGGGATCCTAGCTAAGTTGCATCATTATGTTTCTCTTACTTGTCATGTCACTTTTTATCTGTGTTAGGCAGTGGAAAGCATAAACATTTTGGGAAAACGTTGAAGATGCCGTAACTCCGGAAAAAGGCGGAAAAAGGCGAGATCTCTCTGTTTTCCACTGCCTAACACAGATAATCATGACACGTATCATGTTCGCAAACGACTACTAAAAATGTTTCTCTTACTATTTTAAAACAGATGTATTTTTCTCTTATTTACCCTTTCCTTTTATACGGTGCTAACATCTGGGGCAAATACTCTGTTACGTAACTACGTACTCTATATCTTTTAATTGCATGTATTTCAGAAAAAGGCATTACCTTTTCCCAGTATAATGATCATACTTCTCCTTTGTGTAGGGATTGAAACATTTTGAAATGACTTGATGTTATTTATTATTTACACTCCATTTTATGTTTAAATTTCATTTAAACAGTCCTTTTCTTTATGTGTGCGTGTGTTTGCTTTTTTTTTTTCAAACTCTTACTGACAAAAATAATTAAAAGTAGTTTTTTTATTATTATGCCTCCTAGCTAGATTAGCTATTTAGTAATTTTCTAGGAGGCCTTATACCTTACATATGTAATGATGACTTTTTCAGAGAGAGGAGTTCCTCTCTCCCTTGTCATTGTGTGGTATAAATAAAGGATAGGAATGGTTAGGAATGCGCTATGGGTCCTGTTGTTGTACCCAACTAATCCTCCGAAAATTGAGCTCTATTATCATCAAAACGTTTTCTTTTGTTTGGGTGCAAAAACAATGTTATTGATCACGTCAGTGAAAACACGCTTTAAATAGTCAGTTACTTTCGCTCCAGTATTTTTTTACCAGGTGCTTCACCTTATACTACTCACGAGCGACCCTTGGCATCGTCCTAGTGTGTCTGGTTCGTTTAGCGAAAACGCTGCGTTCTCGGCCACTGATTATCTTTTACAAGTTGTACCCACGCAAGCTGTTAATGAAGCGATGATTTCGATTTAACGAGAGATAAGAAGAAGTTGTTTCGTTAGCAGAGGAGATCCGAGAGGAACGTCAAGGAAGCCAAAAAGAAGTTAGTTCGTAACAGGTTCAGTTTCAGCCCTATTCGTTGTCTGACCGTGCCGCTCGCCGTGTTTCTTCCCTGCAGGATTCGTCGTCTTTTCATAGTCGGGGTTCTGGTTGGCGTGGCAATTCAAGCGCCCGCCAAGTTGGCCCTTGTTTTAAGTTAAGTGTAAATATTAGTTTTAGTACGCACTTGACCTTAACTAACTTTGTTCTACTCTCTGGCTTTTGCGCATATCACTTTGCATCTTTGTACGGCGTAAAATGCAAATTATCTCCGGTACGCAGTACAGGAGATAACAGGGACCTTAAGCAAAGACGACCTTCTGGTCTTGACAACGAAGTGAAATGATCAAACTTGAGGTCATGTGGAGGACGAGAGCACATGACGGTGAATTTTCAAGTTTTCTCTAAATATCCACACCGTTCTCACCAATTTTATTCTTGAAATGTGTACTCACACTTTCTAAGCCAAGCGACTTAAAGTAATTGCAAAATTATTACTGTAACGGGAAATAATATTAGGTGCGGTTACACTAGACCTCTTGCCCATGGGGAACCTTGGGGTTACGGCTTGGGTTGGGTTTACCCTGGGTTATGATCGACTCCCCATTTGCGGTTACACACTTGGAAATTACCCAAGGGGAAGGTAAGCAAGCGTTCGCCTGTTTTGGTGGGAAACTTACCTCTAAGATAAGACAAGATGAGATTTATTAGTTTTTTCCACTACATGGTTTTTGAAAAACTAATTACAATACAAAATACATTAAAATTAAGGATCTAAAAAAAATAAATGAACATCAAAGATCTGCATGTAAACATCGAAGATCTACATCTGAACGACAAACTTTTCTTTGGCTTATTTTCGGTAATTGTCACGTCGGCGCTTCTCTTAAACTGTCCACCTCAATTAAGTTCAGCGATTCATCGCTTCATTTTAAGAAGACAACAAAGACGTCGACTTCAGTTACGCTTTCTCTAGTCCTTGCAACTCTCCAATTTATAATTTAGACGTCGACTTGCTGCTGGCCAGAAAAGGCGTGCTTGGGTATTTCCACGTCCGCAGTTGTTTACACAGTTCATCACAGCATGTATTTTCCTCGCGTTCGGCAATCTTGTGATTGGTTGAGCCGCTTTGGAGTTTTGTTAACCATAAGACTTACATCTGGAACTGTCATGGGCAATTCTTTTGTTCTTTTTGACGTATCCATGGAAATTTCCCACAGGAAATTTTCCTTTGGGCAGATCGGTTACACATAAAAAATTGCTTCCCCGTGGGAAAAAGCCTCTTACCCAAGGGCAAAATGGCTAGTGTAACCGCAGCTATTATTAGACAACGTTCTCGTAGTCGTCGTCGTCCTTGCTTAAGGTCCCTGATATTTTTCTATCCTCTTTATTTCCATGGGCATGTAATTCCTTGACACCTTGTGTTCCCGATTTGGTTAGGAATGCGCATGCGTTATGGAGGTATAAATAGTCAATCCTAAAGTCAATCCAGTCTCCACCCATGGCTAATTAATGTATACCGTCTACAATGGTAACTGAAGCGTGTTAATGTAGATAGAGTGTCTCGATTTTCATTTCATTATGTTCGCGTGTGCTGTCTTGTGTCAACCGAAACCAAATCTCGTTGGGAGCCTATTTAAGTACTGTCATTGTACCTGAAGAAGGCTGGTTTGGCCAGCCCAAAAAAAATAGTACACTACTGCAATCAAATCTACCTTGTATCGGCTCTTGCTCAAAATGTTTAGCTTCCCAAGAGGTGCTATACGAAGCGTTCGTCGGATCAGCTACTGGATGTTATAAACAGCATGGCAATTTAGTTTATTCAATTCTAGTCCAATGGATTGATGGAGTTCTGTGTCTCGATCGGCTCCACCCAGGTTTCCTGTTCCCCCAAGGGGGGCTATGTAGGTTTTTCCTAGCCTCACTACTACTACTTTGTTTGGCACTGCCTTTTTTCCCGCGCCATTGTACTTGCTGTGTCGTTAGCTAACAAAAAAAGCGTACTCGCGGCCTGGTACTTGGAGTAGGCCTCTTTCTCCAAGCGAATACTACCTTTTTGCATCTTTGTACAGCGTTGAAGGTAAATTTGGTTTAACTTTAGTTATGACGTCATCGCACGACCTTTCTTCCACCTTTCATGTAAGCTAATACACGAAAGGTCGCACTGCTGGAACCCGCGTTTTTCGGCGGAAAGTTGCATGACCAGCGTATTGTATTTGATAGGCCTAGTTAAAAAAGATCCCGAAAAATGGCCTGAAGATCTATCCGGAAATTCTCCAAAATGTGTTTTTAAATCCTATCTTTATATCTAAAAATAATCCCTTAAATTGCATCAAATGCGAGATTCTTGTGACCTGTGTGGTTAAACCGCATGCAAAATGTTGAGCTTACCATTCTTCCTGCCCTTCCAGTGATGTTAACGTGACATGCTGGGAACATACCTTATGGGCTAAACCACTGACCAGTAATATTTGAATGGCAAGAGCCTGCTTGGAAACAGTGCAAGAAGCTTCTTAGAACTACCCCGGCAAATTGGTTTTTATGCTATAGGCTGTATCTTTTTAAGCACTCGTCTAAAAAAAATCTTCCAAAATTTTCCAAAAATCTTATTTGACTCTAAAAATCCTAAAAAAAATCCGGATTTTTGTATCTAGGTTTTGGCCGTCTTGCATTTGACAATGTGTTTTACTATAAGGGGGTATTTGCATGAGACTGGGACGTACTCAGACCAGTATGAAATTGTACCGGTATGAAATTTATGCAGCCGTTTGCATCAAACCGGGACGAGATGCTTGGTGGCTGGTTTCGGGATGAAGTGATATGTTTTGTCGAATAGATGTATGGCTGACCCAAAAGCATACAGGCTTGAAATTTCTGGACCCGGTCTGAGATCCAGATTTGTTGTCATCGACATGAGACCGGTACGAGAATTTCTTAGTCTTCTCGGTCCAGCAACCGAGATGAAGTCAGACCGGTCTCAGTTCATTTTCAAGCCGTTCTCAAGTAAACGCATAAAAAGAAATATATAGAGGCCGATACGACCTCATGCCAGTCTGAGCGTTCGTCCCGGTATCATGTAAATACCCCCTAAAACATGCAAAAAGTTTGAAGACAACCAAAAACAAGCTCAGACATATTTTTAATATTGCGTATAACAATGAAAAAAGAGAAAGAGAGAGAAAGAAAAAATAATAGCAAGCAGACGACGAGTAAACGATGCTCAACGTGAAAGAGAGCGACTGAAAGGACGACAAAACGGGCGAAATATCAGTGACAAACAACAAGAGCAGAAAGAACTCCAACAAAGAAAGAACTCCAATAAAGAGCCCCTGCAAACTATAGTGAAGGGCGCGGGCACGGGCACGAGAAAACAGCTGGCTGGATAATGGTGATAAAAAAACGGGAAGAAAGAGTAAAAAGAGCAAAGGAAAATAGACTAATTTATATTAATGAGCAGAGCTTCTGGTCGTATGGTAAGCAAACTGGTTATAATAATATCTGAAATAAATAATAATTAACGAGTTCCGCTTTTACGTTCGCCTAATTATGTATATTACCGACTTGCTGCTTGATTTTGGAAAGAATGTTCTTGTTATGTGGATATGTGTTGATGGGAGTTCAACCACAGGTCTCAGGGCAAGCGGTCCTTTAACGAGACTATCCAACGTCGCAAACTGGACCTTGAGTAATCACTGGTGCATTGGACTACGGGTCCATACCAAAGGAGTCGTCCATAGCTTTGAGACTGAATGTTAATTGTTAATATGTGAATATGTGAATAATAGGAGTACGTAAACGCAACCACGAGTGTGGGCAACCAGTCGTCTAGCGAGACCAACCAAGGTTGAAAACTGGACAGTCGTCGATGATACAAAGAGGATATCATCTCCAGTTGCAAATCTTAGGAATTATTCTAGCTGCGCGTGGTTCATTCCCCTCACAGAGCGTTTCACTGAAGAAGCCTGATGCTGCTCGCAAGGAGTTTCTTTGCGGATTAGCGTGAATCTTTTGTTAGAATTCTCAATGATCTAGCTGGTAAATAGTGCACAAACTTTCGACGGTAGACACTATTGTGCCGTTTTTCCTGCGACATCGGGACAAGCCTACTCTTTTGTCTTCTCCATCATGTCTCAAAATGAACTTAGGTCATCTCTGACATCTCTAGTTGTAATGAACATTCCGAAAAGGAACTTTACATGACTGATTGTTTTGCTATACCATTTAGAAGTTAACCGCTTCAATTAGTCTTATTATAATAACTTCTTGAAATCAAGTTTATATTCTTTTTTTTCGAAATACAACTGTCTTCGCGCACCGGTGGCTCAGTTGGTTGAGCACAGGGAATTTGCCGCTGTTTCAAAGGTGCACGACCTGATCACACGCGAGTCGAAATTTCATGTCGCTGTTTCCCTGGGGAGTTAGTGAGTTTTGTTGGCTCTAGGGAGTTAGTGAGTTTTGACCCATGGCACGTTGTCCTCCAATCGGGAAACGTATTTGATTTGGGAAGTGGTAGCATGCTCGCCGGCTATTGGGGGGTATAACAAAGTGCTTTATTCCATAACTGTCACCTGAGCTGCGTTTTGTTTTCCGAGATTCAAGTTGTCTTTGCGTAATATGTAGCCCTAATAGTACACGATGTTGTTTTGGTATCGTAAATCACTATAGAACTGGGTTCTATCCGGGCGATCAAGGTCGTCTCAGTCGCTCGGGTCGTCAGCGATCGTCTGGGTAGTGTTTCCATATAATCGTCCCGATCGCCTCTGGACGTCATTTGAAACGACTGGGGCGATCGGGACGGGACCATATGGAAACAAGGCTTTACACTCTTACCCGCTGACATAGAATGTAGTGCACAGTGCACTACCACAAAGTGGACAAAAATGGGTGGGGCATAGGCTTCGAACCCATTTCCACATTTCCGTGATCTATCCCAAGATCTCTCTCCGGCGAAAAGAGGGAGAAAGAAGTGCCTTTCTTCCCAGTGTCCCTCGTGCCACTAAGGGCGGCGAAATACGACATACAAAAACCCTCAACTTGTCGCGCAACATTGTTTCGTTGCAAGTCGCGTTTTTCACGTTGCGTGATCAACTTGACCAGCAACAAAAACATTTGTTGCGGTTGAAGAAATGCAGGGCGCTGATTGGTTGATTTGCTAGTACACGAGCACATTTGTTGCGCGACAAGTTGTGAGCTTGATGAAAAACGAGCAACAAAGCCAAAATACGCACAGGCGCCCCAAGCTGAAAATACGTGGTGTATGCGACAGTTTGTGTATATAGAGAATTGTATGGGAAAATCACCGATCGTAAAAAAATTGTGTAAATAACTATCTCATTTGAAATAAAGTTTTCCTACCTCAAATGTGTGACCAACTTGTCTCTTTTGGCGAGTTTCGAGCCATTCTGACGCCGTTTAGGGAAGTCATCCGGAAGGCCGTTGCTGAAATAATGGGAAGGCCGGTGACTCCATCCATCGCTGGCCAGACCTCACTCCACAAATCGTTTTCTCCTCAACAGGAAAAGTCCCGAATCGCAATAAAAACAACAGTTCCATAAAGCCCAATAAATTTCACTCCAAATACGTGTGTTTCGGCGGCCGAAAGACTCGTGGCGAACGAAAACTTTGCCTTAAAATTCACCTCTTCGGCTTTCCTCAGAGGCTTGTGACCGGGTAGTCAACAACGGAAACTCGCAAGATGGTTTCAGCCTCAACTCTGATTGGTCCATTTGAATTTGACCGCGCGCTGGCAACACGACCGTTGTTGACTGCCCAGTCACAAGTCAACAACGGTCGTGTTGCCAGCGCGCGGTCAAATTCAAATGGACCAATCAGAGTTGAGGCTGAAACCATCTTGCGAGTTTCCGTTGTTGACTACCCGGTCACAAGCCTCTGAGGAAAGCCGAAGAGGTGAATTTTAAGGCAAAGTTTTCGTTCGCCACGAGTCTTTCGGCCGCCGAAACACACGTATTTGGAGTGAAATTTATTGGGCTTTATGGAACTGTTGTTTTTATTGCGATTCGGGACTTTTCCTATTGAGGAGAAAACGATTTGTGGAGTGAGGTCTGGCCAGCGATGGATGGAGTCACCGGCCTTCCCATTATTTCAGCAACGGCCTTCCGGATGACTTCACTAAACGGCGTCAGAATGGCTCGAAACTCGCCAAAAGAAACAAGTTGGTCACACATTTGAGGTAGGAAAACTTTATTTCAAATGAGATAGTTATTTACACAATTTTTTTACGATCGGTGATTTTCACATACAATTCTCTATGTACACAAACTGTCGCATACACCACGTATTTTCAGCTTGGGGCGCCTGTGAAATACGTTGCTCAGAGTAGACCCGCGCTCTACTTTTCGCAACAACTTCCTTCAACCCGCAACAAATGTTTTTGTTGCGCGACAAGTTGATCATGCAAGGTGAAAAACGGAAAACATCGACCCAAACTTGCAACGAAGCAACGTTGCGCGCCAAGTTGAGGGTTTTTGTATCGCGTATTCCGCCGCCTTAAAATAGATCGGGATAGGCGCCGTTCTTTGACATACGAAGGAGGCATCATTTGCCCAGATAAAGAACAGTCCATGGCTGCCTAGAATGCGGCCATACTGTCCTTCTCATGTGATTCAGAAGATATATGGCGTCGAGTTGCAGTATTCCTAAAGGTGCTACGTCATGCAAATTTTATTATCTGGGGAAAACCCAGCAAATTATTCCCACAACTTTATTTGCATGCGCTTACATTATTTTAATAAGCTTATTTTAACGTGAATGTTAGTTCCTGCCTACTCTGGGAGAATTAACTTGAATGTAGGTTTAATCACCTGAGATTGGTTCGTTTGATTTTCTATTGAAACTGAAAAGAATTTACACGTTGTTTGGTAGTGAACTCTGACGTTATGAGCAACTTAGGGGCCGACAATCAGTTGATGGGATCGAACGCCTTAAGTTACAGAACATTGCTTCTTCGAATATCTGAAAACATCACAGCATCTGACTTAGAAAAGTTGAAATTCCTTTGTTTGGATTTTATCCCGGATGGTGAACTGGAAACAATCGATTCAGCCTTGAAGCTCTTCAAGGCTTTGGAGAGGCGCAGCAAATTGGCTGAGAACGATCTAACGTTTCTGTGCTATTTATTGACAAATGTTAACTGCCTCCGTCTGTCACAGGCCATTGGTGATTTTGTTACAAGACGCGAGCTGGAATCGTTGGGCCTCAAAACACAGATGGGTCGAAAGGAAAAGCAAGGACTTCTAAGTACATTTAGTAGAAGTGGTGCCAGAGACGAACATGCGGGAAATGCAGATGCGAACCCTGTTGGAGCACGTGAGTATGCATGCATTTTATTTTGTTGGGCAAAGATGGTTTCGTCGAAGAGGCCTTCACTGTCAAGAAAATCAATGTACTTTTGCTATCATCAATTTGGTGTGACTGTGGCTATTTAATTGTAATTAGACTGGAGATACTTCTGTTATCATTTATTCTTTAATTATTCAAACTTTTCTGATGGTTTTCATAACAAGTCAAAACGCTTAATTAGAGACACACTTACCGTGTGTGGTTCATTAACTCCTAGTATAGTTTTAAACTGTTTTAGGAGTATAATGATTAAAGGATGAAGGATGTCTGTGATCAGCCTAATCCCCCTGAATATTTCTTCTCAATAGTGGTCCCTTGCAGATTGGCTCA
>NC_090874.1:71247449-71252449 GCF_036669935.1 Montipora foliosa
AGATGGTGTCTATATTGCACAGCCACCCCTCTATCCAGCAGTAAAAGATTACAGTGAGATTCAAACCTCACTTTTCTTGTTTGTCTAGTAATGCCGACTCTTGCTAGCTAAATATTCCTGTGTCAACTCAAATTTAAAAGCCAATAAAATGCTGTCGGTAATGTTCATGTGATAAGTTCGAAGATTGGTGGTGTCTTTGAGAACCCCCCTACCCCAAAGGTGGGTCCTGTTCGAGTATAGTAGTTTTGACCGGTTCCCTTGCTTATAAAACACTACTATTACTTGCACTTTGATTTATAGGACAAAAGCCCCTGAAATTAGCATCAAAATTGTTTTATCCAACGCTTACCTCTTTAGGTGAGTTATTATCAGCAATTCCTTGCAGTGGGCAAGCATTTTACATTGTAAAAGAACTAAAATATGGTAAGGATTTGCAGTAAACCGAAAAATCGAAATAACCGCCATCGACACCGCCTTTCCACCGCCTTCGATCTGTGGCTGGTGTGAGCCCGCAATTTTTGGTGCTGGCCTACTGCTGACCAGAGCGGCTCAAATCCAAGATGGCTGATCTTCAACGATGTTTGAGGGGATCGTTTAAGGGTTTTTCCCGCAGGTTCAAGAACAAACGTCATACTGAAAAGTGAAGGAAGTCATTCGAAGGTCATCAAGTAAAGCTTGCTTTGAGAAAGTTTAAGTTTTAGTAATCGCAGTGAAGTGAGACAGAACATGCGTCAACCATTGCTCCCACTTCACTTCCGTTTCCAAGTTTTGGACGATGGTTTTCTTCAAATTTTAATAACTGGGATAGATGAGCTGACGGTCAGGTTACAATGTTTTCAGACTGGACATGCAACTTAATGTTAACTTCATTTTAAGTTAGTGCATGTAAATAAGTAAACGATCTCTTAAAGAAGACACCATTGGTTTATTTGTATTTGATGCATTTTTTGGCTAGACCATGAAGTAATGAGCCTTGTATAAACAAGAGCAATAGCACTTTCTTTAGTGATGTTTTGCGTTCCGGTTCTTTGCTTGTCACTTAACCCATTGTTATTTAATAAAATTTTAATAAAATGATTCTCTTGTCAGAATATATTCATCAATTGGGTTTTGTTTCACTGATTTTTCTATTAATTGGTGTAAATGAACTCCTTTAGATTATTTCTCAGTTTGAAAAGTCACAACCTTTAATAACTTTTTGAGACAAAAAAGGAACAGGACATTATTTAATTGAGGCATCAACAGGTTCTCCTTAAAGCTTTTGAAGACTCCCAAAAAAGATCCTTTAAAAAATCCCTGAAAGATCTTTAAGATGAATCCCTTTAAAATCCTAATGGTGTTCAAGAACCCCCTTTAAAGATGCAATGGTAACTAATTTATTTTAATTACTGAGTTCTCCCAAACATCTGTCTTAGATCTTTGAGGATCTTTAAGGATCTTGATAGAAATCCCTTTAAGGTCCTCAAGAATTCCTTGAGGATCTTTCATGGATCCTAAGGAGATCCTTTGATTGATCCTCAAAGGATCTTTATAAAGATCCTAAAAGATCCTCGAGAATTGTTTGAGGATCTTTCTAGGATCCTAAAAAGATCCTTTGACTGTTCTTGAAAAGATCTTTATCAAGATCCGTGAAGATCCTCAAGGATGTCATGAAGATGTTTGAAAGATCTTTTTGATTAGATTACAAAGATCTTTCCAAAGATCCTTGAAAGATCCTTGAAGGTTAATAGAGGATTTATCAAGGATCTTCAAAGATCTTAATAAAGATCTTTTCAAGATCAGTTAAAAGATCCTTTTAAGATCCTAGGAAGATCCTCAAAGAATTCTTGAGGATCTGTAAGGATCCTTACCAAGATTTTGAAACTTATTCTCACCAGGATCTTTGTAAGATCCTCACAGGATCCTCACTGGCTCTTTGTGGATCTTTAAAACTCCTAATTACAATTGAAGATCTTTAA
The DNA here is from genome assembly GCF_036669935.1 of Montipora foliosa. Lineage (NCBI taxonomy): Eukaryota > Metazoa > Cnidaria > Anthozoa > Scleractinia > Acroporidae > Montipora > Montipora foliosa. The sequence continues at coordinate 71,249,408 of NC_090874.1, forward strand.
AGAACTTTCAAAGATCCTTCAAGGATCCTTGAAAGATCCTCATCTTCAAAGATCTTTTGCAGGTCCTTGACGATCTTTAAGGATTCTTGAAGATCCTCAAGGATCTGAGGTTTTTCACCAGGGTTCACCAAGGTTAGCTGAAAGATTACGGCTAGGGTGATTTCTTGAGGCCTTATCATTTTTTTTTTACGTCGATCCGACTTGATCCAGTCTGACTTTTGTACCTACCTCACCCACAGGGGCTATCATGACAATTTTTCAGTGGTTTTGCAATCTCGATTCCACAGTTGCTTAATCACCCCATGCATTGGGGGGGGGGGGGGGGGGGGGGAGGGGATGGGGAACTATACTTAAGCCAGTTACATATATGTTGTTATAATAAGGCTGCCTATATGGAAAGTGTTTTTTTTTTTCATTTTGTATACAATTAGTAGACAAAGTTTATAAAGTAGCAAGTTGCAAACCACGTCGCTTCTCATATCCAATGGTCGATTATCTTGGAAAAGACGAAAGCGTGTTTCAGGAAGAGAGCTTGCGCATTTTGGCAAATACAGAGAGAAAGAGGCGCATGGAGGCAGAAAAAAAGTTAGAGAAACTTCTTTCTGTTCATCAGTTGGATCGGCTGCTTGTTTTCAATGAGCTCCTCCAAGTTCAGAATACCAAGGATGTAACTGATGACAGTTCTTCTACTTCTAGCACATCATTGGATGAGGGTATGAAGGTCACAGTAACTTTATAATTAAGGCTTCCTTTATTATTTTATTTAACCCTTTGCTTTAAAGGGAACCTCCACTAAAACAAGAATGTAACTTTTAAATACTGAACATAATATAAATTTAATGGTTTATACCATCAAAATGGTTCGAACTTTTTCTAATGGAAGCATTTGAATCTGAAATAAACAAAATTAATTTCAAAAATGCTTGTTTTCGTTTTCAAATTTCCAGTGTGCTGCCATTTTGAATAATTGCGACATGTAATGGTTACCCTATTGTTCCTAAACAAACTATTCAAAATGGCAGTGCCTGGGAAATAAATTTGAAAACCAAAGCAATTTGATGAAAGTGTTTTTGAAATCTCACTTCCACTGGAAAAAGATCGAACAATTTTGATTGTAAACAGTATGTTCAATATTTTAAAGTCAAAGTCTTGTTTTAGTGGAGGTTCCTTTAATAAGCGAGCAGCCCCTTTGATGAGTAAAATCATCTGGCATTGAAAAGGGGAAAATGGTTAGTTTTCGTTTCAAGAGACATGCATGGCTGTAGGGGGACAGTGTTTTAATAGTTTTTTAAATACGGGGTTATTATTGGACCGAGATGTTGTTAGCCCTGTGGCCCCAAAAGGATTCTTCTTTCATGAGGAGCATTGTTTGTCATTAGACAAAGTAAATTCTATAAGTTGCACATTTCAGGTCAAGCTAATTGGTTAAGGTGACCATGGACTTTTAGCCAAAAACATTTTTTTAAATGTATTATTCACTCGATGAATTTCTTCCTTCTCTTCTTCACTCGCAAGAATTGTTAAATATGTTAACACCATACTAAGGTTTCTGGGATCCGCATGGTATATTTTTTTTGTATTATTATTTTAATAGTCCACTTCATAAGACTTCACAAATATACCATTTAGTGTTTTAAAATTTATAAGCAGATTTTGGTTGGGAAAAATCCTTTGGGAAATTTGCATTATCCATAATGTCACCGCAGGCCGGGAGTACCAATTACTAAATAAATACACCTAAGGGGTAGGCAATTGATATTTCATGTAAATTTGATGAATGGTCAGTGTTACAGTAAAACACTTCCATCTGAAGTATGTAATAAAATTAATGAGCAATATTTGTCTGTAAATACAGAGGAGGTGCTTGATTGGGAAGATGACAGTAATCCATCAGGAGAATTTTGGTCGTCTGTCCACGGCGGTATTAAAGAAAAGGTATTGATGTCAGGTTATTTGAATTATTGAATGAACCAGGAACCATTAAAATTATGGATCAATTTTCATCAATCTCTTTCCTATATTTAGTCTTTATCGTCAATTCTGAAAATGAGCTTGAGGTGGCAGCCAGTGCAAAGTCTGCAAAGTGGAGACTGCAGACTTCACACCGGGTACAAAATGCAGACTGAGATATTGACTAGTTTCATCTTACCTATTGATTGACACGCAGTCGCTTCTCAGGGGTCATCTGCCCGGGTCTGTACGCTCTTGAAGGATTGTTCCCTGTCTTTTTTTCTGGAAATGCTGTAATTAGTTTACAAGGAAGTGACTAGATGATTACAAAATAGCAATGTAACATTAAAGCATGCAATAATGAATCAAGTAACGTAAACTAGCTTAGGAGCGGCACGCACAACATTATTTTTAATATTTAACAATAAATTATTATGCTATGAGGGCCGGCGCGCTGGATATGAAGTGATAGATAACCAACGAGGCGCGTAGCACCGAGTTGGTTATAATCATTTTATATCCAGCAAGCCCGAGTAGAATAATCGTTTTATTAAAAACTCCAGGGTCAACAACTCTTCTTTGGTGTTCCCCGGGGGTAGTTGTCGACTAAAGCGTCGATTTCTGCCTCGGAGCTGCAAAAATGCCGTTTTCAGCTTTATTGCTGACACGTTCTTTGACCATATTAGGTACAGCAGGTGTATGAAGACATAGCCTGTGTCCGGAGAGCCAATGAAAATGCTGAAAATCTGATATCCGTAGTTCACTTTTTAATAATTAGCAATTATTCACCGAAGTGGTGGTGAAGAGTTGTTTTAGTATATACTAAAACAGTGAGATGATATTATACCTTGTTACATGAAATTTTCGCGACACGTTAATTTCGCTAATTTCGCGATATCAAAAAAATCGCGAAATTTAAGTAACGCAAACATTACAAATTATTTTTTTTACTGTTCTGAGGCAATGTCTTGGTCATCCTCATCGCTACTGCTTTCTATCTCCTCTCCAGGCGGCACTTCTTTTTTACGGTCTTCAAACTGTCCATTAACTAGTTCACTGTAAGGTCATGTAATGCTGTTCTACTAGCTGATT
>NC_090874.1:71272449-71289949 GCF_036669935.1 Montipora foliosa
TAACAGATGGTCTTATAGAACAGGAGTTCCATTAATTTAAAAGCAGGTCACCCGCGGTATACCGCCATCTGTCAGAAGTTTTGCTCTCACCATCAGCTACTCTGCCTTGAGTTTCACTCAAACCCAGTTGTAAACTTGGACAAGAGCAACTGCCGCTTACATTGATTAGCCAAGGCATCAACTTCAAAAAGTTATTAAAACCTGCTGTCATGTTTTCATGATGACACTGTTAAACAGCAAACTTCATGACTTGTTTAATTTCCTTGCAGCTGTTGTGTCTCGTAAAATACTTATTTAAAGAGAAAAGTGGATGTACACTCAGTAGTTGCATATTGGAGAGAATTATGGCTGAAGTAAGCACTCCTCTTCTCATGGCTGATGGCAGTGAAGTCCAAGAAAACCCCTCAACTGGTAAATAATTATAACATACTTATTATTTCACTAGTACATCATTTACCATATTTGGTCAAGAGAACGTGCAAACTATGAGACGGTAATGCACAGTGTAGTGTCCCCGTTTGACCAGTTTAGAACAGAGCAAATACGGACGGAACGGGAGTTTTTCAATGAAAGAAGTTTTTTTCAACAAGATGCAAAGCCTGAGAATTTAGCTTGTTATCGCTTGTCACTCATCATTAAATTTTTGTTTGTCCCATCAAATAAAGAGTCTTTAGCTGGCCTTTTGTGCTGTTCACATTGTTCACACCCACCCTGAAGAACAGATGACCCATTTGTTTTAAACATCCCTTACCAAATAAAATTGAAACAAAATAACACCTCGCGAAATATCTGCACATATTATATGTTAAACCATCGAATAAGATGTACATGTTTGTATGCAGCACTATACACTGTATTAGATTGTACATAACTACATCTTTTACTGATGTGTATAATAGTTCAGTGAATGACTGAATTTACAAAAATGAAATGACATTTTTGCAGCCAACAATGTTATCTGCAGGGGAGCTGAGTAGGGAAGGGGGTGGTTAGGGTTGGGGTTATGTTATAATCTTCACACAGTTGCTGCTTAAGCTGATAACAGTTTTTCAGATTTCCTCAGGGTTGTCCACTGTTGAATCTCCTTTAAATCTCTCCATTTTGGTTCCACCACCCTGGCCAATCCTCTTGGGATTTATATACTTTTAGAACTAAACTGTTTGTATTGTATTCACCGATATTCAAACAGTTAGAGCCACACACAATGGATATTATGAGATCATTATTTTAGTGGTTAAATTACAACAACAACTGAACCACCAGACCCTGCATGTGAGCAGTCACGCCATGTGTTGATAAGATCACATTCAGTGACTATCATAGTCACTGAATGCACCACTCTGTCCTTTTATCTACATGGCATCTGACAGGATGCGGCGATGCAGATCCGCATAATTCCCTAAAATCCGCATCCTCCTCATAATTACAATATTTTCCGCATAAAACTGAAGAAATGCCTGATATTAGTGATAAAGCAGCTGCTTACCATCCTCACAAACACAAAAGCCAAAGAGATTGGCTGCTAATTGAAACGCTTATTTTCCTGAACATTGAAGAAAACACTCCATTTCGTTCGCAAGGTGACAGAAAGTTCGTAAGCAGTTTCCACACATTTTTCGGCAATGAGCCTGGACTCTTAGACTAGTTAAACCGTTTTCATAACATACCCTAGGCTCGAAATTTTTAAAAAAGATGCAACAAGTTATGGAAATTTAGCCGCAAGTTTTAGTAGCAAATTAAATTGCATCATTTGTAGAAGTAGGGACAATCATCATTGCGATAAAGTTGTACAAAACAAAATAGGAACCCGCAGTTACGTATGTGTAAACAACTGCTGAAAATGGTGAATGATCGAGGGAATGGATCGTGGTTCAACCACATCACAATTATTGCTCCATATCTCCAAATTGAAACAAAATTAATGACGAGAAACAAAATATTTTTTTATCGCTTTATTTATTTTAGCAAATGTTTTGGCAAAATGCCAATTACTAATAAAGTTAAACCCTTTTATTTTAACCGTGAAAGCTGGTTGCAAATTGGCGACTCGTCCAGATATCTTAATCGCAAAGGGAAAAAATTCTGCAATCAGTCATAAATGCGACTGTATTGGTCGCAATTTCGAATTATACTGATTTACCATAAGCATGTAAATACATTGGACGAGCCTAGGGTTAGCCAAATTGAGAGTTTTGGTTACTTTCCAAAACATAAAACAATGACCTGCAATGAGTGACCTGTGGAATGTGACCTGTGTTTTAGACCCGCCGTATATGAAACCTTCTCGGAGCTCACTGGTCAACTGAGAGTTATATCCCACTGTTAATTATCCCTGTGATGTTCTTTCTAATTTTGATCTACACGCAATTTATAATGTATTTTATTAATTTATATTATATTTCGTGTCTATGAATCTGTAGTGCATGCTTGTAGGAGAAAGGTTAGAAAGTACATGTGTTAAGTTAAGCTATAATAATATTGTTATTATTAACAGGAGGTTCATTTTTTTGTGCCATTTTTGATTGTAAATGGTTTGGTTTCCATTTTTAAGAACTAAAAAAGAACAAATTCAATTGGCATTCATGATCTTGTTTACTAGGCTTTCTTTCATATAAATGTGTCTTTTAAATTTCAATTTGTGAAGAAAGATACTTTCATAAGATTATTACAAGATTTCAGGGATTTATACCTCTGATGACCAGTTCACTTGTTTTGTTATTAAACAGATGCACCAGTTGTGGTGGTGGAATTGCCTTCTGTCCATGAAGAATTTGTGGATAAAGGTACGTTCAGAGCTTATATATTGAACTCTCCCCCTCTGAAGACTGAAACTGGTCTCTTTTACATATTAGATACCACAATTCGTTGTTCATACTTCTGTTGACAAGTTCACTTTCTTCTCTTGCTAAGCAGATCATGAAACAGTTGCAATTTTGGAATTGGTTTCTCTCCCTGTACCTGAAGAATTTGTGAACAAAGGTTCTTTGCTAGGTTGGAAGCATACATGTGTATTAAATCAACTCTCCTGAATATTGAAACTGGTTTATTTGCATAGAAAGATACCAATCTTTAAATAATTTTTCAATGGCTTAATTCTTTCCATTGGCCAATTCATTTTCTAATCTTGCTAAACAGATGCACCAGTTGCAATGGAATTGGCTTCTGTCCCTGTCCCTGAAGCATATGTGAACAAAGGTACATGTACCTAATTATACATTGTACGTTCATAGATTGGAAGCTTCCATGATAATAATTATTAGAATCAACTCTCGATCCTCTCCTGAATATTGAAACTGGTCTCTTTACTTGGATAATTGGTCTTGAAGCTAAGGCCCACCTTTATAAACCGACAGTCTTTTTGACAGTTTGTTTTTGTTATGGAAATTTGCATTGCTTATCGACTAGCAATCTAATTGGATGAATTTCAGCTCAGGGCGAAATTTTCATGTATTAAATGAAAATAATTATTGTTCTGCGGCACATAATGCCTGTCGGTTGAAGGTGGGCCTTTAAAAAAATTATCCAATGGATTTATACTTTTGTTGACCCATTCACTTTCTTCTTTTGCTAAAACAGATGCACCAGTGGCAATGGATTTGTCTTCTGTCCCTGTCTCTGTAGAATATGCGAACAAAGGTATGATCATAGATTGGAACCTGCATCATCATCATCATCATCATCATTATTATTATTATTATTATTATTATTATTATTACTATTATGATTATTGTTATTGTTATAACCAACTCTCCTCTCTCGAATATGGAAAGTGGTCTCTTTACTAACTAGATACCAGTCTTTAAAAAAAAATTCTTCGGTGGAATAATATTTTTGTTGACCCGTTCAGTTTTTAATCTCCTACTAACACTTGAAACAGTTGCAATGGAATTGCCTTCAGTCTGTATCCCTGAAGAATTTGTGAACAAAGGTGCAGTACATTCAAACAGTAGTACATTGGTAGCATATTATGTGAACTCTCCTCTCCTGAATACTGAATACCAGCCTTAAAAATGTTCCTCAGTCATGGATTTATACTTCTGTTGACCTGTTCACTTTCTTCTCTTGCTAAAAAGATGCACCAGTTGCAATGGAATTGTCTTCTGTCCCTGTCTCTGAAGAATATGCAAACAAAGGTGGGTTCATAGATTGGAAGCAAAATTAATTATTATAATCAACTCTCCCTCTCATGACTATTGAAGGTGGTCTCTTTAAATATTTAGCTACTGGTCTTAAAAAATCTTCAAATGGATTTATACTTCTCTTGCTAAATAAACAGACACACCAGTTGCAGTGGAATTGCCTTCTGTCCCTGTACCTGCAGAGCAACAGCCTCCTTCTGTAGTACAAGACCTTGAACAGTTCACAGCACAAGTAGAAGTACAGCTGGATCAGGTTACTTTTCAGTTGGTCGAGGAAGGTACCAAAATGGTACCTGGCCCATCAGTGTCATCTCCACTGAATACGGATAATGCATCTGCAGCTGTAGAACAGCAATCAACAGGTAACGAACCAGTCCTCGATGAGCCAGTCATCATTGAAGAGCGAACAGAGCGAGTAGAAACTGTGACTTACGAGATAGTAAAGGAGGGAACAAGACGAGCCAGGGCGAAACTTTTTGACAGCAATGGTTATTCCTACAATATAAAAACAGAATCAGCTAAAGTCACTTATTGGCAGTGCACCGTGCGTCCCAAGTTGAACCGTTGTAAAGCTAGTGTTGTACAACGCGGTGATGTGTTTCAGGTGGGGCACCACAGCCATAATCATCATCCAAAAGTGGGAGCAGCAACCAACGAAAAAATTGCATCAATGGTGAAAAAGAAGGCCTTGAGCAATCTGCTAAAACCTGCACCTGCTATTGTTAAAGAGGTTAGTGTATTGATTTGAAACTCACTGGGAGCAGGGATGGTGCAGAGGTGAGAGCACTTGACTTACCCACCAATGTGGCCCGGGTTCGATTCCCAAACTGACTCAGCATCATATATGGGTTGAGTTTGTCTGGTTTTCCTCTGGGTACTCAGGTTTTCCTCTGTCCTCGAAAACTAACCTGTGATTTGATATTAGTTGATTTGAGTTGATTTCTGTGCAGTGTCCCCTACCCCTTAAAATAAAGTACAGTACCTTGTTCTTCTTGTTCTTCCTGTTCTTGTTTTTGTTCTTGTTCTTGTTCTTGTTCTTGTCCTTATTCTCCTTCTTCTTCTTCTTGTTCTTCTTCTTCTTGTTCTTCTTCTTCTTGTTCTTCTTCTTTTTCTTGTTCTTCGTCTTCTTCTTCTTCTTCTTCTTCTTCTTCTTCTTCTTCTTCTTCTTATTATTATTATTATTATTATTATTATTATTATTATTATTATCATTAATAGCCCCAGGACACCGCGTGTGCATTAGCTTGGCCTTCATTCCAGTTCGCAGTTCCATTCTTCAACTAACGCAATTGTTATCGGTGTATTTTAACCCTTTCACTGCCGAGGGCTTCCCCATTGACGAGTAAAGTCGTCTGGCGTTAGACTGAGTAAAATCTGTAAGTGTCAATTTGCATTTTTGGCGGTGAAAGGGTTAATAAAGGTGAAGGTGAAGTCACTTTATTTTACGTCAGTAGTTCCTTCAGTTACGAGGCTGGTATCATTGGAATCCGACGGTGCGCCCCTTTACCCCCCTTCCCCCCCCCCCCCCTTCCCCCATCCTCTCTGTCAGTGCTCCATTTTACGGGTATTTAATGCTATAAATACACGGATCAGAGGAAAGTCGAAACAGACGTTGAAGTCCCCGTCATAAAGCCATCGTCATAAATACGTGATATAAACACCTTCCTTTTGTATTTTCTTCTTGATCTCAAAACAGGTTATTAAGGAAGAGTTCGGAGACATTCCATTACCCATTGCACTAAAGCCAGACTGTCTTGCTAGGATTGCTAACAGAGCTAGGCAGTCTGTAAGGTCTCAGGATCCCCCTAAAACCCTAGCTTTTGAATTGGATGAAGACCATATACCACAAGGCTTTCTCAAAGGAGACATCGTAAAGCAAGGGAGAAGGCACCTGATATTTGCAACAGGCGAACAACTGCGTCTCTTGAGAAAGGCGAAGAATTGGTACATCGATCAAACGTTCCAATTTTGCCCGGAAAAATTCGAACAGCTATTTACGATAAGTGCCTTTGTGTCTCTTGAAGATGATGAAGCTAAACAAGTGCCTCTTGTCTTTGTTCTCATGTCTGGCAGTGAAAAGAAAGACTACCGTAAGGTAATGGGAGAAATAAAATATTTGCGTAGTACATTCATCTGTAAGTAGACGAAATTTACGAATGGCAAATGACAGAATTACACAATGCAAAAATTGCATCTTTCTTAACAAGTACAGTATGTTGTGCCTAAGTTTTTTGATGCTCTTACATCTGTTTTCCCCGATAAGATCAAATGAATTTTATATTGCAGGCAGTGTAACTGAGCCCTATTGATTTAACCTTTTTTGTAGGTTTTAAAGCAAATCCTAGAGATCTTGCCCACTTTACCAGCAGTTAGGCAAATCACTGCCTTCTATGAACAAGCACTGTGGACTGTGTTGCAACGACTGCTCCCAGATGTAACGGTCAAGGGGTGCGTTTATCACTGGACCCAGGTCGCGTGGAAGACAGTAAGTGCAAAAAATCTAAAAGGGTCTTCTTAATTAAAACTGGTTCCTCACTTTTTCATAAGCGTGAATGTAATCTCAACAACCGAAAAATGGGTGTGTCCAGAGTGGCAAGTACTTAGATGAATGCCGATTTCAATGAGGGTCACGAAGTATCGCCTTGCTCTCCTCCCCAATAGACCATAGTATTGGACTGGAAATAGCTTGCAGTGGAGGCTAATGCGGGGGAATATATTTAAATGTATTTGCATTTGAAAAGATTCCCCCGCATTAGCCTCCATTGCAAGCTAGTTCCAGTCCAATATTACAACTTCAGCATCACTCATGTTTCAGAATACAGACAATTAAGGACGGTTCTTCCCTGTTGTGTGATTATGCGGGAAATGTAGATCTTAACAAGTGTTTTTAAACTCTGAAAAGAAAATTGGGGGTAACCACGCATTTTTCAAAGATAATTCATGAATAATATTTGTAAAAAGCTTTAAAATACAAAGCAGTGTATGGTGTTCTTTCAAAAAATTGAAGCTTAGTTATCTCTCAAAAATGCATAGTTACCCCCAATTTTCTTTTTGGATACCAATTTGTAAACCGCGCAAAAATATCCCTGAATTAGTTAACATCACCGATAAGAAAGCCGAGTATCTCGAGATGCGCAGATCGTAACGCCTTATTACAAAACATTATGGGATTGAAATGCGGACAAACAGTGCAAGAATGTCTTTGTCTTCGTCCGCATATTACCACAATGCTTTGGGTACTACATCGTGACGTCAATTGAAAACAGTGCTCTTCTGATAAGTAATAATGTAAAAAAAAAAGTGTTGTTATTATTGTGTAAAGGGACACTTGCACCTAATTAGCTGCATTTCTGGGCATAAGGGAGAGATAAGGCATACGCGAGCGTAGTCATGTCGTCGGAGATGTTGAACTCTTGCTATAAAAAGGTGGACAAACTGCTACTAAATGATTTTTTGAATGTACGAAATTTCGTGTATTATAAAATCATTGCGTTCTCCTGTTACATGATAACTTAAAGTCGCAATTGGTAAGCTCAGGGTGCAGGGATGGCGCACTCGTCTCCCACCATTGTGGCCCGGGTTCAATTTCCCAGACTCGGCGTCATATGTGGTTTGAGTTTGTTGGTTCTCTACTTAGTACTCTGCACCGAGAGGTTTTTCTTTGGGTACTCCGGTTTTCCCCTCTCCTTAAAAACCAACATTTGATTTGATTTGTGTTAATTTGTTGATTTCAGTTTATGTACAGTGTCTTAGAACACTAGACACTTAAAATTAATAAGATCCCTTTCCTTTCCTTTCTTTACAACAAAATTGACAGATGACTTGGTAGCGCAATCGCACTGTAACGATTCTCTATGACTTGAGATGTAGGATGTCATTATTTCACAATTACATTCGTTCAAATCCCCCAGACTTTGAATTGTACATTCTACAAATACTCCATGTGGCTGCTTCGGCCTTCTTACACTCGTTTTTGCCGTAAGATTCTGGCGTCACTAAAATCTTTCTTTGTTCGATTTAGGTTCAAGAGCTTGGACTTCAGATGGAGTATAATAATGACAAGGACACTAATCTTTTTCTCCGCAAAGTCCTGGCGCTGCCATTTTTGCCACACGAAGAAATTCAACCCACGTTCGTTCGTTTGTGGGTGCAAGCCACGACTGCCCCGCTGCAGTTGTTTATACAGTATGTATCTTCAGCCTGGATATACAACACGGCCTGGCCTCCATCAACGTGGAGCGTGTTTTCGGCACTTGCTAGGAGCTATAAAGATGTGGAAGGGTGGCGTCAAGTCCTTAAGACCCGGAGTTCGAGCTCTAGCAAGGGTCGGACACCTGCGGAAAAAAAACTGTTGAATGTGTATCTTCTCGTTAACCTTCTTCACCAAGAAGTATGTTGTCTCACTCCACAAACGAAGGCACTCTCTGAAAAGAAACTGCTACGGATAAGGAATCAAAAATCAAGGTCATTGCAAGCAAAGCTTTGTCAAAACTGGGAGGATTACAGTAATCAAACAAAGTCAGCTGCTCAACTGTTAAAGGCATGCGCAGATGTAACTGTACTTTACGTCTAGGGCTTGAAAAGCAAAGAAAAAAGTGTAACTTCTGAGAGACTAAGAAAGGAAGTCGAGAAGAAATATCATCCGTGAAGTACCCATCTTTCCAAGCGAATCTTCTTATTCCATCCGCCGAGTCTTTGGAAAACCCTATCACTGACACGGCTATAGGCCCTTTGCACGACCGTGTCACGTGACTTTTTCAATCATAAAATAGTCGTTGTACAAACTAGATGCCAGAAATGGAATAAGCGTAATGAAATTAGAATGAATGTCAACTTTGAGGCCACAGCTACTGGATGGCAAGCTTTGCCATCCAGCACACAATTGTTTCACATATTTCAAACTTGCAAACCGCTCGAAAAGCACGCACTTAAACGTCCGTGACCTCAAAATTGACATTCTTACTAATTTCATCAGGCTCTTTCTATTTCTAGCATTATTTTGTACCACGACCATTTTTTTTTTAAATGATTGACAAGGTCACGTGACACGGTCATGCAAAGGGCCTATTGGCCGACGTTCTGGTGGCTCCTCCTGACCGAAAGGAATGAGTCCCTAAAGGGAATGATTAGAGACAGTCAGAGACAACATTGTGGAGGCCTTTGGCCAGCTGATCTGGGAAAGTCGTGTTACATGTACGTGCGCTTGTCCTTTTGGCCAACTAGTACTAGTATGACGATTTGGTTTTAATTGACGGCCATTAGAGCGGTTATCAATTGAGTATCGAAAGTAATTAGCGAATTGCTTTAGCTTTGCATTACTTCACTCGGCGATTGGTTCAAATTTGTCGCGCCACTTTTTCAACCAATCAGAAGTGAAACCAAAACCAATCTTGGCTCGCGCGTACACATTTTACCTCGCTTTTGTGTCGGCTACGTGTAATTACTTCGAGTTTTAATTGGTTTACTGGATTGTCTCCGCCCCTTTTGATTGGCGAAAGTAATTACTTTGGTTTTGTTTTCACGACGCTCGATTGAAACTCACTATACTGAAATAAATTCATCAGAGATAAGTTATGTTAATAGCTCCTTAGACCAACGGTAATCGTAGATTATAGTGCGTCGCCTTGGGGCTAATGCACGTGTATCGGTTCCCACAAAGAATTGTAATCCGTTTACTCTTAGACTGAGTTATAGGGAGTTGATTTCTCACTCTAAATTACTTGAAATGAAACTTTTGATTCTTTCTCCATACGTTAGCAATCGCAGCTTCAAATTTCAGAGAAATCGACCGATCCTGGAATATGCTATGATTTTAGGTCAACAGATTACGGGCAAGTTTGGGCATTGAGTTACGCGGTGACAGATATCAAACATATTCTTTTCACAAAATTCCTCCGAATTGCAAAGTATCCTCTCAGAAAACAAGAGCAACATTCTAAAAGCTTATTCTACGCAAAAAGTAGGTTCTGGAGGTAGTTTTGAGTTGAAAACACGTTTCCGACCGAAGGTTTGATCACGGCGCGTGGAATAACTGAGACGCTAACTTTTATTTGACATGAATATCCCTTCACATAAAAATCGCCATAACAACCGTCCAGATGTTTTCGCTTGGCTCTAAAGAAGCTGTTTATGTAATTTTTTCCGCGATTTCGACTAAAATTTCCTGTTGTTCACCCTCCTGCGAGGAAGCCATATAGGCTCTCTCAAAGGCGAACTTGGGCAAATCAGAAAATAATGTCATTTCAACTGATTCCGATAAAACTGGCCAATGATTGGCTAATTACCATATCTCGTTATTGACACTCCAAGAAGTCAATACTTTCCTCGTCAGGCTTTGATCTAAGAAGTATTTAGAAAAGAAAAGATTGATCTTACCTTATAGTTTGTCGAAGTCTGATCCAAAACCACGAGACCATGTGACCAAAAATACTATTGTGACGTTCAAAAGGGCGCAAAACAAACGCTCGGTGTGCTGGATGCTATTCTGACGTTTCGATTTGGAACCGACCTACAACCTCTTTTCTCGATTTCTCGCGCTTGGAACGTGCACAGGCCTCCCACGAAAACACAGCTAACACCCAACCACGTCGACGCAAAAACATGCCAGGCAGACATTAGAGTGTTTTCACTCACTTGGTCTGTAACCTTGTTTTTCCAATGAAACAAAGAAAATGTTTGCAAGATAATAGAGCCCAATTCCCGGAGGACAAGTTGGGTACACCAACATATATGGCCGCCGTTCCATTGTTTACGAACACTGACATGGCCGCTGCGACGTCAAGTGCAAACACTATATACTCCCTGATCGGGAAATGCAACCCGCGAAATATGCCTCATTCCAATATTTAGGATCTCCTCTGATCTTAACCTGAAACCCAGCCAGCTATCACTAGAACATACAAGTACGCGTTTGTTAGATGTCGACATGAGCCATAATAGGTTCTTCATGTCGATTGTTCTGCAAATCAGCCCCTTCGACTACATCTCTAATACCCCTTTTACACACGCACGAAATGGAGTGCCGAGCACACCTCCAGAGATGTGCTCGACAGCCCTATAATTTCCTCTGTTAACTCACTTCGATTCTTTAAAGTGTACATGACAGAAAATCTTTTTTTTACGTTTTCATTTGCATCAAAATGTGTAATTCACGGATTCAGCTTTAAAAATGAGGGGAAAAAGTTTTTCGCTGAAAAATTGTTGGTAAAGCATCTCTGCTGAAAATGAGCTGAACATAAAGATGCAAATTTGCCGACTGGCTCACCAAAATCAACACAATGTCGACGAACGAATTTAACCCATTGAAGCCTAGCACTATGCTCGAAGGGAACAAATGCGTGGAGATTCCCGGCGTATATTGCGTATTCGTAGAGCTTTCGCCGTTGGGCGTTCCGGCCACATAGTATCGTCCTCCTTTCTTCACAGGTTTTCTCTTGCTTTTCGCCATGTTTTGCTGCGAGTCAAGTAGACTGACGTCACACAAGCAAGTCACATGATCTTTTGGCCACGCGCTTCCGGCGACACTTTTGAAGCGAAAAACATCGAGTTTTTCAGCTCGAAAAAACAAACTTTCTAACATTTTAGACCCCTTTTAAGCTCAAAATCCTCTCTTTTACTTATCAAAGCAGTGCCGTAGCCAGAAAAAAATTATGACTGAGGCAATATCCATGGTTAAATTCTCTTCGTAGGTATTTTAGGTGTTTATGATGAGTACATTTTAAAGACAACACTGGAATCACCCTTTATTTTAAAAAATCACGAAAAAATGACTGAGGCAAGTGCCTCGGTTTGCCTCATACTGCCTACGGCCCTGCAAAAGATCAGAAACCGAAATAAAAAATGTTGTGTCATATACACCTTAAAGAATGTTACACATATTATACCTTTAACAAGGTGGCAATTTTGTTTAAAGTATTAATCGCTAGAAAGAGTGTCGATTGTCCTAGTGTTTCTTTGCATGATGTGTTTTAGTGTGATGCGCCTTTTAAAATTGACATTAAACCACGCCCAGTCAGTATTTTTAGTGATCAAGATCATCGCGTTTCTGATTGGTTATTGACGATTGCATTAATAGGTTGTAAGTTGCTAATATCCGTGGAATAATTTTGAGTGTATAGGGTGAATAAAATATCTTTCGTGCACTTCATGATTTATGTTCATTTATTATCTTTTGAAAGTTCTCAAACAGACCTCTTTAAAGTTGAGTGCTTATTTACCTGGCCTTTTAATGAAAGTGAGGCTGGTGTTGACCCTGTTATGATATAGACTTCCATCCTTTTCCTATGTTAATGATCTTGTTGTCGTGCTAATTAGTAATAATTTACATAAGAAAAGCATTGAGGTTCTTATCAAAACAAGGTCAACTCCAGCCTCACTTTCATTCATAGGCCACGTAACTAAGCACACAACTGTAAAATGGACTATTGGACTTGCCTCACGGCTCGATAAACTTTGAAAACATCACTCAAGCCCATAAATCACATAATACACGAGCGATTTTTATTTGCTATTTACTCAAAATTACTCCATGGCCGTTAGGAAATAGTCTAGAAGATGAAAATACGAGAGAATACAGTTGCATGTTGTCTTGATTGGTATACATCGAAAGAGATTTAATTAATTAAGGTGGCTCCCCAGAGTACATGCGAATACCATCACTACAGGGGATGAGTTACAACAGGAAAACTTAAAATTTTCCCTGTAGAGATTCACCAGTATGGGTCCCGATATAAGCCCATATAGTAAGGCTTATTTTTTGGGTGTCAATTTTTGGAGTAAGGCCGTTACCATGGCAACATCTGGCAGATGCATGGAAGATGGTATTTTTCTTTCTATTCCTATTTTGGTTTACATTCCTTAATATTTATACTTTCCGTTGGTGATTTTTTTTTTCTTCTTTGCAACATTATGGAAATGATATTGCCTGACATTTTGAGGTGGTAAAAGTCAAGGTCTTTTAGGCGGTTTTGCAATATTCTGTAATTTGTCTTTTTTCTAAATATATTTGATTAGCTCTGACAGATTTTAACAAATATAGGGTATTTGATAGGAACTGTATGTGGTTAGAACTGAGCCAATTTTCAAAGGGAACGCGAGAAAATAAGCAGTTAATTGCACAGATTTGGTCACGCTGACGTCACAAAAATCAGAAAAACAAGTACAGAACAATGCAGTAAAATACCTTTTGGGAATTTGACTCTATTATTATGCAAAACTTTTGGGGCCATTTTCTATTGTTTTGTACTCAACAAACCAAGAATTGTAACCCACAAAGTATTGGTTTGTAATGGACGACAATTGTTATTCTTATTACCCGCCTCCAATAATTTGTGGGTTACAATGATTGTCATTCGTTACAATCCAATAATTTGTGGGTGGCAATAGGCCTTATGCATGATAACGAAATATGCTCAAAATTCCCAACCAAGCCCCTTTTGCACAGTTATTCTCATTATCTGAACATGGAATACTGTCCGCAGGTGGGTTTTCTTTACAAGTTTTGAGCAACTTCAGAATACCCCGCCACAGCTAACCACTGTTGTTTCCCCTATGCGGCATCTCTTGAAGAACGAGACTTAATACACAATAGAGCCTATTCTTATTCAATGAAATGCAAATAAGTGGCAGGGTATTCTGAAGTTTAGCCCAAGTTTGCTCCTTTGGCATTTAGATCATGTTAAAATTTACAAGTCGAGGCTTGGTGGTGAAGTTAGGTAGTCAGACGTTATCGCGCATTAAGCGCTGTTGTTCCTCACTATGATCGAATAATTATGTATTTTCTATTGGTATGAAAGGTATTGAGAAAAAAGGTTTATGGCTGCGGCTTTAACACTCAGTCTCGCGTTAAATCAAGTTCTATTGTTCAGTGTTCCCCTAGAGATTCAACACCAGTGAGTTGACACTAGAGTACTGACAAGACTAGTGTTACACTGTGTTTCTCTCAAGTATGACCGCAACCAATGTCTGTGCAACGCCCACGGAATTTACATGATTAACGCTGTTCCCCTCGGAATTGCCTATGAAGGGTTTTCACATTACTTCATCGCCACGATGTTGGTGGACAAAAAGAAAAGTTCTCTCATTAGCTCTTTTTGTTCGTCCACCACCAATTCTACATTGCAACATTGTTTTTTGTGTCTCTAGAGATTGTTTGCAAAACACTTATAGATAATTGCCTATTTATAAGGAGTTTTGCAGAGTATTCATTTTCTCTATCGCAAAGCAGTCTACGACTTACGCGCTGAGTTGTTTAAAGCTTATTTCGAATCCGTTGATGATGTCCGAAATCGAGGAAGACGAAAGAATAGCCGACACAAGAAGATAACGCGGTGAGTTTGCGACTTCCGAAAACCATGCGTTGGTTCAGCAAGTTTTGGGCTTTTTAAGTACTAATGTCAATTCAACTTGATCCTCAGGGAAAGAAACTCCAGGCAAAACAGGCGCTCGACACATACACGGCCCAACTGAAATACAAAGGAAACCAAAAGCAATTTAAGCTCAACGCAGACCTCGACAACATATTGGACCAGATACAAGCATCGACCTGAAGAAACCAACAGCAGCAGCAGCACAACCTCTCTCGTGACTGAGGACAAAAAAGCTCATCCACGAGCGGAAGCAAAGATCGTCGATTGGTACAAAGACGTCGAAGAATACGAATCATAACGTTGGAATTTGCGTCCACGAAAAACAGGCAACAAAAGCGGCCAGCAAGGAAAGAAAGCTGGCAAAAGACTTCAAACTTGTCGATGAGAAATGGAAAAAGGTACGCTCACGCTTGTCTCTGATGATCAGAGTTTTCGTGGTAAGTCTCAGTAACTTGCTTTAACATGTAAAGTGATACTTGGATTTCTCGTGCTACTCTGCAAGAGTATCCATTCCAAATGTATTCTCTAATTGATAGGAAACAGAAAGTGTAAAATGTACGTTCGTTTCAACGAAGTGAATTAGAACGTAAAAATAATTTGGTTACTATTTTTCCTGAGCGACGTGTAACGACATGTAATTAGTGCATGCGCGTAAAGAAGTGAACAAAATATTGCAGACTCAGAACATCTGAAAACTAGACGCTTCATAAAGCGTACACTGTCTGTGGTACGTGTTACACAAAAAAGGAAGGCACTGAATTGGGTGGTATTGAACTGCCGCGTCCCAGTCAATTTTTTCAAGTGGGGGGTCATTAAGACTTTTGCGGGGTCACTCACATGTCGCGCCAGCAGAGGCCCTTTGGCTCACACGTTCACACGTTTAATTATTTCGTTATGTCCTGTCCCATTTTGAGGTCTTTTAGTTTTTTAAGCTTTGGTAATAAATTCAGTTTAAAGATAACAAAACACGGTCTTGACTAAAATTCACTCGTTTCTTCTTTAAACAAATAGTCTGCAAGAAATGACGTTTTCCAGTATGTCTTGCAGTTGCACTAAGCAAACGTTTATTGCACACACTAAGAAAGGACTGAGGGTGTTGTTTCCGCTTCATAATTCCTCTTCATGTTAGTCTAATCTGATGCCACCAGAAAAAGACAAGCCAAAAGACAGTTGAAGAAAAAAATTAACATAGTTTTTATATTTTACTCTGAATCGAATTCTCATCGAAAGATTAATGACAATCGATGTTAAAAACACGAAGATTTCTGCAGTCTCTTACTTTTATGAATAAATGTTTTGTCAAATAGAAGGAATTGATCACGTGCTAGGCAACCATAAAGATGCACGTGATCACCTTGTG
The DNA here is from genome assembly GCF_036669935.1 of Montipora foliosa. Classification (NCBI taxonomy): domain Eukaryota; kingdom Metazoa; phylum Cnidaria; class Anthozoa; order Scleractinia; family Acroporidae; genus Montipora; species Montipora foliosa. Next base: position 71,288,316 of record NC_090874.1, read on the forward strand.
TCAACTGAATGAACTACGGGAAACACAGGCAGCCCAAGCTCGGTGTACGATTTATAGACTTTGTATGGGAAAATATATTTTGAGCTTATAAATGCTAAAGCAAGCTGTAAATGTAGAAATAAACTTCACTTACCTCTACGTACAGTTGTCGCCGTCTTTTCTGTGCAATCGGAGGACAAACTGCGTCCGTTTTAGACGGGTTTGTGGCTTACGAATTTTTGTGATGTCGTTAGTTGTCGTTTCCCCTCATAACAACTAACGACATCGCAAAAATTCGTAAGCCACAAACTCGTCTAAAACGGACACACTTTGCCCTTCGATTGCACAGAAAAGACGACGACAACTGTACGTAGAGGTAAGTGAAGTTTATTTCTACATTTACAGCTTACTTTAGCATTTATAATGCATCCGTCAATTGAAACTCCCACCCCCAGGTCCCGGGGAAGGGTGGGGGATTATAGCGGCATTGAAGCGCTTTTGAACAACAATCTGTCCCTTGGGGGTGGTATATTTGACTGATTTTGACTTTGGGTCCCGTCCCCACGTGAAGCAAGTGAAGTACTGGCATTCGAGTATCTAAAGATGGCGGAAAGCCTGAGAAAGGCAAAGCCTGGTTTTCACGAGCGACGCAAGTGCAAGGAAAAGCGCAAAGCATAAGAGCGCTTATTTCACCGTGAAAACAGAGTTCAAACTTTTTCCTTTTCTTTGTGCTTGCGCTTATGCTTGCGTTCGCTGCAGTCATCTGAAAATGAAACGCAGCGTAAGCACCACAGGAAATTTGCTACGTCTGGCCAATTAAAGCTCTCGTTCCAGATTCTCCGCGTCTGAGGATATGAACAAAATGGCGGATGCCGTGGTTGTTATTTAATGCTTTAATATTTCGACGTTCGTTTTCACTTGCATAAGCTGCTTATGCTTGTGCTTGTGCTTGCGTCGCTAGTGAAAACCAGGCTTAAGAGCCCACCGTGGGGGAGTGGGGGAGTACTCTCTCATATACGCTATTATAATATAGGAATGAGCTGCCCGATAGGGTAAGGTTTTTGAGGTGATCAGGGTTTCCTTTTTGGTATTTTTGGTATTGTGATCCTTAGATATTCCTTAGATAGGGTCACTAAATTGCAGTATCCACCCCAACCCGCAAAACGAAAAAGATACGGTTAACTGAACTACACGCTTGAATACACGTTTTCAAGTTTAACCATTAAGAAATAGAAAACATGTACTGTGTTTCTATAACTCGATAGAAACACAGTACATGTTTTCTATTTCTTAATTGTCGGAAGCCGGAATACCACTCCCCTCGGAGGTAAGAGTTGCTTTAATCCACGCATATCATTCTTTGACTTCGCCATCCACAGCAAATGATATTCAATCTGAGTTCGTGGGTTCCTTTAAACTTAACTTGAACCAGGCAAAATTAGTATGTGTGATATGCAGCGTTATGTTAATTTCACTTTGAACGTTGCCGAGACAGTTTTGTGATAAGATGGTCTTGAGCAATAATGAAATATGGGTGCTTTGCCCATATTTAATAGTTGAACAAAAAATGTGTCTTTAATTAGCATTGTACCAGTAACTTGAATGCACTCTTCACAAACCGAAAGCAGAACATTTGAAATTTCTTTCCATAGTAG
>NC_090874.1:71292449-71314949 GCF_036669935.1 Montipora foliosa
GCAAATACAAACTCACGACGCGCAGATGGTATATTTAATAAGTTAACACACCAGAAAGACGCTAACCGCATTTTGACACGAAAATCCTTTACTATTGCCATAAAAACTATCCAGTTAAGCTCGCATATTATAAAACATGATGAATTCATAGAGGCCACCTTTTCCTGCGAAAAATGTTTTGAAACAAACAACACATTTGCTATTAGAGACAAAAACCCCATCCTATTTTATTACGTGCGTGAAGAGAAGAAACTCAGTCATGTCAAATATACGCAATATTGCAACAAAATAAATTTCAGGATCAAACCGTTTCCATGAAGAACCTTTTCCTTGAATAATGAAGCACAAATAGAAGACAAGCTTTCTTCCAAAGAATTGTTGGCTGTCACATTTCCAATTTTTCTTTACCTGAAGACTGTGCAGAGTTCATCACAGATCCAGTTAACGATTCGTTCTGTCTTTGTTAAACCGATAAGTTACCAGAGCATTTTCCATTTGGTTTCAGTGTTCTTCATAAAAGCACACTTGGTAAAATATTAGAAATACAGCTCACTTTGATTTCGGCTTGGCGGGCGATAGATTGTTGTCGAAGTCCATTACTCATCGCTTTTAAGATTCCAAATATTTTTTTTCACCGCCTGTGTTGTTTATCCAATTGACTTTCCATTATTGAGCTCCAAAAGGGTATATTTTGTTTAAAGGGAGTTTAATGTCGGACAGCAGTGGACGTGACGTACGGCAAGCATTCCATCAAGTATTTTGGGCCTTCCCAATGGCGCAGACTCCCAAAGAGTGTAAAGGCTGTATGCAATTTGAATCATTTTTAGAATCATACAAGAAAATTGACTTCATTTTCAATTATGAATGACCTGACCTAGGGGTCGGACTGTTTTTATGCAGTTCTTTAAATTATCCTCTTTGTAGTTTGAGTCATTTAAATAGACGTTTTAGTCAGTTAATAATTAGGATATAATTATAATCATAATTAGTCAGTTTATAGATAGTCTTTTTAAAATTGTAAACAAATGTATTCAGGCTCAGTAAATATTGGAGAACATTTACCTCGACTACGTCTCGGTAAATATTCACCAATATTCACTTCGCCTTCGGCGAATAATTGTATTAGTGTAATTTTCAGCGGTGAACATCAAGAAAGTGCAAAACAACGGGGTAAAGCAAGATAAAAGGGCACAAAAAGTGCTTGATTAGCTTAGCAGCCGCGCCTCCAAAACGTCATATTCTCCGGCTAGCGCGGTGAATATGACACTAAAATTTTTTATTCACCGCTGAAAATTACACTAATATACATTAGCCGGATTACGAAGCCCCGGATAGGACAGCCATCCAGAATTTGAGATAGAAAGACTAACAAGACGGCTTATAATTCATCCAAAACGACGTTTTCAGTAGTCCTTAAACTTTAATAATCATGTAAGACTATCAACATTTTATTTTAATAAGACACATTTACTATATTTGTTACACACAACTAGCATAGCTGTTCAAGATGGGCAACAATAACAGAATAGAAAAGGCTCAAAGAAAGCAATGATAAACAACAACGTCTGCACTGAAAAAACATTTTCAAAAGAGGAAACTATTACAAAATAAGTAAACGTAAAATATTACAAAAATAAAGTAAATCAATATAATCTGAATCTACAAATTAAGAGAGAAAAGAAAAATATTAACTGGTGCGCTCTATTAACATAACCTCCTCAGTCTCCAAAATCTTCAGAAGTGGTATGTGCAGTTCGTTTGAAAGAGGTTTACTTTAGTCTCCTAGTTTAGGAGGAATCATATTCCAGATTCTCGGACCAGTTCTAGAAAAGGAGAACAGTTGTTGATCTCTAAACGTTAAGCTTTAGTTTAGACACGATGATGTAGCGTAAAGCTTGTGCGGTCGTGTGAAGCTTAAGAAAAATACAGATTAAAATAAGACAAATTATTTGGAGGAAAATACGTACAATCTGAAACATTATACTGAATTACTTGAGTTAAAAATAGGATGAAGATACGCACCCTATTCGATTTTCCGAAAGTTGAACAATTTAAAAGTGCTTGAATGAAATGAATGTAATCGTGAATACATTTGAATTGCGGTTTCTAGATGAAAGGTAGGGATGATCCTTGCGGATTATCTAGATGACTTAATTGAGGAATTTTGTCTTTCTCTTTATCTACCATTGAAGCCACCTGAATTTTTCAAAGTGACTATAAGAGACAATTGACAATTGTCCAGATAAGTGAGAGGATCTCCTGTCACTTTCACTCTTAAAAGTGCCTGTTTTCGCCACATTTTATTGAATAACGTCGAAGCATTGCTCCGGCTGTTGGAATTAAAGTGTCTTGTTTCCATGTGAAAGGGTGTTCATAACGTTGTACCTCTGTACATGTGAAATAGCTGCTCTGGTGACCTTCGGCAAGCCGAGATAAGCTAGGCACTGTCGCTTCGGAACTTACAAATCAACGTATTAATAACAATTACAATTATAATTACTTGAAAGGGTGTTGCAATTGAATTTCGAAAGCACGGTTTCAGAAAGCATGTCTTTTGGTAAGCTGTAAATTGTTTTTGCCGTTCTGCATTATAATCTTTCAAGTCATAGAGACGGTTACAGCCCCGCTAAAGCACGAGTGAGTAGGTAATACATGGCAGGATTAATTTGAAATTTAAGGCTGTCAGCACGTTCGTTGGTAGAAATCTCGAGACTTTGAGAAGATTCACGTTATAGACGACGGTTTTCTTGACGTCGCAAATGTGTTGCCCCCAGTGAAACTTTGAGTAAATTGTTACCCCTAGAAGTTTACTCTCTTTTTAACCCAGTCAATGGGTCTGCCACCTAGCAACTAGAAGGAAGAATGATCTCGCATTTCCGTGGGTGTGGTGTAAGATGATTCTCAGTGCACCACACGTAAAGCTCCTTTAAAGCGCTTGCACCTTATTAATAAATGGCACCTGTTTTATTCTTTTGCTAATGTGCAAATTAGCCTATCAAGCCTCATTTTAGGGCAAGGATTCTTTTCTTTTCACTGAAGTGTGTCGACTGCACTGCACCATTTTAAGGGCCTCTTTAAAAGAGGAAGGGTAACCCTGGTTTTAGGATCATCCAAGCACCCGCACGTTTTATTTGTTTTTTTTTTCTTTTCAAGTGGCGTGTTTATAAAGCAAATAGGGTAACGCGACTTGCCTTTAAACTCTCTTCTGGTGATATCTCGCCCTGAACCGGGAACTTTTTATTTGGCTTTCTACAACGCTACTAAGTTAAGTAATTTAAAAGATTTGCCGTTGGTTAGTTTTGCAAATGGTCTCGAGGTCCGTAAATTTCAATCTGTAAAATAACAGTTTTCATTGACAATTTACAGAAACACTTCGCTTTTGTTTGGTCACTCATGACGGAATACGTCAACCAGGCACGAAATGACCCGGTTGATAAGGTGACCCAAGCTAGAAATTTCTTGTAAACCCGGGTTCTCCTTTTACCCTCTTGCGTGGGTAACCCTTGCAACAGAGTTACTCTACCTGCTTGTAAGCGGGGCCTAAAGATGTTGTTTAAATGGAGTCGATTAACCTTAAGCCTGGTTTTCACAAGCGGCACAAGCGCAAGAACAAACGCAAGCATAAGAACGGTTATTTCACCATGAAAACGGGGTTGTCGGGCTTTTTCTTTTGCCTGGGCTTATGCTTGCGTTATGTCGACGTTCGTTTTCACTTAGGGCCCTGTTTACAAGCAGGTAGGGTAACCCTACTGCTAGGGTTACCTTAGCAGGAGGGTCAAAAGTAGCCCGGGTTTACAAGCAAAATTTCACAGGTAGGGTTATCCTACACCCGGGACAACTTTGTGTGCTTGGTAACCGCCAGCAGTGCAAACACAATGGAAACCGCTAAAAAGTTGTCCCGGGTAGGCCAGTTGTCCCTAGCAGAGCGATTACAAGGCAGCTAGGGTTACCCTAGCGCGAGGGTAACCCTAGCTGCCTTGTAAACACGTCGATGAAAAAAAGAAATGTGTGAGTGCTAGGGTAACCCTAGCACTAGGGTTACCCTGCCTGCTTGTAAACAGGGCCTTAGCTCCTTATGCTTGTGCTTGTGATTGCGTCGCTGGTGAAAACTAGGCTTTACACTAAAGAGGTAAATTTATACATTGCCCATAACATTTCCCCAAACGTTTCCAGGTTTCCTTTCATCTTTAAATTAATTTTATCTCTACCATAAGTGCCGTTACGAGAGTTAGAAAACGTACCGACAAAATATCTAACTAGCCTATTTAAGCTAGTTATACAATAAAGACAAAACACTAACCTTTTTGTCCCGAGAGAACCTTGCACTTTTGAAGAGATAATAATTGTTTGCGTTCCCTGGTAGATACTCATCTTGGATGCGTACTCTTAGCGCGCTCCTTCTCACCAATCCCCGTCGCTTTCGTTCATTTCCAATCCATTTCTTTGACATAAATGATGTAATCAATACAATATGTACCTTTAAAAAACACAAACGCAGGCACACGGTTCGAAACGGTACCATTTCCACCAAAACAATTTTTGACTATAACATTAGCCATAACTGTCTTGGAAGAGAGATGATTCTCCTGAGTCGCAGATTGATCGCCGGATTGATTTTGAAATGGCTAATTTGTCAGAGATGCATTATGAGCAAAGGTAAATTCCGGAGTTAAAACAACCGGGCGAATTCTTCGTCTGAGAAGAATTGCACACCTCTTTGTTACGACGCATAAAACAGAAATCATCGATCTCAGCAGAGTAATGCGTTTGGTTGTCTTTTTTACTCCTGAGACGAATGCGTGTAAGTAAATTTAAGCTGGATCTTCGAACGTAGACTCACCCATTTCATTTTCCCTTTCATTTTATTCTCTCAAAGAAATATACACAGCAACGTCCTCTGCCCGCAGGGGACATTTGAACATAAAGTAATTATCACCCTTTTAAGAAAATAAAAGGAAGTTAAACATGACACACGTAAAGAAGTTGGAAAGTACCCTTTGCAAACATAAATCGGAAATAGGGAAAGCAAATTGTCCTAACTGAATCGTTTCCACTTAAGCCAGTTGCCCCAATTTCCTATTCGTCGTCTTTGTCATTCCCTTGTAAAGTGGTTTGTACTTAAGGTGGATTAGAAGGTGGCAACTACAATGTAACAATAAAAAAAATCCCTATAATTACTGGCAAATATAATAGTGCTGATCACCGGTTTTGAACGCTTGCCTTGGTCTCATTTAAGATTGCAATGAAACCCACAAATAAATAGATTGTATGGCAATAAAATATTCAGTTTGTATCGTTCAGATTTCTGTGTTCCAAATAAAAAATCTTCTAACCAAGAGTTATTGAATTGTAATGCCAAAAAATTGTAGCCTCTTATTGCATTCTTATAGCGAGCAAAACTGAACTATCCACAAAAGTAAGAAAATCGTTAAAGATTGTAATGTGCGTACTTGTGAGCCTTACCAAATACAGTTTTTCATGTTTCTAATAAGATAATTGTAACCAGCAAATTGCTAGATTATTCTAAACAGACAAGTCTCCATCCAGTGGAGGCTGGTCGAGAGACAAGTCTCCATCCAGTGGAGGCTGGTCGAGAGACAAGTCTCCATCCAGTGGAGGCTGGTCGAGAGACAAGTCTCCATCCAGTGGAGGCTGGTCGAGAGACAAGTCTCCATCCAGTGGAGGCTGGTCGAGAGACAAGTCTCCATCCAGTGGAGGCTGGTCGAGAGACAAGTCTCCATCCAGTGGAGGCTGGTCGAGAGACAAGTCTCCATCCAGTGGAGGCTGGTCGAGAGACAAGTCTCCATCCAGTGGAGGCTGGTCGAGAGACAAGTCTCCATCCAGTGGAGGCTGGTCGAGAGACAAGTCTCCATCCAGTGGAGGCTGGTCGAGAGACAAGTCTCCATCCAGTGGAGGCTGGTCGAGAGACAAGTCTCCATCCAGTGGAGGCTGGTCGAGAGACAAGTCTCCATCCAGTGGAGGCTGGTCGAGAGACAAGTCTCCATCCAGTGGAGGCTGGTCGAGAGACAAGTCTCCATCCAGTGGAGGCTGGTCGAGAGACAAGTCTCCATCCAGTGGAGGCTGGTCGAGAGACAAGTCTCCATCCAGTGGAGGCTGGTCGAGAGACAAGTCTCCATCCAGTGGAGGCTGGTCGAGAGACAAGTCTCCATCCAGTGGAGGCTGGTCGAGAGACAAGTCTCCATCCAGTGGAGGCTGGTCGAGAGACAAGTCTCCATCCAGTGGAGGCTGGTCGAGAGACAAGTCTCCATCCAGTGGAGGCTGGTCGAGAGACAAGTCTCCATCCAGTGGAGGCTGGTCGAGAGACAAGTCTCCATCCAGTGGAGGCTGGTCGAGAGACAAGTCTCCATCCAGTGGAGGCTGGTCGAGAGACAAGTCTCCATCCAGTGGAGGCTGGTCGAGAGACAAGTCTCCATCCAGTGGAGGCTGGTCGAGAGACAAGTCTCCATCCAGTGGAGGCTGGTCGAGAGACAAGTCTCCATCCAGTGGAGGCTGGTCGAGAGACAAGTCTCCATCCAGTGGAGGCTGGTCGAGAGACAAGTCTCCATCCAGTGGAGGCTGGTCGAGAGACAAGTCTCCATCCAGTGGAGGCTGGTCGAGAGACAAGTCTCCATCCAGTGGAGGCTGGTCGAGAGACAAGTCTCCATCCAGTGGAGGCTGGTCGAGAGACAAGTCTCCATCCAGTGGAGGCTGGTCGAGAGACAAGTCTCCATCCAGTGGAGGCTGGTCGAGAGACAAGTCTCCATCCAGTGGAGGCTGGTCGAGAGACAAGTCTCCATCCAGTGGAGGCTGGTCGAGAGACAAGTCTCCATCCAGTGGAGGCTGGTCGAGAGACAAGTCTCCATCCAGTGGAGGCTGGTCGAGAGACAAGTCTCCATCCAGTGGAGGCTGGTCGAGAGACAAGTCTCCATCCAGTGGAGGCTGGTCGAGAGACAAGTCTCCATCCAGTGGAGGCTGGTCGAGAGACAAGTCTCCATCCAGTGGAGGCTGGTCGAGAGACAAGTCTCCATCCAGTGGAGGCTGGTCGAGAGACAAGTCTCCATCCAGTGGAGGCTGGTCGAGAGACAAGTCTCCATCCAGTGGAGGCTGGTCGAGAGACAAGTCTCCATCCAGTGGAGGCTGGTCGAGAGACAAGTCTCCATCCAGTGGAGGCTGGTCGAGAGACAAGTCTCCATCCAGTGGAGGCTGGTCGAGAGACAAGTCTCCATCCAGTGGAGGCTGGTCGAGAGACAAGTCTCCATCCAGTGGAGGCTGGTCGAGAGACAAGTCTCCATCCAGTGGAGGCTGGTCGAGAGACAAGTCTCCATCCAGTGGAGGCTGGTCGAGAGACAAGTCTCCATCCAGTGGAGGCTGGTCGAGAGACAAGTCTCCATCCAGTGGAGGCTGGTCGAGAGACAAGTCTCCATCCAGTGGAGGCTGGTCGAGAGACAAGTCTCCATCCAGTGGAGGCTGGTCGAGAGACAAGTCTCCATCCAGTGGAGGCTGGTCGAGAGACAAGTCTCCATCCAGTGGAGGCTGGTCGAGAGACAAGTCTCCATCCAGTGGAGGCTGGTCGAGAGACAAGTCTCCATCCAGTGGAGGCTGGTCGAGAGACAAGTCTCCATCCAGTGGAGGCTGGTCGAGAGACAAGTCTCCATCCAGTGGAGGCTGGTCGAGAGACAAGTCTCCATCCAGTGGAGGCTGGTCGAGAGACAAGTCTCCATCCAGTGGAGGCTGGTCGAGAGACAAGTCTCCATCCAGTGGAGGCTGGTCGAGAGACAAGTCTCCATCCAGTGGAGGCTGGTCGAGAGACAAGTCTCCATCCAGTGGAGGCTGGTCGAGAGACAAGTCTCCATCCAGTGGAGGCTGGTCGAGAGACAAGTCTCCATCCAGTGGAGGCTGGTCGAGAGACAAGTCTCCATCCAGTGGAGGCTGGTCGAGAGACAAGTCTCCATCCAGTGGAGGCTGGTCGAGAGACAAGTCTCCATCCAGTGGAGGCTGGTCGAGAGACAAGTCTCCATCCAGTGGAGGCTGGTCGAGAGACAAGTCTCCATCCAGTGGAGGCTGGTCGAGAGACAAGTCTCCATCCAGTGGAGGCTGGTCGAGAGACAAGTCTCCATCCAGTGGAGGCTGGTCGAGAGACAAGTCTCCATCCAGTGGAGGCTGGTCGAGAGACAAGTCTCCATCCAGTGGAGGCTGGTCGAGAGACAAGTCTCCATCCAGTGGAGGCTGGTCGAGAGACAAGTCTCCATCCAGTGGAGGCTGGTCGAGAGACAAGTCTCCATCCAGTGGAGGCTGGTCGAGAGACAAGTCTCCATCCAGTGGAGGCTGGTCGAGAGACAAGTCTCCATCCAGTGGAGGCTGGTCGAGAGACAAGTCTCCATCCAGTGGAGGCTGGTCGAGAGACAAGTCTCCATCCAGTGGAGGCTGGTCGAGAGACAAGTCTCCATCCAGTGGAGGCTGGTCGAGAGACAAGTCTCCATCCAGTGGAGGCTGGTCGAGAGACAAGTCTCCATCCAGTGGAGGCTGGTCGAGAGACAAGTCTCCATCCAGTGGAGGCTGGTCGAGAGACAAGTCTCCATCCAGTGGAGGCTGGTCGAGAGACAAGTCTCCATCCAGTGGAGGCTGGTCGAGAGACAAGTCTCCATCCAGTGGAGGCTGGTCGAGAGACAAGTCTCCATCCAGTGGAGGCTGGTCGAGAGACAAGTCTCCATCCAGTGGAGGCTGGTCGAGAGACAAGTCTCCATCCAGTGGAGGCTGGTCGAGAGACAAGTCTCCATCCAGTGGAGGCTGGTCGAGAGACAAGTCTCCATCCAGTGGAGGCTGGTCGAGAGACAAGTCTCCATCCAGTGGAGGCTGGTCGAGAGACAAGTCTCCATCCAGTGGAGGCTGGTCGAGAGACAAGTCTCCATCCAGTGGAGGCTGGTCGAGAGACAAGTCTCCATCCAGTGGAGGCTGGTCGAGAGACAAGTCTCCATCCAGTGGAGGCTGGTCGAGAGACAAGTCTCCATCCAGTGGAGGCTGGTCGAGAGACAAGTCTCCATCCAGTGGAGGCTGGTCGAGAGACAAGTCTCCATCCAGTGGAGGCTGGTCGAGAGACAAGTCTCCATCCAGTGGAGGCTGGTCGAGAGACAAGTCTCCATCCAGTGGAGGCTGGTCGAGAGACAAGTCTCCATCCAGTGGAGGCTGGTCGAGAGACAAGTCTCCATCCAGTGGAGGCTGGTCGAGAGACAAGTCTCCATCCAGTGGAGGCTGGTCGAGAGACAAGTCTCCATCCAGTGGAGGCTGGTCGAGAGACAAGTCTCCATCCAGTGGAGGCTGGTCGAGAGACAAGTCTCCATCCAGTGGAGGCTGGTCGAGAGACAAGTCTCCATCCAGTGGAGGCTGGTCGAGAGACAAGTCTCCATCCAGTGGAGGCTGGTCGAGAGACAAGTCTCCATCCAGTGGAGGCTGGTCGAGAGACAAGTCTCCATCCAGTGGAGGCTGGTCGAGAGACAAGTCTCCATCCAGTGGAGGCTGGTCGAGAGACAAGTCTCCATCCAGTGGAGGCTGGTCGAGAGACAAGTCTCCATCCAGTGGAGGCTGGTCGAGAGACAAGTCTCCATCCAGTGGAGGCTGGTCGAGAGACAAGTCTCCATCCAGTGGAGGCTGGTCGAGAGACAAGTCTCCATCCAGTGGAGGCTGGTCGAGAGACAAGTCTCCATCCAGTGGAGGCTGGTCGAGAGACAAGTCTCCATCCAGTGGAGGCTGGTCGAGAGACAAGTCTCCATCCAGTGGAGGCTGGTCGAGAGACAAGTCTCCATCCAGTGGAGGCTGGTCGAGAGACAAGTCTCCATCCAGTGGAGGCTGGTCGAGAGACAAGTCTCCATCCAGTGGAGGCTGGTCGAGAGACAAGTCTCCATCCAGTGGAGGCTGGTCGAGAGACAAGTCTCCATCCAGTGGAGGCTGGTCGAGAGACAAGTCTCCATCCAGTGGAGGCTGGTCGAGAGACAAGTCTCCATCCAGTGGAGGCTGGTCGAGAGACAAGTCTCCATCCAGTGGAGGCTGGTCGAGAGACAAGTCTCCATCCAGTGGAGGCTGGTCGAGAGACAAGTCTCCATCCAGTGGAGGCTGGTCGAGAGACAAGTCTCCATCCAGTGGAGGCTGGTCGAGAGACAAGTCTCCATCCAGTGGAGGCTGGTCGAGAGACAAGTCTCCATCCAGTGGAGGCTGGTCGAGAGACAAGTCTCCATCCAGTGGAGGCTGGTCGAGAGACAAGTCTCCATCCAGTGGAGGCTGGTCGAGAGACAAGTCTCCATCCAGTGGAGGCTGGTCGAGAGACAAGTCTCCATCCAGTGGAGGCTGGTCGAGAGACAAGTCTCCATCCAGTGGAGGCTGGTCGAGAGACAAGTCTCCATCCAGTGGAGGCTGGTCGAGAGACAAGTCTCCATCCAGTGGAGGCTGGTCGAGAGACAAGTCTCCATCCAGTGGAGGCTGGTCGAGAGACAAGTCTCCATCCAGTGGAGGCTGGTCGAGAGACAAGTCTCCATCCAGTGGAGGCTGGTCGAGAGACAAGTCTCCATCCAGTGGAGGCTGGTCGAGAGACAAGTCTCCATCCAGTGGAGGCTGGTCGAGAGACAAGTCTCCATCCAGTGGAGGCTGGTCGAGAGACAAGTCTCCATCCAGTGGAGGCTGGTCGAGAGACAAGTCTCCATCCAGTGGAGGCTGGTCGAGAGACAAGTCTCCATCCAGTGGAGGCTGGTCGAGAGACAAGTCTCCATCCAGTGGAGGCTGGTCGAGAGACAAGTCTCCATCCAGTGGAGGCTGGTCGAGAGACAAGTCTCCATCCAGTGGAGGCTGGTCGAGAGACAAGTCTCCATCCAGTGGAGGCTGGTCGAGAGACAAGTCTCCATCCAGTGGAGGCTGGTCGAGAGACAAGTCTCCATCCAGTGGAGGCTGGTCGAGAGACAAGTCTCCATCCAGTGGAGGCTGGTCGAGAGACAAGTCTCCATCCAGTGGAGGCTGGTCGAGAGACAAGTCTCCATCCAGTGGAGGCTGGTCGAGAGACAAGTCTCCATCCAGTGGAGGCTGGTCGAGAGACAAGTCTCCATCCAGTGGAGGCTGGTCGAGAGACAAGTCTCCATCCAGTGGAGGCTGGTCGAGAGACAAGTCTCCATCCAGTGGAGGCTGGTCGAGAGACAAGTCTCCATCCAGTGGAGGCTGGTCGAGAGACAAGTCTCCATCCAGTGGAGGCTGGTCGAGAGACAAGTCTCCATCCAGTGGAGGCTGGTCGAGAGACAAGTCTCCATCCAGTGGAGGCTGGTCGAGAGACAAGTCTCCATCCAGTGGAGGCTGGTCGAGAGACAAGTCTCCATCCAGTGGAGGCTGGTCGAGAGACAAGTCTCCATCCAGTGGAGGCTGGTCGAGAGACAAGTCTCCATCCAGTGGAGGCTGGTCGAGAGACAAGTCTCCATCCAGTGGAGGCTGGTCGAGAGACAAGTCTCCATCCAGTGGAGGCTGGTCGAGAGACAAGTCTCCATCCAGTGGAGGCTGGTCGAGAGACAAGTCTCCATCCAGTGGAGGCTGGTCGAGAGACAAGTCTCCATCCAGTGGAGGCTGGTCGAGAGACAAGTCTCCATCCAGTGGAGGCTGGTCGAGAGACAAGTCTCCATCCAGTGGAGGCTGGTCGAGAGACAAGTCTCCATCCAGTGGAGGCTGGTCGAGAGACAAGTCTCCATCCAGTGGAGGCTGGTCGAGAGACAAGTCTCCATCCAGTGGAGGCTGGTCGAGAGACAAGTCTCCATCCAGTGGAGGCTGGTCGAGAGACAAGTCTCCATCCAGTGGAGGCTGGTCGAGAGACAAGTCTCCATCCAGTGGAGGCTGGTCGAGAGACAAGTCTCCATCCAGTGGAGGCTGGTCGAGAGACAAGTCTCCATCCAGTGGAGGCTGGTCGAGAGACAAGTCTCCATCCAGTGGAGGCTGGTCGAGAGACAAGTCTCCATCCAGTGGAGGCTGGTCGAGAGACAAGTCTCCATCCAGTGGAGGCTGGTCGAGAGACAAGTCTCCATCCAGTGGAGGCTGGTCGAGAGACAAGTCTCCATCCAGTGGAGGCTGGTCGAGAGACAAGTCTCCATCCAGTGGAGGCTGGTCGAGAGACAAGTCTCCATCCAGTGGAGGCTGGTCGAGAGACAAGTCTCCATCCAGTGGAGGCTGGTCGAGAGACAAGTCTCCATCCAGTGGAGGCTGGTCGAGAGACAAGTCTCCATCCAGTGGAGGCTGGTCGAGAGACAAGTCTCCATCCAGTGGAGGCTGGTCGAGAGACAAGTCTCCATCCAGTGGAGGCTGGTCGAGAGACAAGTCTCCATCCAGTGGAGGCTGGTCGAGAGACAAGTCTCCATCCAGTGGAGGCTGGTCGAGAGACAAGTCTCCATCCAGTGGAGGCTGGTCGAGAGACAAGTCTCCATCCAGTGGAGGCTGGTCGAGAGACAAGTCTCCATCCAGTGGAGGCTGGTCGAGAGACAAGTCTCCATCCAGTGGAGGCTGGTCGAGAGACAAGTCTCCATCCAGTGGAGGCTGGTCGAGAGACAAGTCTCCATCCAGTGGAGGCTGGTCGAGAGACAAGTCTCCATCCAGTGGAGGCTGGTCGAGAGACAAGTCTCCATCCAGTGGAGGCTGGTCGAGAGACAAGTCTCCATCCAGTGGAGGCTGGTCGAGAGACAAGTCTCCATCCAGTGGAGGCTGGTCGAGAGACAAGTCTCCATCCAGTGGAGGCTGGTCGAGAGACAAGTCTCCATCCAGTGGAGGCTGGTCGAGAGACAAGTCTCCATCCAGTGGAGGCTGGTCGAGAGACAAGTCTCCATCCAGTGGAGGCTGGTCGAGAGACAAGTCTCCATCCAGTGGAGGCTGGTCGAGAGACAAGTCTCCATCCAGTGGAGGCTGGTCGAGAGACAAGTCTCCATCCAGTGGAGGCTGGTCGAGAGACAAGTCTCCATCCAGTGGAGGCTGGTCGAGAGACAAGTCTCCATCCAGTGGAGGCTGGTCGAGAGACAAGTCTCCATCCAGTGGAGGCTGGTCGAGAGACAAGTCTCCATCCAGTGGAGGCTGGTCGAGAGACAAGTCTCCATCCAGTGGAGGCTGGTCGAGAGACAAGTCTCCATCCAGTGGAGGCTGGTCGAGAGACAAGTCTCCATCCAGTGGAGGCTGGTCGAGAGACAAGTCTCCATCCAGTGGAGGCTGGTCGAGAGACAAGTCTCCATCCAGTGGAGGCTGGTCGAGAGACAAGTCTCCATCCAGTGGAGGCTGGTCGAGAGACAAGTCTCCATCCAGTGGAGGCTGGTCGAGAGACAAGTCTCCATCCAGTGGAGGCTGGTCGAGAGACAAGTCTCCATCCAGTGGAGGCTGGTCGAGAGACAAGTCTCCATCCAGTGGAGGCTGGTCGAGAGACAAGTCTCCATCCAGTGGAGGCTGGTCGAGAGACAAGTCTCCATCCAGTGGAGGCTGGTCGAGAGACAAGTCTCCATCCAGTGGAGGCTGGTCGAGAGACAAGTCTCCATCCAGTGGAGGCTGGTCGAGAGACAAGTCTCCATCCAGTGGAGGCTGGTCGAGAGACAAGTCTCCATCCAGTGGAGGCTGGTCGAGAGACAAGTCTCCATCCAGTGGAGGCTGGTCGAGAGACAAGTCTCCATCCAGTGGAGGCTGGTCGAGAGACAAGTCTCCATCCAGTGGAGGCTGGTCGAGAGACAAGTCTCCATCCAGTGGAGGCTGGTCGAGAGACAAGTCTCCATCCAGTGGAGGCTGGTCGAGAGACAAGTCTCCATCCAGTGGAGGCTGGTCGAGAGACAAGTCTCCATCCAGTGGAGGCTGGTCGAGAGACAAGTCTCCATCCAGTGGAGGCTGGTCGAGAGACAAGTCTCCATCCAGTGGAGGCTGGTCGAGAGACAAGTCTCCATCCAGTGGAGGCTGGTCGAGAGACAAGTCTCCATCCAGTGGAGGCTGGTCGAGAGACAAGTCTCCATCCAGTGGAGGCTGGTCGAGAGACAAGTCTCCATCCAGTGGAGGCTGGTCGAGAGACAAGTCTCCATCCAGTGGAGGCTGGTCGAGAGACAAGTCTCCATCCAGTGGAGGCTGGTCGAGAGACAAGTCTCCATCCAGTGGAGGCTGGTCGAGAGACAAGTCTCCATCCAGTGGAGGCTGGTCGAGAGACAAGTCTCCATCCAGTGGAGGCTGGTCGAGAGACAAGTCTCCATCCAGTGGAGGCTGGTCGAGAGACAAGTCTCCATCCAGTGGAGGCTGGTCGAGAGACAAGTCTCCATCCAGTGGAGGCTGGTCGAGAGACAAGTCTCCATCCAGTGGAGGCTGGTCGAGAGACAAGTCTCCATCCAGTGGAGGCTGGTCGAGAGACAAGTCTCCATCCAGTGGAGGCTGGTCGAGAGACAAGTCTCCATCCAGTGGAGGCTGGTCGAGAGACAAGTCTCCATCCAGTGGAGGCTGGTCGAGAGACAAGTCTCCATCCAGTGGAGGCTGGTCGAGAGACAAGTCTCCATCCAGTGGAGGCTGGTCGAGAGACAAGTCTCCATCCAGTGGAGGCTGGTCGAGAGACAAGTCTCCATCCAGTGGAGGCTGGTCGAGAGACAAGTCTCCATCCAGTGGAGGCTGGTCGAGAGACAAGTCTCCATCCAGTGGAGGCTGGTCGAGAGACAAGTCTCCATCCAGTGGAGGCTGGTCGAGAGACAAGTCTCCATCCAGTGGAGGCTGGTCGAGAGACAAGTCTCCATCCAGTGGAGGCTGGTCGAGAGACAAGTCTCCATCCAGTGGAGGCTGGTCGAGAGACAAGTCTCCATCCAGTGGAGGCTGGTCGAGAGACAAGTCTCCATCCAGTGGAGGCTGGTCGAGAGACAAGTCTCCATCCAGTGGAGGCTGGTCGAGAGACAAGTCTCCATCCAGTGGAGGCTGGTCGAGAGACAAGTCTCCATCCAGTGGAGGCTGGTCGAGAGACAAGTCTCCATCCAGTGGAGGCTGGTCGAGAGACAAGTCTCCATCCAGTGGAGGCTGGTCGAGAGACAAGTCTCCATCCAGTGGAGGCTGGTCGAGAGACAAGTCTCCATCCAGTGGAGGCTGGTCGAGAGACAAGTCTCCATCCAGTGGAGGCTGGTCGAGAGACAAGTCTCCATCCAGTGGAGGCTGGTCGAGAGACAAGTCTCCATCCAGTGGAGGCTGGTCGAGAGACAAGTCTCCATCCAGTGGAGGCTGGTCGAGAGACAAGTCTCCATCCAGTGGAGGCTGGTCGAGAGACAAGTCTCCATCCAGTGGAGGCTGGTCGAGAGACAAGTCTCCATCCAGTGGAGGCTGGTCGAGAGACAAGTCTCCATCCAGTGGAGGCTGGTCGAGAGACAAGTCTCCATCCAGTGGAGGCTGGTCGAGAGACAAGTCTCCATCCAGTGGAGGCTGGTCGAGAGACAAGTCTCCATCCAGTGGAGGCTGGTCGAGAGACAAGTCTCCATCCAGTGGAGGCTGGTCGAGAGACAAGTCTCCATCCAGTGGAGGCTGGTCGAGAGACAAGTCTCCATCCAGTGGAGGCTGGTCGAGAGACAAGTCTCCATCCAGTGGAGGCTGGTCGAGAGACAAGTCTCCATCCAGTGGAGGCTGGTCGAGAGACAAGTCTCCATCCAGTGGAGGCTGGTCGAGAGACAAGTCTCCATCCAGTGGAGGCTGGTCGAGAGACAAGTCTCCATCCAGTGGAGGCTGGTCGAGAGACAAGTCTCCATCCAGTGGAGGCTGGTCGAGAGACAAGTCTCCATCCAGTGGAGGCTGGTCGAGAGACAAGTCTCCATCCAGTGGAGGCTGGTCGAGAGACAAGTCTCCATCCAGTGGAGGCTGGTCGAGAGACAAGTCTCCATCCAGTGGAGGCTGGTCGAGAGACAAGTCTCCATCCAGTGGAGGCTGGTCGAGAGACAAGTCTCCATCCAGTGGAGGCTGGTCGAGAGACAAGTCTCCATCCAGTGGAGGCTGGTCGAGAGACAAGTCTCCATCCAGTGGAGGCTGGTCGAGAGACAAGTCTCCATCCAGTGGAGGCTGGTCGAGAGACAAGTCTCCATCCAGTGGAGGCTGGTCGAGAGACAAGTCTCCATCCAGTGGAGGCTGGTCGAGAGACAAGTCTCCATCCAGTGGAGGCTGGTCGAGAGACAAGTCTCCATCCAGTGGAGGCTGGTCGAGAGACAAGTCTCCATCCAGTGGAGGCTGGTCGAGAGACAAGTCTCCATCCAGTGGAGGCTGGTCGAGAGACAAGTCTCCATCCAGTGGAGGCTGGTCGAGAGACAAGTCTCCATCCAGTGGAGGCTGGTCGAGAGACAAGTCTCCATCCAGTGGAGGCTGGTCGAGAGACAAGTCTCCATCCAGTGGAGGCTGGTCGAGAGACAAGTCTCCATCCAGTGGAGGCTGGTCGAGAGACAAGTCTCCATCCAGTGGAGGCTGGTCGAGAGACAAGTCTCCATCCAGTGGAGGCTGGTCGAGAGACAAGTCTCCATCCAGTGGAGGCTGGTCGAGAGACAAGTCTCCATCCAGTGGAGGCTGGTCGAGAGACAAGTCTCCATCCAGTGGAGGCTGGTCGAGAGACAAGTCTCCATCCAGTGGAGGCTGGTCGAGAGACAAGTCTCCATCCAGTGGAGGCTGGTCGAGAGACAAGTCTCCATCCAGTGGAGGCTGGTCGAGAGACAAGTCTCCATCCAGTGGAGGCTGGTCGAGAGACAAGTCTCCATCCAGTGGAGGCTGGTCGAGAGACAAGTCTCCATCCAGTGGAGGCTGGTCGAGAGACAAGTCTCCATCCAGTGGAGGCTGGTCGAGAGACAAGTCTCCATCCAGTGGAGGCTGGTCGAGAGACAAGTCTCCATCCAGTGGAGGCTGGTCGAGAGACAAGTCTCCATCCAGTGGAGGCTGGTCGAGAGACAAGTCTCCATCCAGTGGAGGCTGGTCGAGAGACAAGTCTCCATCCAGTGGAGGCTGGTCGAGAGACAAGTCTCCATCCAGTGGAGGCTGGTCGAGAGACAAGTCTCCATCCAGTGGAGGCTGGTCGAGAGACAAGTCTCCATCCAGTGGAGGCTGGTCGAGAGACAAGTCTCCATCCAGTGGAGGCTGGTCGAGAGACAAGTCTCCATCCAGTGGAGGCTGGTCGAGAGACAAGTCTCCATCCAGTGGAGGCTGGTCGAGAGACAAGTCTCCATCCAGTGGAGGCTGGTCGAGAGACAAGTCTCCATCCAGTGGAGGCTGGTCGAGAGACAAGTCTCCATCCAGTGGAGGCTGGTCGAGAGACAAGTCTCCATCCAGTGGAGGCTGGTCGAGAGACAAGTCTCCATCCAGTGGAGGCTGGTCGAGAGACAAGTCTCCATCCAGTGGAGGCTGGTCGAGAGACAAGTCTCCATCCAGTGGAGGCTGGTCGAGAGACAAGTCTCCATCCAGTGGAGGCTGGTCGAGAGACAAGTCTCCATCCAGTGGAGGCTGGTCGAGAGACAAGTCTCCATCCAGTGGAGGCTGGTCGAGAGACAAGTCTCCATCCAGTGGAGGCTGGTCGAGAGACAAGTCTCCATCCAGTGGAGGCTGGTCGAGAGACAAGTCTCCATCCAGTGGAGGCTGGTCGAGAGACAAGTCTCCATCCAGTGGAGGCTGGTCGAGAGACAAGTCTCCATCCAGTGGAGGCTGGTCGAGAGACAAGTCTCCATCCAGTGGAGGCTGGTCGAGAGACAAGTCTCCATCCAGTGGAGGCTGGTCGAGAGACAAGTCTCCATCCAGTGGAGGCTGGTCGAGAGACAAGTCTCCATCCAGTGGAGGCTGGTCGAGAGACAAGTCTCCATCCAGTGGAGGCTGGTCGAGAGACAAGTCTCCATCCAGTGGAGGCTGGTCGAGAGACAAGTCTCCATCCAGTGGAGGCTGGTCGAGAGACAAGTCTCCATCCAGTGGAGGCTGGTCGAGAGACAAGTCTCCATCCAGTGGAGGCTGGTCGAGAGACAAGTCTCCATCCAGTGGAGGCTGGTCGAGAGACAAGTCTCCATCCAGTGGAGGCTGGTCGAGAGACAAGTCTCCATCCAGTGGAGGCTGGTCGAGAGACAAGTCTCCATCCAGTGGAGGCTGGTCGAGAGACAAGTCTCCATCCAGTGGAGGCTGGTCGAGAGACAAGTCTCCATCCAGCGGAGGCTGGTCGAGAGACAAGTCTCCATCCAGCGGAGGCTGGTCGAGAGACAAGTCTCCATCCAGCGGAGGCTGGTCGAGAGACAAGTCTCCATCCAGCGGAGGCTGGTCGAGAGACAAGTCTCCATCCAGCGGAGGCTGGTCGAGAGACAAGTCTCCATCCAGCGGAGGCTGGTCGAGAGACAAGTCTCCATCCAGCGGAGGCTGGTCGAGAGACAAGTCTCCATCCAGCGGAGGCTGGTCGAGAGACAAGTCTCCATCCAGCGGAGGCTGGTCGAGAGACAAGTCTCCATCCAGCGGAGGCTGGTCGAGAGACAAGTCTCCATCCAGCGGAGGCTGGTCGAGAGACAAGTCTCCATCCAGCGGAGGCTGGTCGAGAGACAAGTCTCCATCCAGCGGAGGCTGGTCGAGAGACAAGTCTCCATCCAGCGGAGGCTGGTCGAGAGACAAGTCTCCATCCAGCGGAGGCTGGTCGAGAGACAAGTCTCCATCCAGCGGAGGCTGGTCGAGAGACAAGTCTCCATCCAGCGGAGGCTGGTCGAGAGACAAGTCTCCATCCAGCGGAGGCTGGTCGAGAGACAAGTCTCCATCCAGCGGAGGCTGGTCGAGAGACAAGTCTCCATCCAGCGGAGGCTGGTCGAGAGACAAGTCTCCATCCAGCGGAGGCTGGTCGAGAGACAAGTCTCCATCCAGCGGAGGCTGGTCGAGAGACAAGTCTCCATCCAGCGGAGGCTGGTCGAGAGACAAGTCTCCATCCAGCGGAGGCTGGTCGAGAGACAAGTCTCCATCCAGCGGAGGCTGGTCGAGAGACAAGTCTCCATCCAGCGGAGGCTGGTCGAGAGACAAGTCTCCATCCAGCGGAGGCTGGTCGAGAGACAAGTCTCCATCCAGCGGAGGCTGGTCGAGAGACAAGTCTCCATCCAGCGGAGGCTGGTCGAGAGACAAGTCTCCATCCAGCGGAGGCTGGTCGAGAGACAAGTCTCCATCCAGCGGAGGCTGGTCGAGAGACAAGTCTCCATCCAGCGGAGGCTGGTCGAGAGACAAGTCTCCATCCAGCGGAGGCTGGTCGAGAGACAAGTCTCCATCCAGCGGAGGCTGGTCGAGAGACAAGTCTCCATCCAGCGGAGGCTGGTCGAGAGACAAGTCTCCATCCAGCGGAGGCTGGTCGAGAGACAAGTCTCCATCCAGCGGAGGCTGGTCGAGAGACAAGTCTCCATCCAGCGGAGGCTGGTCGAGAGACAAGTCTCCATCCAGCGGAGGCTGGTCGAGAGACAAGTCTCCATCCAGCGGAGGCTGGTCGAGAGACAAGTCTCCATCCAGCGGAGGCTGGTCGAGAGACAAGTCTCCATCCAGCGGAGGCTGGTCGAGAGACAAGTCTCCATCCAGCGGAGGCTGGTCGAGAGACAAGTCTCCATCCAGCGGAGGCTGGTCGAGAGACAAGTCTCCATCCAGCGGAGGCTGGTCGAGAGACAAGTCTCCATCCAGCGGAGGCTGGTCGAGAGACAAGTCTCCATCCAGCGGAGGCTGGTCGAGAGACAAGTCTCCATCCAGCGGAGGCTGGTCGAGAGACAAGTCTCCATCCAGCGGAGGCTGGTCGAGAGACAAGTCTCCATCCAGCGGAGGCTGGTCGAGAGACAAGTCTCCATCCAGCGGAGGCTGGTCGAGAGACAAGTCTCCATCCAGCGGAGGCTGGTCGAGAGACAAGTCTCCATCCAGCGGAGGCTGGTCGAGAGACAAGTCTCCATCCAGCGGAGGCTGGTCGAGAGACAAGTCTCCATCCAGCGGAGGCTGGTCGAGAGACAAGTCTCCATCCAGCGGAGGCTGGTCGAGAGACAAGTCTCCATCCAGCGGAGGCTGGTCGAGAGACAAGTCTCCATCCAGCGGAGGCTGGTCGAGAGACAAGTCTCCATCCAGCGGAGGCTGGTCGAGAGACAAGTCTCCATCCAGCGGAGGCTGGTCGAGAGACAAGTCTCCATCCAGCGGAGGCTGGTCGAGAGACAAGTCTCCATCCAGCGGAGGCTGGTCGAGAGACAAGTCTCCATCCAGCGGAGGCTGGTCGAGAGACAAGTCTCCATCCAGCGGAGGCTGGTCGAGAGACAAGTCTCCATCCAGCGGAGGCTGGTCGAGAGACAAGTCTCCATCCAGCGGAGGCTGGTCGAGAGACAAGTCTCCATCCAGCGGAGGCTGGTCGAGAGACAAGTCTCCATCCAGCGGAGGCTGGTCGAGAGACAAGTCTCCATCCAGCGGAGGCTGGTCGAGAGACAAGTCTCCATCCAGCGGAGGCTGGTCGAGAGACAAGTCTCCATCCAGCGGAGGCTGGTCGAGAGACAAGTCTCCATCCAGCGGAGGCTGGTCGAGAGACAAGTCTCCATCCAGCGGAGGCTGGTCGAGAGACAAGTCTCCATCCAGCGGAGGCTGGTCGAGAGACAAGTCTCCATCCAGCGGAGGCTGGTCGAGAGACAAGTCTCCATCCAGCGGAGGCTGGTCGAGAGACAAGTCTCCATCCAGCGGAGGCTGGTCGAGAGACAAGTCTCCATCCAGCGGAGGCTGGTCGAGAGACAAGTCTCCATCCAGCGGAGGCTGGTCGAGAGACAAGTCTCCATCCAGCGGAGGCTGGTCGAGAGACAAGTCTCCATCCAGCGGAGGCTGGTCGAGAGACAAGTCTCCATCCAGCGGAGGCTGGTCGAGAGACAAGTCTCCATCCAGCGGAGGCTGGTCGAGAGACAAGTCTCCATCCAGCGGAGGCTGGTCGAGAGACAAGTCTCCATCCAGCGGAGGCTGGTCGAGAGACAAGTCTCCATCCAGCGGAGGCTGGTCGAGAGACAAGTCTCCATCCAGCGGAGGCTGGTCGAGAGACAAGTCTCCATCCAGCGGAGGCTGGTCGAGAGACAAGTCTCCATCCAGCGGAGGCTGGTCGAGAGACAAGTCTCCATCCAGCGGAGGCTGGTCGAGAGACAAGTCTCCATCCAGCGGAGGCTGGTCGAGAGACAAGTCTCCATCCAGCGGAGGCTGGTCGAGAGACAAGTCTCCATCCAGCGGAGGCTGGTCGAGAGACAAGTCTCCATCCAGCGGAGGCTGGTCGAGAGACAAGTCTCCATCCAGCGGAGGCTGGTCGAGAGACAAGTCTCCATCCAGCGGAGGCTGGTCGAGAGACAAGTCTCCATCCAGCGGAGGCTGGTCGAGAGACAAGTCTCCATCCAGCGGAGGCTGGTCGAGAGACAAGTCTCCATCCAGCGGAGGCTGGTCGAGAGACAAGTCTCCATCCAGCGGAGGCTGGTCGAGAGACAAGTCTCCATCCAGCGGAGGCTGGTCGAGAGACAAGTCTCCATCCAGCGGAGGCTGGTCGAGAGACAAGTCTCCATCCAGCGGAGGCTGGTCGAGAGACAAGTCTCCATCCAGCGGAGGCTGGTCGAGAGACAAGTCTCCATCCAGCGGAGGCTGGTCGAGAGACAAGTCTCCATCCAGCGGAGGCTGGTCGAGAGACAAGTCTCCATCCAGCGGAGGCTGGTCGAGAGACAAGTCTCCATCCAGCGGAGGCTGGTCGAGAGACAAGTCTCCATCCAGCGGAGGCTGGTCGAGAGACAAGTCTCCATCCAGCGGAGGCTGGTCGAGAGACAAGTCTCCATCCAGCGGAGGCTGGTCGAGAGACAAGTCTCCATCCAGCGGAGGCTGGTCGAGAGACAAGTCTCCATCCAGCGGAGGCTGGTCGAGAGACAAGTCTCCATCCAGCGGAGGCTGGTCGAGAGACAAGTCTCCATCCAGCGGAGGCTGGTCGAGAGACAAGTCTCCATCCAGCGGAGGCTGGTCGAGAGACAAGTCTCCATCCAGCGGAGGCTGGTCGAGAGACAAGTCTCCATCCAGCGGAGGCTGGTCGAGAGACAAGTCTCCATCCAGCGGAGGCTGGTCGAGAGACAAGTCTCCATCCAGCGGAGGCTGGTCGAGAGACAAGTCTCCATCCAGCGGAGGCTGGTCGAGAGACAAGTCTCCATCCAGCGGAGGCTGGTCGAGAGACAAGTCTCCATCCAGCGGAGGCTGGTCGAGAGACAAGTCTCCATCCAGCGGAGGCTGGTCGAGAGACAAGTCTCCATCCAGCGGAGGCTGGTCGAGAGACAAGTCTCCATCCAGCGGAGGCTGGTCGAGAGACAAGTCTCCATCCAGCGGAGGCTGGTCGAGAGACAAGTCTCCATCCAGCGGAGGCTGGTCGAGAGACAAGTCTCCATCCAGCGGAGGCTGGTCGAGAGACAAGTCTCCATCCAGCGGAGGCTGGTCGAGAGACAAGTCTCCATCCAGCGGAGGCTGGTCGAGAGACAAGTCTCCATCCAGCGGAGGCTGGTCGAGAGACAAGTC
>NC_090874.1:71319949-71334949 GCF_036669935.1 Montipora foliosa
CTGGCCACCGCCAAAAACACGTGCAGTGGTGGTAAAGGTAAAATGCTGTAACTGTTGACGACCGTTACGGTTTCAAATTTCTGAGAATGTGCAGAAGAGCTGGAAGTTCACAATTCGCGCCCTTCCTACTTTGGCCAAAAAAAAAAAAGTGGACTCTGGGAACAAGGGTAAAGACTTGTTTCCAGTGCCCTTGGACGTGAGGTGCCTTGGAATGAAATTAAATCACTGGAATCGGTCAGTGTAAAATGGTTACAATGTAAATGTTGAAAAAGCCCAAACCCCTTAGAAATGCTAACCTTAGGCCTAATTGAGCCTAAAACAATATTTAGGCTTAACTGTTAGCATTCAGATGTATAATTTAGCATTCACCTCACGTCCAAGGGCACTTTGAGATATGGAAACAAGTCTTTACCGGGAACAAGAATGGATTCAGTGGGTAGGTACATCATGTATGGTGATGTACCTACCAGAGTCCGTGTTCTTGGCGCTGACCAAAAGAACAGCGTGCTCTGGGTACGAGAATGAGAAAACTCGTACTCGTTCAGTGTGAAGGTCACTATAGCGACCTGCAGATTGGAGTACAAGAACGTTTTCTGTACTGGGCATGCGCATTATGTTGACAGAACGAAAATTTTTGCAATGCGAATGCTCAGATCGAGAACTCGTACTCCAATCTGAAGGTCGCTAATAACTGGACGAGGGAGACAATCAGGATTATGAAGTAATATTTTTCCAAGCAGCTCGCTCTTGGGGTTCCCTCAGATCTTGGAACACAAACTCCTTTGAAAGGCTCATTTCGCCCAAGTGATCATCAAGCATATATATTATTTTTCATTGAATGCTCAATATACCAATATTAGGTGCCAGGTCGCTACTTGTAATATAAACATATTATGGTTCTATCATTTGTACCAACATATTGTCTACCTATCAAAAAAACATCCATGAAAAGTTGTTTGCAACATGGCATCAACCTGGAATTAAACCAATTCCCCCTCTATGTCCAGTCCTGGACCAAAATATGTCCCGTTTTCTGATCTTTCAAAGACAATTAAAAAGTAAATTTCTGCTGCATTTGTCCCAAACATATTTGTATTGCTTTTGAACCTTTTTCATGACAAGTTGAAGAGGAAGAGTTGGTGCATTTTTTTCTATAAAGATCTTAAATCAGAGTCTGAGATCTTTGCTTGTGAGGGTGACTGCATTTGAAAAGGTTTTACAAAGTTGAAGTCAGTACATTGACATCATTGCTATTTTTTCAAGACTCCCTGTTGTTCTTGTTCCCAGAGCCATGCATGATAAAAGTTTAGCTTGTGATCATTGGGTTTCACATTCTTCCATTCTCCAACACAAAAAATGCGATAGGAATCATCTCCATACTTTCCAATGCCATGTAACTCTTTTGGAGAATTCCAATCTTTAGATAAAAACTCCTCTGAAAATCTTATGATAATCTTTGCCCTTTTCTCATGAAGTCCCAGGGTCTGAATGAGCTCTAAGTAAACAGTAAAGTAAAACAATAACATGTGAGCAACATTCTACAGGTTTACCCATTGACTCCAAGGAGTGAGACTTAAGCCCCATCCACACAAGCAATTTTTATGATTTTAATTGCGTAGATCGCACAACAAATAATATTGAAGTTGACAATTTGCAGTTAAGTTAGTAAGCAATGCCTTTGGACAACAGAGATGAAGCAGAAACAAGGCGAGGTTGCCTGGTGGTTCTCCAGTGGCGCTCACTAAAAGGCAGGAATTTGGCACACATGTATGTGACAAGTCGTCTGTGCAAGCAATTTTTGTATTTCACAACTTTTATTTGTTTCATACAAAGCTAACACGCCAGCTTTTCAGGAAGTGCATCTGTCACATAAAAATTGGCCAAAAAATTTCCTCATCTACACGAGTGAATAAAAATTGCCACATAAAAATTCCTAGTGTAGACAGGGCTTTAATAGATGTTACCGGTACTCTAAGGCAAGACAATTTTGCTTGTCAATGGGTTGACAACCTCTACATCCACTCGTTAACGCATTGACTCCTAGTAGAGAGACTTAACAGATTTTACTCTAATGCCAGACAATTTTGGTCTTCAATTGGGGTTAGTTCAAGAGTCAATGGGTTAACTAAACACTAAGTGACTGATTTGTTTATTTTAATGAAGGTTTTCTTATTTCATTGTCCACCATTACTAACTTTAAATCTTGAGAGAGCTGGATCGAAGAGAAAGTGATGTCAAAGACTCACTAGTTTAATAAAGAATGCAATATGTGTGTACAAGCGGCTGAATCAATATGCAGCAACAGAGTTTCACACTTTCAGACTTCTAAATTTGTTTTGCATTTACACACTGCAATTTTAAGATAGTGAGTAAATGACGCCACTTTTCCCTAGATCCAACCATCTGAGGTCCAATTGCAGGGCTCGAAATTAACGAAAAAATCCAGTCGCAATTTTGCGACAAGATACGAAAATGTAGTTGCAATTTCGCAAATTTTAGTCGCAAAATCGCCGCGCTGCATTGTGTTGTCAGCGGTTTAGCAAAAAAATATGAGCCCGCAATACTTGTGTAAAGAAACCGCTACAAATGGCGAATGATCGAAGGAATGGAGCTGTGCACGTAACATCGCAGCTAAATTACTCTATAATTACGCTATCTTCAGAGAAATTCACAGTGTGAAACAAAATAATTTTGTCATTTATTTATTTTAGCAAAAGTAGCAGCAAAATGGCAACTGCTAACCCTTTTGTTTCGAAAGAGCGAAGGTGACAACACGTTGCAAATTTGCGACTTCTCCAGATATTTTAGTCGCAAGGGGAAAAATTTAGTCGCAAATGCGACTGTATTGGTTGCAATTTCGAGCCCTGAATTGGTCAGTTTCAAAGTAATGCGAGTAACGGTGGACCATGAAATCCAAAACTTGCACTCAAAGTAAACAGTCAGGTGTTCAGCAAACACACTTGCAAAATCTGAAGGAAAAGGGAAGTGATTCTTTCATCATTATAGTAGCACTTTAAAACTTACAAAGTTACCATTCAAGACCTGTTTAAATGCTTTGATACTCCTCCAAAATTTTTTCATATTTTTGTTTTAGCTTTTGCATTTGGTTCCATAAGTCCACCTTCTTCTGGGCTTACCTTAACCACTGGCATTGTTGCATATGATTTCTTTCTTTACTTCACCCACACTTAATTGCACTTTAAATCATATGAAAGACTTATTCAAACAAATTTCCTAGTGGACATGCTTTGGGATAAGAACAGACATGGTTTGCGAACTGCTTTACACACTTTACGTAACATACATATATCAAACACGAGGAGTGTTTCATCGGATATCCGAACACCGAGAAGCAAGTTGAAAAACGAGGCCAAAGACTGCGTTTTTTAACCGATTTCGAGGAGGTTGGATATCTGATTTGACACTCTTTCGAGTGTTTGATGTTGCTTCTCAAGGGAATCAGTATTTTAGGAGATATTTGGGATCAAAGTTGGCAAAAGTTTATGCTAATTAAGACCACATATCCAAACTTCCTTCACGGTAGTGATTTCTTTTGTTTTTGGCTTACGAATTATTAATGAGTTTGAGAAATATATATATATATATATCATACAAGGAATCCACCTGCGATTTGTTTCCAGTCAGCACTTCTTGTCACTTCAGGAGTTGGAAACCTCTTGAAAAATTCCCAAAGGATTGGAATAGCCTTTGCTCCGCTTGTTCTGTTCAGAAATATGGTAGCTATAAGTAACTTCCATGGATCATGAAATAAGCTTTCTTGAATTAAATTGTAAGGAGATTTAGGAGGGATCCAATTTGAGGCAGCGCTAGCTTCCGAATTGGACCGCGATTTCGAAATTTTCGATCCGAAATAACCACTCGTGGAATTATCAAGATCCCAATCAGGAGATTCTTGCTTTAGACGATTTGCATTAGAAGCCGAATTCATAGTCTCTGTTTGTACAGATTCTTCGATTTCCCTACGTCTTGCTGAGAGCTTTAAATGTTTTTTATTACAACACGCTTGGTTTCGCGCCAATTTTATTTTACGTGCGCTTGTCGATGTTTTTACTTCGCTCCAGTCTGAAAATCGCTGTCGTTTGACCTCGCGTTTGCTTATATCCTTACATAGACTTCTTCTTCGTCTCTTCGCAGTAGCATATTGTCCCCTTTGTGAGCTAAAGCGTTTGTTGATTAATGAAAAATAAGGTGACAAATCCGGATCCCGTTGTTTCCTCTTCAGTTGCGTGTATTCTCCTTCTGTTTCTTCCACTACTGTTCTAGATTTATCACTTCCACAAAGCATTTGATTTTCTTGTGGTGAATCTAGTTCCGAAGAAAGCTTTGGAACCTTGAAATCGACATCGACAAGCGAAAAATCACTTTGTTCAGCTGACATAAAGCGCTGAAGTTCCACACGAGAGCGAAATCTCCGTCCGTCTGGATTGACAATGTAAACATCGTATCGTCCTTTCGTTTTACCACTCTTCCTCTGGGTAATTATTTTCCTCCATCCTGTTATTCCAAAATCACAAGAAAATACTGTGCTTTTACCTCCCGACATAGAAATTTCTATTTTCACCGACGCGAACAATGTTTTTCGACACGATCAACTTGCCATCTTGAAGCGTACAAAGCCCTGGGCCCAAGTTGGTGCTCAGGCTCACGCGGATGGAAGTTGCTCTGCTTCGTAAAATGGCGGCAATCATTCATGTGTGCATTGTTTTTTTGTTTTGTATTTTCAAGCATTTTTAAGTTTCTCTTCATAGGGAAGGAAAGATGAGTGAATTTAGGATACATCATCACGTATCAGAGCTTTTGAGCTTGCTAGGGTAGGTAACTGGGATTATTGCTGAACAAAAGTTTTAGTGTTTTTTTGTAGGAATTTAAATGAAGTCTTATAAAGGTTTTACTTAATAGATATGAGCTTAACCGGCCGTGGGGTACCGTTTTCTTTCTTAAAACTTTTTAAAGTTAAGCTCTCTCCAAAAATCTTCGTTACTTTTTCTTGAGGTGTCCTTGGACCTCTAAGTAATTTGTTAAATTTCCTTGACAGGCGTGAATAGACACATGAAGCCACATAATATTTAAGTTTGATAGTTGTGACCATTTGCAATTGCACCAAGCTCTTAGCTTCTTTACTATTTGCACTAAATTAAGCTTATATCGAGGAAATCATTCAAGGTTTAATTTTCATATTTCAAACCTTATGGTGGATTGATTTAAATTAATTTGTCAATCTCCTTATGGTACAGTAATTTGTAACCTTTCTGGTTTGCTGTGCATGGCCAAGTTGAAGGCATCTGCTACATCAGGGTGTAACAAATTAAATTGATAAAAGTCGATTGTCCAAAAAAGTAATTGATAAGTCAATAATTGTCATTAGACAAGTTAAATTTGTCAATAAAAGTCGATAATCACAAGGTTATTAATCAGCCTCGAAATTAATGGAAGTGAAACAGTTTGAAGGAAATCCATATAAAAATAAAGTTAAGTAAACAAAGTGGGCAACCAAAAGATTTGTTACTGGATGTAGAATGAAACATTTATCATGATGAAAAACGATTTAAAGTGTTTCTTCTCTGATCGATTTGGGGGGGGGGGGGGAGAGGTTCGGGCATGGGGTGGGGATTTTGACATTTTCTGAAAAAATGAGTCAAATTCCCCACCTCCGCGACAACTTAATTGGCCAAAAGTATGAAAAGCCCTTATCCTGGGGTGAGTAAAGGTGGCCAAAGTAATACCCATTAGACGTTGCTGCACACACTAAGAATGCAATGTATGTACCACTCCCCTTTCGTTCAGCCATCTCTCATACTTGTTGATTGAAATCAATCAAAATCGAACTTAAGATTAAAATTCCATCAAAGGCTGAATGCCGATGATCACAAGAAATTGAGTGATCGATTTTTTATTGACTCCCCATATTTGTTGATTGATCAGTATTGATTTTAATCGACATTTATCAATATTATTGTTGTTGACTATCAAAATTATCTTAGAAACATATATTGACAACAATCAATTTTTATTGACTATCAAAATTATCTATTTGTTACATCCTGGCTACATGTACTTTGACCCCTGTGGACCCAGTTTTTATGATATATAGATTTAGCCAAGCCTAAAAGTGGAGCTCGCAGGCTATTTGTTCGAACAATAAGTTAACCTGTCTTGAGCCTGTGATCCAATCCAAACCAAGTACATGTACCTGGTCAGCATTCAACTTAAAAAAAACAGCTGACCCAGCTCAACAAGCTCTAAACTTGAGCCTGTGATATGATCATGTGACACTGGTCAGCAGATACCTTGTTTTGACAGGTGTCAATTGGCCTAACATGGATGCCCATATCAAAGATGTACGCTGTAAACTAGCTGGAGTATTGTGGCTGCCATGTTGGGCACAAGTATTGATACATGTACTTGAGCCGGTGATGTGGTCATGTGATACTGGTCACATTGACATACACAGAGGGGTGTGACCAAAACCAATTTTTCTCACATAGATGGGTTACCATATTTACCATAATTTTTTATTTTCTTACCAAAATAATTTAATTATGCCAAAATGTGCGCATGGAACTCCGCTAAAAATACCTTTACTTTCTTTGATTTTTTATTGTTTTATAATATACAGTAATTAGTACAAAATCAAGAGAGTGTGAAAATGTGAGTTGATTAACAATTTAATTTAATTCTTGCTTATATATACAGAGCTAGTAGTGGTGATGGCCCTGAAGTTTATGCTGAAATATTGACAAAGAACTTGACCCCTTATGTAACAACTCAGGTTAGTGAAACATTTTTTGGTTAAAAAAAGGCTATTGTACAGTACATGTATTAGAACGCTTATATGAATGTTGAACAGTATAACATTATTTTTCAAATCACGTTTTTTCCTTGACTGCCAGGTCTCAGCCCATGCAGCTAAACGAAAAATTGCTGAGACAAGCACCACACCCAGAGATTTCTTAAGGAAATATGATGAACTGAAATCTAAAAAGTTGAGTGAAATTATTTTAATTTACTCCGGCAATTGCAAAATAATGATGCTATTTTTAATGTTCTTTCTTTTACTGTTGGGAATCACGACTTGTACAATCAATTAATAAATCAGAATTTTAAATCATTCAAATAATGCAGCTTGCCTAGGGCATTGGACAGCACTTGGGAAAATTGTCCCATTGGGTTTTGTTTAGTTTTTCTTGTTTTTTTTTTAAGTTCTGCAAGATTTTAAAGCCAATTTGTGTACAAAGAAATCACAATCGCTTAAGTGCTCTGTTCAATTAAGCATTGACATGATGAAAGGTTTTAGAGCACAACAAAAGTTCAATCATTTAACTTACTTTGTAAAAGGAAAGGATTTAATTTATAATTATTTATCATTTTAAAATGATGATTCTTGTTGTAATTGGCGATCAGACAGAAAAATCTGCTACTTCTAGATCTTCTGACCTAACAATAACGCAAACGTCAACTGTCAATTACATTAGGCCATAACTGTGAATATGTAGAAATGGACCTTTCAAGCAATCAGATCTTTGCTTCACTCTCTATACACAATAAAATACTGTACTGCTTTATGGGATTAACTTTGAATACATGTCAATATGAGCTTTTTATCGTGGTATCTATGATCTTAATTTCAGTGTCAGGGAGCTTGATCCTTTGGTATACATGCTGTCTCGACTAGCAGAAGATAAACAGGTGTGGATGTCCAACAAAAAACAAACTTATTTTGCCGAGTCATTTTAACCCCCCCTCCCCCCAGTGGTAGGATTCCTGGTTCATAATAATAATTATGATGAACTAGAAACCTTTAATGTACAATTTAAATTGTTAGGTGAGGTGGTCAAAGTTGTTTATTAAAAACCATTAACAGGGAAGAAAACCAATCATTTTGTGGGTTGGCTTGCTATAGACAGTCTTTTTCATACGAACAGTTCTTGCATTAACCCATTGTTCCCTGAGCTTGACACTAGTTACATGTACTCTGTCTAACGCCAGTAGATTCTACTGGTCAATGGAGGGCATCCTAGGGTGTATGAGGTGTGAATGGGTTAACTTGCAATTATTAAACATTCAAACTGAAGACCTCAGGAACTTGCGCGTTAAAATTAGCCTAAGGGAGGTCGAGAAGGGGCCCAATATAACCAAGACACTGTAGGAAAGTACCTGAGGGTACCTGCCCATGGGATCGACTCCTAAAGCAGGTGCTAAAACTCATTGGACCGTAGCCAAGTCTTAAGTCTTTGAAACCGTCACAGTATAAACCCTTTGAGTTATTATGGAAATAAAAGTTTGATAGTTTGATATTGATTTGCCACTAATACATGTATGTCATGTCTTACCTTCCGAGGCGCGAGCGATTGAGAGCATACTTAAACGGTTTGCGTTTTTCTCAAGTCATCAAACTCCCTTTTTACCATCCCAATACGACCATGTATATCTTCTAGAGTAATATATGTTAATTTTCCTAAAGAAATCAACACCGAGAAGTGATACCACTCATAGTATTTCAATGCTTCGCACTATGGTTTTTGTTTTTCAAAGAATGAAACTTGATAACTTTGAACAAGTCTAGCACCAAGATTCGACCATCACTATAATTGTTGGTTTTCACTCACGTGATCAACAGCCATGTTTTTCAATGAAAACAAAAGAAATCGTTTGCATAATAATAGAGTTGAATTCCCGGAGGATTTGGTCGGGGCTCCAACATGGCCGCCGTTTCTTTGTTTAGGGGCTCCAACATGGCGGCCGTGACGTCATGTGAAAACCGAGAATTTTCCTTCAGATCATTGCACTTAAGAAGAGATGTAAAAATACATGAATCGTTGCGTTACTTGGCGGGCGCGCCATATGCAAATATTTCTCAATGTTTACTATGGAAATTTACATTCCATTCACCATAAAATCCATCACGCGGTAAAGCTCCTTGTTTTGCTTTTATGGATTGGAGTTTGAAGAGAGAACTCACAGGAACGATAGCCGCTACCTCGTTTTCTTAATAAACAGTTCCTGTTGTTATTTAAAATCGAGGAGTAACGCTTTCGCGAAAGTTGAATCGAGTGTGAATAATTGACAAGGTTTCGCGTCGGTGATTTTGCGCGAATCGAATGTCGAGGATGGAGTTTGGTTTCAAGTGAATCAAGTCTCGATCCTCGACTCGATTCTCGATCCTTGATTCTCGCGAGGATCGAGTCGAGACGGTCAACTTTTTTTTTGCACGGTACTGTAATTATTTACTTACTCCAATATTAAGAAACATATCTTCAAAACCAACCGTAAACAGCCTGGGTAGGGGGGTTCAATGAATTGGCAAAAGTTCTGAATGAGGCTGAGCTTCATGCGCATGGGATAGCTGACAAGAGAGTTGTCATTTGAAGACCTGACACTGCTCACTGAAGAAATACGAATTTTTGCAGCCACATATATCAGCAATGTTTGTGATAGTTTCCACCTCTTACAATGGCAAGGCATACTTGGGGTAAAATCTGCAATAGTAGGTTCAAATCTGCAGATTTGCAGGAAAAGTAAAGGCAACAAAAAAAAAACTGTGAGACAGGAATGCCAAACCCTAGGATGATGTACATTACCGCTCGCAACTATTTGTGCATTTGCCGCGGTTCTGACTAGGTGAAATCGAAGATTCAATCTGCAGTTTGACCGAGGTAAAACCTCATCTACACTAACCGAAAGCCGAGGTTTCACCTAGATTTTTTCCAGTTGATTTACGTGGTTAAGAGAGGACGCAGTATGCTTTTATTTGGAGCAGATGCTATCAATGAAAGAAATCTGCATATTCTGGCGGTTGGCAAAACCAGGATTGGATTGGACTGGACTGGATGGGATTGGACTGGACCGGACCGGACCGGACCGGACCGGACCAGACCGGATCGGATCGACAAAACTCGGACCGGATCAATAGCAATGTTCCCGCCCAAAGTAGACACATGTAATCCCTGGGTCACCAGTTAAGGTTACTTCCCACCTTCGCGAGAGTCCTTCAGGAAAAAGTTTGTATGCGTGCTAGTTTCAATAAAATCCTAACAAACTATACATCAGAAGAAAGCTTAGTAAATGTAGTTTACGATAAAAAAATTTTGTTTAAGCAATTTTAAGTGTCAGGATCAGAGCTGGTAAGACGTGAAACGGCAGAGGGTTCTTCTATTGATTTTATCGGGTATCAGATGCCGCAGCACGAGCAAAATGACAGCACAATGTTATTCACAAGGCATCAGTCATCAAACGTTTGTCAGGAAATGCCAGTATTTAAAATTTTTCGCATGGCGTCCATTTACACAACCAATCCAAGTATTGAAAACACCTGAGACACTTTTGTTGATGGCTTGTGAAGTCATTGTGCTCCTGCTGTGGCATCCGATACCCGATAAACTCAGTAGAAGAACCCTCAGTGGTTTCATGTTTTACCAGCTCTTGACCCTAAAAGGAAAACTCGGTTAAGGGGATTCCTTAGTAATAGAAGTTGTCATAAGATTTTCTTAAAACTTTTCTCGATTGTTCCCTACATTATGGTGACTTGAAAGGTGCAATTAAAAAAATAGGTCACCAAGCTCGTTTGGGAGATATAGCTTGCTCAAGTTACTCATTTAATCATTGCAACTTCATCTATATATCAAGGACAAGTTTGTTCCATCCGTTCACGCTATGTTTTGCAGGAACAATTAAGAAGCACAGCTTTGATGTAATTCTTGAAATAACAAAGCAGGTGTATTGTATTGTTCAAAAGGAAAAATTTAATGTTTGTATATATGGCACAGGCACACATCTTGAAAAGGCACTGACAACAAATATTCCTCGGGTTTGTGAGCTGGAGGAGACCATTTTGTGTCCACGAATGCTGGCTACGAATACTTTTTTCCCTGCAACTTTTTTTTCTAATGTAAATTGTTTAAATTATTTTACAATACAAAGAGGAGGAGTAAGATAATAAAATCATGCCAAAAAAGGATAGGTCACCAATCTCATTTAGGAGAAAACAGAAATCAAACCAAGCTCGACCCCTCGTCAACATGTCTCCCCGATAGCGCGGTTTCACTTTTCACCGCATGCAAATGCACTAATAGTTTCGAGTGGTACTGTAATACACTAAAAAAATTAATTAACCCTCCCTGCAAACTAGAGGGGGTACTTCCCTTTATTCTAATACTTTATTTTATTATAATTTTAATATTTTAATATTTTAAGCTTGTTTAAAAACAAGCTTGGAATGAAACTGCTGGTCTTACAGGTGTGTATGAGCTTGATGTTAACTTATCTTTGCCAGCATTAAAGTATTGCCATATTAATTTTTTAGATGTTGACTTTTCTTGAAAAGAACTCAAAGGACCGTTATAGGGCGCGTCTTGGGGCCATAACCAGTGGTGCAAAGATAAGTGCTTCAGCAGCTGCAGAGGCTGTACTGGATAGTTTGCCTGCGTCGGGAACTATGTCACAGCACGAAGTTAATGAGGTGAGTACCCAAGAGAGAAATTTGTACTTGTATGTGTCATGGAAGTCATGGTTGTGTACTCTTGATGGAAATATGAACTACTGTATTAATTATTTGCTTGCCTTGGGTGAAGTAAATTCAGAAAAATAATACTCACTGTAGCCTTTAAAATGAAAATTGACCAGCTGGCAAGCTTTTACATGAATAGTCAAAACCCCTTTAGTTCTATGTGGTATGCTTTTTGGAACAAAACAGGTACTGTAATAATTATTGGCTAAAATTGTAGTCGAATAAGTACATATGTGTACCTCTTTGTTTTTGAAAAATCATAATATTTTCGTATATATGATCTTTTTGTATTAATTTTGTCTTCTCCCCATAGCTTCGTACCAAACTTGCAACGGTAACAAGTAGTGCCAGTCAGTCTGGCTCAAACCCAGAAGCAGTACTGAAAGCCTTGCGAGAGAAGCAAGCCAAGAGAGCTGGTATGAGGACAGACTTCTCTAAAAAATACACTTGATTCATTCTTACATCATATCATTCATATCATATCATATCATAATATCATAATTATGAGTTTATCTTACACTGTCTTTGGTTTTAGAGTTTCTGTATGACACACAACAGAAGACATACTACAACACCAGGAACTCCATGCCCTATTCTTTGCAAATAGTGTGTGGATTGTTTTTTACGTCGCACAGGTTGAGACGTGGCCAATGGTTTATCATCCTTAGCTGAGAAGACTATAGCTGGAAAGTCTAACCATTTGCAGATGTTGTTACAAATAAGGCAGAATATTTTCCCCACTGCAGTTATTTAAAGACCCTGCGTTTTGGTGCAGCCTGAGTCGAAGCAGCCCGGTACTCAACCAACTGAGCCACCAGTGTGCGGTCTTCACAATAAAATAATCAAATGATGAAGGGTCTCTGTGCATTAACTGTTACAGTAATATCTGCCTATTTTTAAAATTTGGTTTTTAATAACATTGTGAAAAGAATAATATTGCCAAATTCTGAGCAAGAATTTTATAGTGCATGTGATGATGAAACGATAAAAATTTTATTTGACCTGTCAGGTACATGTATCAATGGTAACAGGCTTTGGGGGATGATTAGATTTTGCTTTTGGGAGATCATTAATAGATTTTGCTTGTGGTTGCATTCAGATTAAATTTAAATTAACCATTATTCTGACCTTAAGCTGGATTTGTCTTTATTGCTCGCATATTGAACTCTGCCATGCTTTGTAACAAGCCAACTAGCTGCCTTAACTTCTGCCATTACTGGCAGGTCAGGGATTCTGTATCACCCTTCTCCATTGGTGCCTGTCTTGTGCATCCTCCATTTTCAGTGCGTATGGTTCCATGCCTTCTCAGACATCAACTAACATTTCCATGGTCCTCCTCTTGCAAGACCAAGGAACTGCTTCCTGGTTATGAGTTCTAGCTTACATTAACCATTTTGTGACTCCTTTAAATTGTTTATTTCAGATTAATTTTTATAATGGAGTGCTGATGAACTTTTTTATAATAATCATTTGCTTGTTACCTGAGCACTTGCACTTTAATTAAAGAAGATAATTTATTTATATTTTTGTTGTATTATTTTTGCAATTATAAAACTTTCTTTGCCTTTTGACAGGAAATTTACCACCAACACCCTCCTGGGTGAGTCAGCGTCCTTACTTGAGCAGAGATTATGTGACTGAAGCAAGTGTCATAAACTCCTCTACAGTTGTGAGTTGATATATTCCAAGACTATTGTAAATAATTTTCTTGGATAGTTAAAAATTATTTTGAGTAGCATTGTCCAAATTCATCTTCCATTGGATTAAAAAAAGTGTGTTTCTTTTTTGTAGCCTATGTCAGTGGGAACTTTGCCTTTACCTATGCAAGAATTGGCCATTGTAGAGGATCTTTTATTTCTAATGATGGTGAGCTGCAATGCGTGGTCAACTTATAATTATAATAATAATAATTATTAATTACGTAGAGTAATCTGGTTCATTTCAGATTGTGTTCAGTATATGCACAATGCAGGGATACTGTACTTTATGTGTGAGACTTTATTCATTTGGCCCATAGCCGAAAGTCAGAATAATTATTATTAGTTTATTTTTAAGGACGGTGCCTAGTACTACTGTTATTGCGCATACGTTCTGCACATCTCGAGATATATACTCGGCTTTCTTATCGGTGATGCTTACTAATACAGGGATATTAATTATTTTTGCGTGGTGTGAAACTACATGTATTCAGAGAAAGTAGATCTTAGTACTAAGTACTCTTGGTATCCAAAAAGAAAACTGAGCGTAACCATGCATTTTTGAGAGATAATTAATCTTCAATTTGAGAAAGAACGCCATACATTGCTTTGTATTTTTAATTAGAGCTTTTTACAAATAATTATTATTCACGAATAATCTTATTTTGAAAAAATTATTAATTTATTAACGTGTGGTTACCCCCAATTTACTTTTTGGATTTAAATATTGGTAGTAACATTTCCTGCTTAATCATAAACTGGGGAAAAATACCTTTGAATTAGTAGGCACTGTCCTTAAATGTGACTGTAAATCCAACCTTTTTAAAGTTTAGCATCATTAGAATATTCTTTGCAATAATTTCTTTTTAGGGTGTGGAAGGGAAGTACCTTCTGGTGAAGCCTCTCAAAGACAAGTTTAACCCAAGGAGTTTTACTATTGACAAGACTCTTGGTAATGTATTGCTTACACTGTCTTTAATGTTATTATCTTCCAATTATTACATATTATGAAGATTTTTGATCATTGAGCACTGTTTATACAGTATTATTATTATTATTATTATTATTATTATTATTATTATTATTATTATTTTATTTTATTTTTTGGAGATATACAGAAATGTTCCATTTTAATTTCTATTTTTGGAATATTAACCCTTTCACTCCCAAGAGTGCCACTTATAGATTTTTAATACTCTGTCTAACGCCAGACGATTTTACTCGTCAATGGGGAACCCTCGGGGGTGAAAGGGTTAACAACAGCTAGATTCACTCAAAAACTATGTCCCCATTAATGAGAGTTTGTGACGGTCATTAAGATTTCATTTTAAAGTTTTACAGATGTATCACCTTAAGTTTTTAATTGTTAGAAATGTCAATGCTGGAGCTGGTACAAAGAATCTTGCCTGTGTGCTCACATTACTCCACCATCTGCAGATTCATGGAAGGTACATGTATTTGTTTGTCTCAAGCTTACATGTAGCAGTTGTACAAATAATAATTATGTAATTTACTACCAATCATTCTTTTGAATTTCAGAAATACAGATTATGATACTGTAAGATCAATAAGCCAATGTGAAGAAACTATTAAAGGGTGCGTTCGATTGACCGTATTCCGGAATAGGAATACACAGAATATAAGTTAGGAATCCCTCGTTTTTATGGAGATTCACATTAAAATTGTCAAATATCTGCTAAAATGCTATTTTAAACACATTTGTTATCCTTGCTGCTTCGAAACGTGCCAAACATAAGTTGTTTTAATCATCACTCCACG
>NC_090874.1:71339949-71344949 GCF_036669935.1 Montipora foliosa
TAACGATCACAGGGTACAAAATCTGCCATGCTGGAGGGCAAGCTCATTATTTATTGTTCCCTCACTGGGACATTAAAACAAAGGCAAGTCAAACTTGACTGGTTCAGGTCTCTTTGTTTTAATGTCCCAGTGGGGGAATAATAATGAGCTTGCCCTCCAGCATGGCGGATTTTGTACCATGTGATTGTTAGTTGCAAAAGGCCTATTAGTAGAACACCACCACTCCATTTTGCTAAGTCTACATGTGTATGTTCAGAAATGTCCCTAACAGACCATTATTCGTATTCTCAGTATTGGACTGGAACTATGTAGCTTGCAGTGGAGGCTAATGCAGAAAAAACTTTTCAAATGCAAATACTTTTTAATATATTTCCCCGCATTAGCCTCTATTGCACGCTAGTTCCAATCCAATACTGAGAATATGAATAAGATGCACATGGGTTTCAATAATCATCATGAAGGTGCATCCTGGAATACCTTATTCCAAAATCGCCGCCATTTAAATATTCTTTTGTTTTTATTCAAATAAGCCCATGATGCCTCGTTCTTAAGCTTAAAATTCAAGAGAATATTTTATCTTGAACGAGGCAACAAGGGCCAGTTTGTATCTGCATAAATCAGCGGCCATTTTGGAATAAGGTGTATGCAGAGTACCCTGAAAAATTAAGACAGATTAAACTGTATGGCATGTATGTTAAAGGCACAGACGTCTAGAAATACACCTACAGTAGTTAGATGTGCACCCAATTTTGACATCCAACACAAAGTGTCCCTCTAAGTCTAAGCCTTTGCCATGGTTTTGATTTTGAGTTATTTTGTTGAACTAAAAATCGTTTTCTTCTAAAGGGAAGCTGCAAAGGAGGAGCTGTGTTGACGTTATTGCATGAAAAGACTGTAGGATTTACTGGGTATGACTTAGTGAGTTATGACATTGTATGTGTATTTTTTCTCAGTTTTGTTGGCTGCATGCACAGTTTACAGAATTTGTGACTTTTTTGTTGCTTTTTTAAAATTCTCTTTTATGGCCTGTCCACACTAATGCGTTTTCGAAAACCTCTGTCTTCCAAAACCTCCAGGTAAAAAGATCTGCTTCCATGCTAGCGACTGAAAAAGGAAATCTAAAGATTCATTTCTGTTACCATGTTACATGTATGCCCAGGCGATTTATTTTTCCTATAATGTACAATATGCTTCAATAGCAGCAGCAACAGCAAAACTATTGGTACGCTAGCTTTGGCTCCAAAAGTGAGGCATGCACATGATTTCTCTCCCTTGCATGTATTTTTCACAAACAGTACGAGCAGAGGTTTCATTAGAAGCCAACAACGGGCGAATTCCGCCGGCTACTCCCTAAGTTATTGCTGCCTACCTTTTCGATAAGCTTAAATTACCCAATCCTCATCGCCGTTTAACTTTGATCCATACAATGTAATTCACTACACATACGTTCTTCTAGTTTTCCACGTGTTGTTTATTAAAAATGGAAGACAAAACTAGAAAGCGTGCAGCTGGAGGCGATGTTTTGTCGTCTTTCAACAAGAGATCGAGAGTGCAAAAAAAAATGTTCTCTAACTTGGCCATGTGCAGCTAGTCGTGCTAATAAATATTTGTGACTAACGTTGATGCCCAGACTGCTGGAAATGCCATTTCCGAGCTCCTAGCTTTCAAAATTTTCTGGGGAAGCATGCCTCCAGACCCCTCTAGGGAAGGCCCCTTTCTTAATAATTATTATTACCACAGCCGCCTACTTCACAAAACCAGCCGTTTACAAAAAAACTTATTGAAACCCCTGGTATGAGGGTTTTTAATCCCCCACATGAAAGCCATGTACCTCAGATTAATATTCAGAACACCAAAAGTTTGTCTTTAGGTAACAGTACATGTATCACTTTATTGACAAAATTAATTAAGAATGTGTCATAGTAAATTACAATAGACACTGTTAATTTTATCATTTTATACAGGGACAGCAAATCTCAGGACCTTTCCTTGTTTCTCACCCAAGCTGTGAGTATTAGGGTGTGTTTGATTGACCGTATTCCGGAAAAGGAATACATGTAATAAAAGTTAGAAATCCTTCGTTTTTACTGAGATTCATATTAAAATTATTGTCAAACACCTGCTGAAATGCTATTTTTAACATATCTTTATTACATGTAGACTTGTTTCTTCAAAACGCCAGACATACCGTTTTCAATCATCACTCCACGTATTCTTATTCCGGAATAGAGTCATTCAAACGCACCCTTAGTGATCATGTACATTACTGTACATTTCATTGTTTTCTAGTTTGCAACATTAGCTTGGAATGATTGTATTCAGATGTCAAACAGTGAACAAACCCTGCTACCCATCCTTACAATCTTCAGTCGAATTGTAACTAAAGACCCATACGTACATGTAATTAGCCTTAAAATGTAGTTGTTGACTCCTTAAAGAGTAAAGGTAACTATTTTAGTGATGATATCTTGAGCAAAATGTTTTAATGCACTCAATTTTAGCCCTTAATTGTTTGAACTACATAAAATCGTTGTGTTGATCAGGTACTGTCACACTCATGGCTCAGTTGATACAGTGCCTTTTCTGAATTCTGCTTCAGCATCCTG
This sequence comes from Montipora foliosa, assembly GCF_036669935.1. Taxonomy (NCBI): domain Eukaryota; kingdom Metazoa; phylum Cnidaria; class Anthozoa; order Scleractinia; family Acroporidae; genus Montipora; species Montipora foliosa. Next base: position 71,342,556 of record NC_090874.1, read on the forward strand.
AGATATTTTCTCGGACAAAAATGTGACTTCAGCAAAGTATTAATCACAATCCCATAAATGAAGCTATTGTAGCATGATTACTTTTTGGTTTACTGTTATGGTTCTCCTCAGTTAATTATCTGCTTGTATTGGCTTTGGGTGCATAAGAATGAGAATGGCTGGTGAACAATAGAAGTGCACCCACATTGCCTGTTATTTTCTGTTCTTCAGATTAATTAAAAGTCGATCTGCTCTGAAGATCCATTTGACAAAAATATTTAGTCTATAGAGAAATTGAGTAAAATACACCCAATGCATGAAGTTTGACACTGTAGTTAGTTGAATGATATGTTTCTTTCCCTTTTAGGCTTGTGTTCCTTATTTTGACATTCTTGAACAATGGATCTACAAGGGAATAATCAATGATCCATATTCTGAGGTAAAAGGTGAAATAATAATAGAATAATAATAGAAGTTTATTTTCACACGATAATGTTTAAACCTGAATAGCTTGTGGGGTCGTGTACAAATGAAATGAAATCAAGTCAAATCAAATAAATATATACATATGGTTTTTAGAGGAGAGAGGAAAACCGGAGTACCCAGACAAAAACCTCACGGAGAAGATTAGAGAACCAACAAACTCAACCCACTTAGGACGCCGGATCTGGGAATCGAACCCAGGCCACATTGCTGGGAGGCGAGTGCTCTCACCGCTGCGCTATCCATGCTCCGTATCACCGTGTTTCATAAGAGGTTTCTCGCTGCTCTTTAAAGCACTAATAATCTGATTGGTGCATTTATTTGTTTTGTTTTTGTTTTTTTTTTTCAGTTTCTTGTCGCAGAGCATGGTTCTGTTCAAAAAGAAAAGCTTACTGAAGATTACAACGATGCATATCCTTTTGAAGTTTGGAGTTGTTTGGAGTTTCTGCGTGAGCTTTCCAGCTGTGACGATTGCAGCTAGGCATCTATAACCTGACTTCTGGTTGTGAGCATGTTTTGTGCTCTCATTCATTTACATGATAATCAAAGATCTTCAAAGGTTGTTGTCGCATTTTCCTTCAGTTATGGCCTGGAAAGGGTTTGAACCCATAAATCAATGGCGGGTCACTCATGCGCGAACATATTTTAGTTAAAAGTTTCGTTTTCTCTTGAAGAACTGTTGTTGACTGCTAAGTGGTTCGTTCTGTTGGTTGTACACACCGGACTACTGTGCATGGGTGAGGCCTGACCAACACTCACGGTCTTTAAATAAATGAGGAGAATCTTCTGCCTCAGTGGACTCTCTGCATTTTCTCCGCGGATGAAGACGGTTACTATGTATCACGGGTACCTGTTATTCCTACAAGTAATTTCAGTAAGATTGTAATGTATGCAGCTGCATTGTGCCCCACTATAGAAGTCCCCTATGAACTGTTGTAAGGCGCTCCAGGTCTTAATTCTCTTGGAATAAAGTGGTATGTAAATGCCTCCCGTCATCAATGATTATTATGTTCTTTAACAGTTCTTAAATACTGGGAACAAAGATACACAGTTGTAAGAGAGAACATTCCCATCTTCTTAGAAAAGGTACTGTGTCGCATTCATCATCTGTTTGTAACTACACTATTTTTTTGTGTATAAAAGGACCGAAAGTTTGTGTGTTTTCCCATTTTTTAACTAAGTTATAATTATAAGGGTGTTATAGTTCATAAAATTTCATTTCTTTTGATTTGACTCAATTTCCGTTATTTTGATTTGATACTGCAAATGTGCCTTTAAAAAGATAACAAATACATCTTGTCACCTTCTTTTTGCCAGGTTGCTCACAAGATCCTAAGCACTGGGAAGTACCTGAATGTCATTCGCCAGTGCGGTACGTTTATGCACCTGTGTTAAGTTATACTTTTCTTGCACAATGAACCTTGCGGTAAATATATTTTCTGCATCAACTATCTGTTTAGCCATTTAACCTCTGAACCAAAGTTTCTTCATTTGTCTAATGCAGGGCAAAACGTGCAATGTCCAAATGCAGATGAAATCATCTACACCTTGAACGAGAGGGAGTATGTGGAAAAAATTGAAAAGGCTTATAGTTATGCCAGCAAGACTTTACTCGATCTGCTAATGGACGATAGAGCTTTGATGGATAGATTAAGGTAAGAACTCCGTCATTTTGCATGTTCAGTTTTCATAGTATTTTATTTTTAGGCTTTACTCTACCTATGCCCACAAAGCATCCAACTTTCACATGTTCTTCCTAAATATTTTCAACATTCAGTACGATCTACTAGAATGTTTTAAGTTAATTCATTTGTTCAACCTTTTTTATTTATATAGCTTTTTCCTAAGAACAATAAGAAACTGGAATTGTTTACCAGCCGTAGTTAGATCACTAGGTTATCCTGCTTTCTGTCAAAGTTTAAAGCGTCTCAA
>NC_090874.1:71349949-71362449 GCF_036669935.1 Montipora foliosa
CGGTATACTTTCCCGCTTGATAATTGCCAAAAGTAGTAAACATTTTATCTACCTCGTTTTCTGATTCCATGGAAGAAGTCATTGAACCCTTTTTTGAACTGAAAAAAAGAACAAGGTGTCAACTACATTATGGTCTTTAACATTTTTGGTATGTAATCAACTCTGAAACTGCGTGATATTATCAATAAAAGCCAATGTAAATTGTCTTTTTTCTTTTGCTTTGTTGACAGAGTTGATTTGCTTCCTTACGATCTCATCACCCAGTTGTTTCGCATCTTGTCAGTGGCTTATGACAGTAAAGGTAAAATTTTAGTACTCTGTTTTCTGAACAACCGTGTCAAATAATGTCCACGGAGTAATAATTTCTTTAACACTGTACTACAAGTCTCAATTTACAATTTAAAGTTTCCCGAAACTTTTGTGTAGCCTGGCATAAAAGAAATACTAACCACAACACTTGAACGATCCTAAAACCTGTGGATATGTCGAAGAACCCTCACAAGTTTTGCAAAGAACATTAGTGTATGACACACTCGGCTGTCGCCTCGTCCACCACTCTTGTTCTTACCACAATTTTTTAAGTCGTCTGTGATCTCAGACGGACGGCAAGCAAGGACGACAACGATGGATACTAGAACGCCGCATAACATAAAACCTCAAGTTTGCTGACGACGGTCAAGAAATTGACACGAGTGAAAAATGCACGTGCAGAGCATGCAAAGCTATTGTTTTTGCCCACAAAATATGCAAATTTGTGACGTTCTCGTTGCCGTCGCCGTGGTCTTTGTTAAAGCTCCCTATTAGCTCTGCACGCCCAGCACGTGCCTTTTACATTTTGATACATTTCTTTGTCGTTCTCGTCTTGACAACGACGTGAAATGATCAAATTTGAGGTCAATGTGGAGGACGAGAGCACCTGAAGATAAATTTTCAATGTTCTCTCTAAATATCCACACCGTTCTCACCAATTTTTATTCTTCAGTTGGAATGTGTACTCACACGTTCCAAGGCGAGCGATTCGGAGTAATCGCAAAATTATTACAGTAATGGGAAATAGTATTTTTAGACAACGTTCTCTTAGCCGTCGTCGTCGTCGTCGTCCTTGCTGAAAGTCCCTAATATTGAAATGAGACAGGTTAAGAGCCGGGTGGATCCCTTTTTCAGGAGCTCAAGCGCGGAGCCAATCTTCGATCCGAAATTCGCATCGTATCGTTCAGTCCCGAACTGAGCCACAAGCAATGCTGAGATGTTGAGGGTTTTTCTCCTACCATTCAATGGAAAATCCGTCCAAAATACCAAGAAAGATAGCCGCCGAATAAAATACATGTGAACTTTATAAGCCGTAAACAGTCCTCCCAGCTATGCTTACAGCCGCACGTTTCTCCTCGTCACATTATCTACATCATCTGCCTACACTATATTTAAAATGTATTTTCGTAACTTGTTTCGAAACTAGATAAAATGCCCTTTCGTAAGCCCTTTTCAGAAAAAGCAGGGTCTGCATTCTGATTGGTTCAAACCAAGTCTATATTAAACATCAAAAATTGAAGTGCGATCGAGAACATTTCTGCCTTGATGTCAAACGGAATTAGGCTGCTGCCGCCTCGCTTTAGAGCAAAGAGAGCCTTGCGTGTTATTTACCCTCACGGCTTCCATGCAAAGGCCAGATTACTTAGCGAGAAAATGGCGCATGCATCGTAAGAGAATTTTGTTTCTCATCCAACGTGGACGCCGTAGCCGTGATAGTGAAAAATAAAATATGTTTTAAATGACCAAGCTGGTTGAAATGTCGTGAACACATGCCGTTTCCTTGAAGTATAGCAGACTCCTCTGTTCGCTAATCAGGTCTGTTTACCACAAGTAAAGATACCTAAATCACACATGCTCACCAAAACGTGACTAAACAAAAACCAAACTTAGACCAAACTAAAGCTAATCATGACTGTGGAAACTCAAGATAAACCTTGACTCAATAACGATCACATGCACGACACGCATGCCACTGTAACGATGTTGACCATCAACTTCATTTTTTTTTTGTTCTTTTTTCGACCATGGGAACCTTTTGTTAAGATCATTTTCTTTCTCCAAAGCATCGAAGGCGATGCTTAGTTGAAGAAGGCAGTAGGGCCCAGGGGCTACGCTTCCCTTGGGATCCGGGGATCCTGGGTTCAAGACACGTTCTGACCACTAGTTGAATTTGTTTCTGGTAGTCCCTGGTTCAACTTCTCAGCTGCACTTGTAAATAGCCAACTGGTTTGCCTCCGGCGATTTGGTATTCTTGACAGTTGTTGTTGAATGTTCTGTTCTTTCGTGATTGTGTTTCATTGGCCCTGAAAAGGCCCTATGGGGAGTGGTCAATTAAGTATGTATGTATGTTTAAGGAGGGAAATTTAACAAATTGATCTCAGTTTTCCATGCGTCTGTCCTGTTATTGGTCATGAATTTCGTCATAACATTGTCAAAGTAGCTGTGGATCCACGAGGCGATAGCCGGGTGGAGCCGCAAAATTAAGGCAAAACACGAGAAGAACGCGAGACAAAAATGGGAGAAACTTCAATCAGACGCGAGCAAAATCGCGTCATTATCGCATAAATTATAAATTCATCTGTCTGTCCGCTTATTGACAATAAAAATTAGCCAATGAGAATTTTGCGGTCATTGTAAAAAAGGCTATGAAGTTAATGGTCAACATCCTTATATAAAGCTTATATAAAACATTTATATCCTTGCAAACTAATAGTTCGCTTCAATAGTACTCTTTTTTAAAACAAATTCCGGATTGAGAGGTGTCCCCCACACTTGACACTCAAGTAAAATTCATCATCATCATTATTATTTGTTCATTATTAACATTATTAACCATTACCTTCTCAAATAATGTATGTAACTATGTTAATCCGTAACATGTTTAACTGTACTATCAAACAGCAATGCCTCCAAGAGCTATGAAAAAAGTGCTCGCGGCTGAGGCATTGCGCCCTGCTGAAAGATCCGGAATGCCAGGTAAAGTAACGCAGCTAACTTCATTGATATAACATTTATAATGATAAAATAATCGATTGATAAAGATTTGGGTGAATTCTCTGATAACCTAAGGTTAATTTTTGTGACGCAACTTATGACAACAATCCGTCAGTTTTATCAATAAATTTAAAGGGACAAGACATGGAAAATTGAGTTCAGAAGCACAAAACTAGGCTCTCAGAAATGCCCAGGTTGAAAGTTTTCCAAGAAATTTTTTCATCTTAAAAGATAATTGAAATAGCACAGAATAGGCCTTCCTAAAATTGGGGTCCTGCTTAACAACAATGACAATTTTCAAGTGAAGGAGTCCTTCGATGTTTCTATCCTAACATCACCTTAAAGCTCTTTTTTTTTTAAGACCCCAAAGACTAGTTATACACGTAGTTGACTGTCAGAGGCTTTTTTAGATAAAACACGATAAAAAGAATAAGCAGTAGTTATAAGCGTAACCTAAGTCTTGTAACAAAATGTATAAAGATTAATATCCGTTGTCGGTCGTGGAAAGTGCTCTTAGCTTGCACGCCACTTTAATAATTTGAAACTAACAAAATAATGAATGGTTAATCAGGGGTTTCAATAACTTCTGAAATAGCCGTCCATGATAGCCCATTGAAGGCGGCAGTTTGACAAGTTTATGATAGCATTTTAGTGAAAATCAAGGCAAACTAGCCGGCGGTGTGAGGCAAAGCAGGCGGCGGTATACCGCCGGTAACCGGCTTCTATTGAAACCCCTGGGTTAATACATTATTTTTAAAATTTTAATTAATTCATTAATAATTTGAAACTAACGGAATATGATGGAGAACTTCTGGTGGAAGAAGGCTACCAGTTGGCTGTCTTCAAAGCGTGGTTGAATTGAACAATCGAGACCATCGAGGAACAATCAAATCATGGTAGAAGCGGGATATAAAGACGTCGCTAAGGCATGCAAATCTAACGTCCATACAGGTTGGGCACACCGCCGCCTTTGGTTTCAAACCTGTCATTGTTACACTTCGATGTCAAATACCTAATTAGTTGCATGCAAGTCTCAAATACACTCTCCTCCGCAATCTACACGTCTGTGACCACGAATCGAGAGAGGGGCAAGCTATATGAGTCTTATTTTAAATTTTAGGGGAGACTTTTTGGACAAGTGGTAGTGATCGTAGCACAATTGAAATGCAAAAGAATTAGTACGCGCCATCCTTAAACAAATGGTAAACGCCCAAGGTCGTATGTTGTTGCTGCTTGGTGAAGTTTTCTTTCCTTATTTAGGCACAACTTCATACAATCAAGATCCAACTGAACTCCAAATATCAGGTTTGTGTTTACGAGTACTTGGTTGTAATGTTGTAAACAATGTTCATTTACTCTACCTCCCCTGTCGTTGACAAGGGAGGCAGAGAAGAGAGACCCTGAAAACGAGGTTGCCAAATGCCCAGTCTTGTGTCCAGAGTGTATAGTTTTTCTCGCGAACTTAAGGTTTTCGCGTCTCAATCTTCTCACTTCGCTCATTTAAAGTGACGTTTGAGTATGTAATATTCTTGTCGACAATGAAGCTAAAGATTTTATTCCCACTGTACAGAGGAAAATTTTCCAATATGTTATGTCACTCAATTCATCCCCAGTAACCTATTTCGTTCCCTTTCAACGGCTGCTCGAGTCAGAATCGGTTGGATCATGACATGCACCCTACACTTGCCACAAGTCGAGCTCACGAGAATCCCTTGAGAAAATGTTTTGGCGAGTGAAGCGTGATTTTTCAGACGCGAAGCGGATGAGCGAGCCATCTGAATTAGACGAATGACTTTTCGAAAGTCTACATGCACCCGATTTTTCGCAAAAAGTCTAATCAGTTTGTAGTTTACAGTTTAAGCTTTGTCGGTAGAAATCAGATTTAAGCGTTACGGCCATCCATCTCGAGGAAGACCAGTTGGCCAGTGGACTTGACTCCAGCCAAATAGCTAAACCAGAGACAACTTCGAAACGGAAATGAACGTTGCCTATAGAAACCCCTGATTTCAAGGTCAGCGCCCAATTTCCTGACGACTCTTTGACTGACGTGTAGCTTCAAGTTCTTAAAAATGAAATGTCGACAGTTCTTTGCTCGTAATTTTTCAGGGCTGGAAGCTTTCTCATTTGATTACGTGGTCAAATGGCCAGTATCGTTAATTCTGAGTAAAAAGGTAAGAAAGTTTGTTCTTATGCAAGGTGTCGATTACGAATGCCGCAGCTAAAGAGATTCTCGTTATTTGATAAGGAAGCGTTTTTATGCACAGGCAAGAATGTGAGGTGAGAGAGCGAATCCCCCATACTTGGCCCTATACCAAGGAAGATTATTTGAAATCTGTTATTAGTTCCGTGTCGTAATGCGTGGTTATTTCGATATACACCTTATTAAATGATTTAACATATAATATGCGCGGATATTTTGTGATTTACGAGGTATTTTACCTTTCGGGGCTCGGGAAAATACGAGCAACTAGCAAATTGTCCGCACGTATTATCTGTTAAACCTTTCAATAAGGGATTTACTATTCCACTATTACGCCTTTTCTGGTATTTTGGCTTCTTTCTGCATTGACTGAGAATCGTATCGATTGCATAATAAGGCGTGTGCGAATGACGAGAACAACACAGATGAAACGAAATTCTAATGTCCTTTATTTGACTGGATAAACGAAATAACGAACGACAAGCGATGGCAAGCTAAATTCCCGGCCTTTGCATCCTGTCGAAAACAATTTCTTTAATGGGAAAACTCCCTTTTCGCCGGTCCGTATTTGCTGTGTTCTAAACCAGGACACTACAATGTATTACCGTTTCACATTTTGCGCGTTTTTTTTTTTTTAACCAAATTTAGTAAAATGGCGTAATAGTGAAATAAAGAGACTCCTTATTGGTCATTTGGTGGTAGTAACAACTGATAAAAATAACGTTCGCGGCCTGGGCGTGATCTAAAAATAGAATTCAAATCATTATCATGGGGGCACTCTGATTCACTCTCTTACATCGATCGGATTCTCTTGGCACAGGCCAAAGTTTCTAACTTACGTGGTTGACCAGCTCACTGGACAGGCCTTCAAGACTGACGAAAATGATCAATATTTCCAGCAGTGTAGTAGTTCTCGTAACCTATTGTATGGTATTGTGAGCAGCCTCATATTGTTTTTAAGTCTAAGTCATTGTTTCAATAGCCCATTTCCGAGTTGCTACATGCCTCAGTTTCAAAGCGAGTCCTGGTGCACAACCATTCAAATGGAATTAAATGAGTTGCGTATTCTCATGCAAATCAATCTCGTTTGCCTTACAAAAGTTGAGCACCAAGACTTGCTTCGAAGCCGAGACAAACAGCAACTCGGAAATGGCCCATTGTTTAGTCTTTTGTTTTTGGCTAGGGTGGCGAGCAAATCGCATACGTCTACTCACGAGAGCTGTTATATCACCCAACATTTTGAAAGGCACCGCCTTTCTTTATCAGGCTTTTACAAACAATGACTGTAAACCGTATGCCTTAGTCTTAAAAGCCTGATGAAGAAAGGCTGTGAATTTCGAAATTTTGGTTTTGGATCATATCTTTCAGCCTTGCTTATCATTTTTTTTTTACAATATTTGTAATGTCGGGATCCGGAGCTTCTGTTTTTTCACGCTGGTCCTTTCTTACACAGTTATGTCATGAAAATTAGCTACGCTAATAAGGTACTGACAATTTCTGAAATGTGCCCTTCTCCTTTTTAGGCCCTAACTAAGTACCAAATGCTGTTTAGACATTTGTTCTACGCAAGGCATGTAGAAAGACAACTGTGCAAGTAGGTTGTTTCGAATCTCTCCTGCTATGAAGTTATTTAAATGCGTTAGTGTTTCTTTTTTGCTGGCCATGGCGTTGACCTGTGCACATTCACCCCCTCCCCACAGAATTTTTTTCCAAGGCGAGAGGCTCGCTGTACACAGGCTTTTAAGGCGTTGGGTGTTGCGTGTGGCTTTGATCCTCCCGCTCTTCAACTGGAGCTGTCTTTTCAACTCCGGTGTCGCTTTTTAAATAGCCAACTCACTGGTCGCCACCTGTCAGGTTCCGTTTTTCAGCATGTTGTGTGTGACTTGCTTTTAAAATCGTAAAAAAGCCATTCTTCATTCGGCTAGATCGACTTTGTGCAGGCGTTCTTTAGCGAAATGTCAAGGAGGCGAAAAGAAAACCTTCAGCGCCGAGGTTTGACGTAAACCAGAATCAACCTCGGTAAAATCACAGACTTAAAGGCGCGGACGGACTGGTCCGATTACACAGGAAAACCAATATGAGAAACTGTCATTGATACTTGCGGTCGTTCTTACTGGCCTAGCTCATAGCGCATTTCAGTATGTTCTTATGCGAAGACCGCTAGAAATTATTAAAAAAATTCTCGCATTATATTATTTGCTCTTAATGTTCCCGTTATTTTTGTCACAGCAGCTGTTTATTTCATTCCTAACCTGAATCATAGTTATAGTAGAGGGACATGCCTAAACATCGCATTTGTTTCCCGTTTGATTTGTTTTGAAGAAAGCCGGATTATGTTTGTGGGTCTGTTTTTCTCTCTCTCCAGTGTCTGGGTTAGTAACAAGCGGGCGAAGTTGTTTACACTCAACTCTTCTCATTGGTAAGATTTAGCTAAGGATTTGTTCTTTATTGTAAGAGATTTGGATGACTTGAGGTTACGCACTCTTTTATAACGTTGGGCATGCTTAATGGAGAGATTTAGCACCGCCGGCGGTTTACCATGCAAAATACCAAAATTAAACGAGGCTTACCTGTAAGGTGAAGTTTGATTCGGGTTCTGTGAGTCATTGGTCGGAAGCGAAGGAGTCATGTGAGCAAGTGAGTGCCTCGGAATCCGACTTTTCAGGGTCTGAATCTCCGCTATCGCTCATGGCACTAGCTGCAGGAAGTTTTCTTCTCCTTTTTTGGTGGTGTAGCATGGTCTTCTGGTTCTTCAGCTAACCGTTTCATTGCCTTTTCCATGGACAGCATAGTGGAACGCATTTGGGTCATGGCTGACAAGACGTTAGCAAGCACGTTGTCTGTGCCCTGTGGCGAAGAATTCGCCGACTCATTGTCTTCAGAAATTAAATTTTCTTCCTCCGCCGGTGAAAGGGCGTCCCTTCCACTCATATTTTTGGCAGCCATGCGGCGATTTTCTCGGCGTTCGTTCAACACTGAGCGCACACAACAACACACGTCCGACCTTCCCGAAGGATCGCACACAACTGATCTTTCCGGACTCTTGCGCTTTCTCACGTGACTCCGTAGCGACCAATGACCAATGACGAAACAGAATCCGTATTACCACGCAAACAGTAAATTAAATTAATTTCAGTGCTCGAAATTAGCGGTCGTCCCGTCGTCCCAGGCGACCAGAAAGGCCACAGGGTAACCAGTTTTTGGGTAGAATTTAAAGTCAGGTTGCTCGAGGAAAAAACAACGGACAACCCAACCAAAAATAGAAAACGAATTTATCACAAGCAGCACCTGACTTATTTGTTGCTTGTCTATTGACAATATCCAATAGTAGTGTGAACTTAATGATAATGATAATGATAATGATAATAAATTAGCCGCAGCTGAGCATCTTCCAATGTTTTGAATATCTGTGGCTTCTACAAAATATTGTCAGATAGGAGGAATGCAAGAGACAATATCACAAACATTTAGGCGATGGAGAACTGAAACCCAGACTTTCAAAAAAAAGCACAGGCACACACTGAGAACTACGTGATACTCGAGCTCCATCGCCTTGTGATTACATCTCTAGTGCAGTTTATCGTAGGGGGATTTCCTAGTGGGCAACCAAGGATTTATCAGGGCAACCTAATTCACGGGTTTGGTTTCCCCGATCTTTTGAAACAGGGACAACCTCGAATTTTTTTTAATTTCGAGCTCTACCACTGAGGTGTTAGACAGTAAAGTCTCTGGCCCCCATTAAGAGTAAATCTTCTGTTGTAAGTATCACTCTTGATAGTGAAAGGGTTAAAGAGAATAAGAGCAATTGCCAAAATTTGCCTGACAATAGAACCCATTTTAAGCATTCTGGTCTTGGTAGTAAATGGCGGCATCTGGTCTGCTTTTACGCCAAAAAATACCCCGTGTTCTAGTTTTAAACTAATTGCTCCTGAAACGTCTATGAGTGTACTGTAAAATTTTGTTTTTGTCAGCTTTCAGTTATGTTTCTTCGGTACTTGTAAATCTATCGCATGTGGTAGTGGATCCCTTGGGTATATATGTTGTTGTTCTTTTTTTTTTTCCTTGGTTTAGAATTTTTCCAGCCAGTTCAATTTTGATTTTTCTTCGTCTAGTATTATCATAATTTGAAAGAACAACTTGCCGCTTCTAGTTCTACGCGTGGTTGCCATAACGACTTAATTTGGACCCCCCTTCAGTGCAATTTAGGATGAAATTATACCGCTCTCCTCCAATCAGAACCGAGTAATTTTCTCAAGTGTTTTTCGTGTTCTTATACGTTTTGCTCTAACATTTCTAACTATAGGTACGCTGCTGCATTTGCCTTACGTCAGCGAATGCTGCACTTCGTTCAAACATACGAACACTACATGATGTTTGAGGTGTTGGAACCAAGCTGGCATGTGATGGAGAAAAGCTTTAAGACGGTAACAACCATAGTCTCAATGACATTTTCTTTACAATTGAGGCTGAGTACCATGGAGAGAAGCGAATTTGCTGGTGCTCGTTTTGATAATAGCCTTGTTTCCTTCTTTTGTTGTGTGAATTCAAACCGCTGACCGGTTGGCTTCTGGGATAAGGACTATAAATCGTAGGCCCCGTCTCGCATTTTCCAGCGTCTGAAATTAACCTCTTTCTATGGGCGCCAACTGGCGACTAGATAAAATTTTCGGTCGCCAGATGGCAAATAGTGGTCGCCAAAAATGTTCGCCTGAAAAATGCATGTTTGGACATTTTTATGGATTTCAGAAAGCAACGACAGCGCGGTCTTGTGTACGTGTCAAGCTTTTTTTTTCCGCTTTCATCCGCTCTCATTTGAATGAAAGCGGACCTTTTGGAGAGAAAATATATCCCACCTCGAATGCAAATTTAGACATTCATCTGCCCCTTAGTTCGTTGAATGTCAGCCACGGAAACACGAGTCGCGTTGTTATATTTCTCACACCAGTCCCTCTCTTAAAATACGTATTGCGTTTTTTCGCCCGCAATACGTATTTTAAGAGAAAACAAAAAAACGTGGCGGCTTGCAACGTTATGGAGGTAGTTAACGGGAAAACTCCTTTCGTTTTGGTTTCAAAAACATCGGCAAGACAAAAACACCTGTTGTCAAACGGCTCTGAACTTTGTTGCCAAACAAATTATCTGGACGTAAAAGTTAACAATACCATTGCAAATAGCAGTGAAATTTTGGTCGCCAGTACTCAATTTTTAGTCTCATTGGCGACCAGGAAGGCGCAATTTCGGACCCTGTGTGTGTGTGTGACAGTGTGTATTTTTTTATTCCACGATTTGCAAAAAAATGCATTTGATATCAAATTTAGCTTAAATTAAGTGTGTAAGTTCGCTGCAACTTATTGGGTTGTTCCTTTGGCGCGAAAAGAAGAGTTTATTGATGAGTAAAGCATTTTTCGGTCCGAAGTTTAGATTATAGAGGTTTTCTTGTTTTCGAAAATGCTGAAATCATTGACACTCTTTCCAGGTAACCAACATTGATGGTGTTTTAGAAAATCATAATGACTTTTTGGACCGCTGTCTTAAAGACTGCATGCTTACAAACCCAGAGTTGCTGAAGGTAAGTGACACATCAAGTATTCAGTGTTTTCTAACTAACTGAGGTGTAATATTCGTGTATTTGTGAAGAAAACATGCAAAAATGATGGTAGACCTTTGTAAGAAAATTATCTGTCTCTCTTTCAGTTTTTTTTTTTTTCGTCTTCAGGTTGTGAGCAAATTAATGTTGGTTTGCGTAACATTTACGAATTGTATGCAGGTGAGGTACTCTGTCTTGTAGAAATCAGAGAAGGCTGTTTAATTAAACGAAGGAAATTTATCATGTTGCTCCAACTCCAGCAATTCGCGCTGAAATCCCGCCGAGATCACAGCGGGCCCCATGCGCGGGATACAATCTCGTCTTGGGTTTTCATTTTCCCGGTGATAAAAAAATCTTTGGGACCAGTTTCACCCTGGAGCTTTGGATTCAAGCTCGGGGACACGCTTCCTTTGCAATATATATATTTTTTTCTTTCTTTGGCTAGAGATTTACCCAGAGTGCAACCGTGGAGTCTCAGGAAACTGATGCGCCAGGTTTGAGTGTTATGAGCAAGAAAGGTCCGCCGCTGAATGAGCAGGAGAAAAAGAAAACCACTGTCAAGGTCAGTTTTTGTCAATCTTTTTACCTGTTACCTCAACAGCTGCAACTAGACAATTTATCCACCAAAACCATTAATGCAAAAAGGTCTATTTATACAGGATTATTCTTAATCAGGAGCACATCAGGAGGGATTTTCCAAGGCTACGCTCTGTTTTCTTTCAACAAATTATCACTGCCGATATTGTGGGTGACTCCTTTGGGCCAAAGCTAACCATGTACAAAGGCGCCCTTTATTTAGCTTTTTATTTCGTTTCGTTACCTTACGTTTGGATATTTAAAATATTTTTAGTCATTTACAGGGTTCTTGCTAAGTTTTTGCACAGGAGGTAAAAAACCAAAAATAGCAGGTAACTTTGTTACCTGCGCCTGCACGGGCTAGCGAGCTCAAGTCTTAACTTGACGTTCGTATCGATCGCTGTCGCGTGCCAGCGCCTGCTCAATTTATTTAATACTCAGCAAAAGGAAAGAAGGTTGTGCTATTTCATTGATTTTCACTCGCCACCGCTTTTCTGACGCTTTGGTTGAAAACTAAACTCCGAAAGACCTTTCTGTCGTTTTCCACGCTTGGATGCCATGTTGTAAACGTTTAATAATGGTTATGGGGGTTTCCCCTGGCCGCGGGAGGAATGGGAAGGAAACATGGCGGACATCGTTTCGAGGGATGAGTTGGCAAAATCAAGCTGGATTGCTTTAACAAATAGTATATTTTCGAAGCGATAACATGTGTCAGATATCTTCACAGGATTGGTTGGAGGGGGAAAGCAATATTTTCACAAAAACGCAATGTAATTTCACCTTTGAACAGACGAACATTCGTTGCCGGGATAATTTCGGTAAATATTTCAGCGAAACAGCCGGTAACATTTACTTGAACAGCCGGTAAAAGTAACCGGTTACCGGCTCTTAACAAGACCCCTGCATTTACCGGGCTTGAAATTCTCCGTCGCCTTTTTATCCATTTCGGGAAATACCACTCGTTCGACATCTCGGTCTTGGCAGTATACAGGACGGACGTCAACTGAAATACCACTTGTCTCCTCCACCTCGGTGGGGAGGGGTCGGAAGGTTCAGGTTTCAGGTTCCACTTCCGACTTCCGTTACGGGCGTTCGGGTTTTTTTCCGAGTAAG
>NC_090874.1:71369949-71382449 GCF_036669935.1 Montipora foliosa
TCCTATTTGTGCACACGTTTGTGCAAAATGCCTCATTGACATAGCTCGGCAAAGTCTGAGAAAGAGGAAAATTTAGTGTCCTGTATGCCCGCAGACAGTCGCAGATTCCCCCTTTGGGAGTTGCTGACCTACTGACCAACCACTTGCTGAAAAAGCTTGTCGAAAATTCTCCTGTCAAGAAAAAAAGGAAAGTTATTTTGGAATCCATTGACCAATCCCGAGAGGAGATCAAGAAAATCACCAAACAACTTGAAAAGCTCGCGCTCACTTCGCGCGGCTGTAACGTTAACGGCCGAAGCGATCGAAAAGAAAAACAAAACTCGGATAATATCTGAAGGCAGTCGTTTGATCAGGAAAATCGAGGACGAAGAAAAGAAACCCATGTCCTAGGTTAATGCACATTTTGCAGAAATGGCTGCCAAAGATCCACTTGAAGCTTAGTACGCAATAGTAAAACAGCTGTCCAACAAAGTTTCAACATGTCCTCACAGTGCGGAGAAGATCAAAGATGAGCACGATTGGAAGAATGTTGGGGCTCAAAACTGCATTTGAAAAGGAATATGCAAGTCGTATTGAAAATTTCAAAGCGGAGTCCTCAAAACTGCGGAGTCTGCGTAGAAATGGAGTTCCTTCGATCCATTTGGTACCCAAGAAAGTCGTTATATGTTCGGAAAGGTCCTTGGTAAACTTTAGTACAGATCTTCAAAAGAAACGAATCCCCTTCCTGGAATTATCTTAAAACCTTGGCGTATCATTCGTCAAGTTGACACGGAGTTTGTGCCAAGCGCCGTGGCAGTTTCCACTCTGTCTAGTGACTTGCTGTTCTTGATGCAGAAAACAAACGTGTTCATGTCCTCACCCCAGCTGGTGATCCACACAGAGTATCAATTAGGATATGGGGATCTCAAGGGAATAACGACGGTATTGCAATAACGATGAGAATGTTGTATTGAACAGAA
This sequence comes from Montipora foliosa, assembly GCF_036669935.1. NCBI lineage: Eukaryota > Metazoa > Cnidaria > Anthozoa > Scleractinia > Acroporidae > Montipora > Montipora foliosa. Next base: position 71,370,909 of record NC_090874.1, read on the forward strand.
AGAAAAATTGCTTTCTTCTGTTGGACAAGGACGGAGTGTTTATTCGAAATTTCATTCAACCTCCAAATGCATAGCCTCCCACGCAGACTCTCTTGAAACGCTTGACGAATTCCTAAGAGAATCTGGGTGGGAGGCTAACAAATGCATCGCTTACATATAAATTTCAGAATATGTCAGTTGAAATCGAAGGTCACTTTGTCCTCACTACTTTTAGAGAAGCATCCGGCCCGGGAGTCCGGCATGGTATACAGGCCTGAAAGACGTCAAAAATGGGCATTCACGTCCAAAATGCTGAAAGAAAACGACTTGATTGCAGCTCGCCACAGAGACATATTCTTTGTCTATGATAGCACAGATGCAATCAAGATGATCTTTGATCAAAAAGGCAAGTTTTTTCGTGAGATGTGTTATGTCCCGCGAGCGAGCGAGCGACTGCAAGTTGGATTCTTTGGCTGTTATTAGATACTGTCCATGGCAGCCTCGTGTGTGGTTCTGCCGACAAGAAATCCAAGGGCGGATTTAGGGTGGGCCCTTGGTGGGCCCAGGGAACCCCTAGTCTAAAGCTTGATTTTAAAATGGTTAGCTTTCTCTTGAAGTTTGGTAACCGACATTTTTCACTATGTAAGCTTGCTTCCTAGCGGGTGTTAATACACGTTTACAGCAGCACTTTTGGAAAAAAGCATTATTGAAATTAATAAAAAATGACAACTTCGCAGACAGTGATGTGGTAGTCTAGTGGTTAGGTGAAGGGGTTATTAATCACACATTCCCAGGTTCGAGTCCTGCGAGTCCAGACATTGGGGTTTGGCTTTTAAATGAAATATGTTCATTTCCCATGATCCCTATCGAGCTTTCAGAGTCCAAAATGAACGATAATACTTCACTTGGAAGAAATTGACAATTTAGAATAATCCTTCAATTTTGGTTGAACTGTCGCCATCTTTGTTTTTAAACAGCGAGCGCGAACTGGGGAGAACTGCTCTCCCCAGTTCGCGCTCGCTGTTTAAAAACAAAGATGGCGGCAGTTTGTGCTCCAACCCGACGATCAAACGGAAAGATAGGGGACTGTGAACAGTCTATACATACAGTTGTACCAGTGAAGGTAGGCTTTGTAAAGGAATAGACTTAAGAAAAGAGAAAAGAAAGCAGCAGTTGTCAAGAGAACGATCCCATTGACACTCGTAAACCAAGGTGAGTGGTAACTGTAGGTTACATTTTATCGCCTTCCTGATTAAAAGACAATTTCCACGCAAGTTACAACATACGCAATTTTAGATCTATTTAGCCACATTTTATCTCCGCCGATGGCCGCACTGCGGTATAAGATCTAGGCTATTCGGTTCTGCAAAGCGCCTACTTAATATTGAAAAAGCAGAATGAACGAAGAAAAATAAAGCAATCAATGCAGCGGCTGCAACAGTACTGTACATGTATCTTCAACTCAGCAAGTAACAATTACTCTTAGAGATTTATTCTTTGCTTTAAGAAGAAATTTACTTTAACCGCACGTCCATTGTAGTGATATATTTAACTTAACAGAATTAAGGAACCCGCCCACCCTCCCCCCCCCCCCCACCCTTTCCCCTGTATTTACATAGCTTCTGTAACCAACCGACTTTCAAGTGGTACAGTGTGCATCAGGCGTTTTACCTTACATGATGATGAATTCAGTTTCAGAACTTTTCTTATTTCAAATACAAATTTTTGCCTTGATAGATATACATCACGTATGAAAAATTGATGTGTAATGCATATCAAATATCATACTGAATATGATCTGATGCGAAATACTGTGCAAGCCTTTGGTCGTTTTTTAAAACAACATTGGAATGGGGGGAGGGGGGAAAGTAGGAAGAATTTAATTTTTATCATACAGACAAATTAGAGTGTCACACTTTCCCAACGAGTTTTGTCCAAGATTGAGGCGAAATGATGAGGAAGACTGGATACAAATAATTTTTCAAGAGGGCACGTGGGGAAGGAGGGGTACGTGGTCTCGCCGCAATTTCTTCTGCTCCTGAAATCAGTCCTTGTAGTGAATCTTCGTGGTTCAGTGATAGTTTCCTCTTTTTCCACAAAAGAAAATGTCAATTGATGCGATTGCGTTGGGCAAAGGCAGTGACAGTTTAGTGGCTTGTTTTCATGAGAAGAAGTATACAGCTATTTCAAAAAATGTTGTCGGGGAGAACGACGATGTCAGTTGTCGAACGGCGGTTGCACGACTGAAAAGAAATGTGGGTATTGAATATTAATAGGAAATAATCTTCCATGATGCCGGCTCCATACATACGACTGAAATTTTGCATACCAAATATGAAACCACAGTTCCTTTCGGTCATGCAATCTTCATTCGACAACTGCCATTCGCCGTTCTCTCCGACAACGTTTTTTGAAATAGGTGTATTCAAATTTTGTCTAATGGACAGTAAACTTCTTCATGGACTTGTTTTAAGTTCTCGTTTAAATTTGTCTCACGATGTGGTCACTTGTGATGTAGATCGCGACGTTTCGACTGCATACTACTAGTCTTCATCAGGCGATGAGGTCGACTGGTTACGCGTCACCTTTTAAGAAGGATGCTCCGCCGTGATTGGTTGGTTTTCAGCAACTGTGACTGGTGCATTTCGATCCTCGCTGTTTCAGTGTGTTGTTCCTTCGGTTCTCCTGTTGTTGTGTTTCTTGATCGTGGGCATCCATGCTTCCGGAATATCTATTCCACTATCCCTGTTGATCTTGCTTGGGTGAAGTCTTATGTGAATCGCATCTTTGACCCTGCGTGCGTACCAATGAGGATCACGTTCAGTAAACTTTACTTCGTTCCAAAGCGGGTTGTGTCCGGTGTTGTTAGCGTGTTCTGAAACGGCGGAGGTCTGGGTACGGGCAAGTCGGATGTCTCGCTCATGTTCTGTGACTCTATCTTGCATAGGTCTTTCAATCTCGCCGATGTAGACTTTACCGCATTCACAGCCTGTAAACCACGCCATCTTGTTTAGTCGGTTCGACAGTGTCTTTCGCTCGTACTAGATGTGATCTTAATGTAGTCTCCGACTTAAAAACAGCGCGTATGCTTTGTTGCTGTAGGCAGAGGCGAAGTTGTTCGGATAGGCCTTTGAAATAGGGTACAACCGCAGTAGACTTGTACTCGATCGTGGGTTCAGCACTGCTATTCGGTTTCCTGGTCTTGGTGGTTTTCTTCAAGAAAGGAAGAGGGTATTATTATTGTACTTCACCACGATGAATAACAACAACCTTTTTTAAGTTTAATGTTGTCCTAGAAAGTTTCTACGTGTATTTCACTCAAGCACTTAAACCATTGGGAAAATGTGGCGAAATGTTGTCTGACAAATTGCTCGAATAGATGCAATTTGAAGTTGACCCATGAGTAAACTTAAATGTAGGAAATTTAACTGCCTTCAGTTGGTATTTGTTCATTTTGGCTTTTGGATTATGATTTCCCATAACGGTTGTAGTAGTTAGTAGTTAGTAACTGTACGGTACCTGGGGAAGACAATCCTCACACTGTCTGGAGGTCAATGTATTTCACTAAAATCGAACCTTCTAAGTGCCTAAAATGCAGATTAAAAGAGAAAAGAATTTCTTTTGGTTGAGTCTTCGTTCATGTTGCTCATATGATGATGTGAATAGGCGATGTAGATGCAAACAAAATCTTACAGCCAAACGGTAACCTAATTTTGCACATTTCGCTTTGAAAACATCCTCAGTGAAACAGTGAAACTGCCCTTGCCTCAGTCTTGATGCAGATGTATCACTTTGCCTTTTATTGTCTGCTCCTGTTATTACTAGGATTTAATGCCCACAAGAAGACTTTGCTTCAAATCTAACAGTTAACTGAACTTTGAGAAGGTTTTTGCATTTAAGGCCCTTTCATCCAATCAAGGGGCTGTTTACTGTCCTTCTCATGCGTTATTACAACACTTCGTGCTAAAGGCTATCTACTTCTTCTCAAAGCTTTGTTCACTCCATAGCTTTGTTCGGTCATTGAAGGGGAAAAGAACTGGTACAGTGTATGTGGATACCCTCTATGGCCCTACATAAATGCACTTAATTATCAGGTCTTCTTCGTTCTAATCGCAATCCAGTCATGTAGTAAGTGCTATCAAAACCAGTAAAAGTTACCCAGGGCCATATAGAGCTCTTCCCAACTGGATCTCATTCTCCACTCTTTGAACGACTGAGTACAGTCTGGAAAAGATGTCTTTGATTATCTCTTCCTTACAATTTGTCTTTAAGTTAACAAAAACACATTTACCCACCTTCTCTGTTAAGTTGTATTTTATTGCAGTTTTGCTTGTCATTTACTCTATCAATTGAAATTAAAAATTGCTGTGTGTGGATGTGTTCTAGGTGTGCATGCATGGGATCATGCTTAATAAATAATTTAAATAAACGGCAGATGACAAGAAAATAAACATCCATATTCTCGCTATAAAAGTAAAATAAATAAATCAGATCTTGTAATTCTGCTTATCTTAACATTTAAATAAGACTATTTTTCCTCAAAGAACACTTTTGAACCCTATCAATATTTCTATGAAATTATAAAGGTTTCTACAAAAAAATAATTTCTAAGAACTCTAACAGTCTAAGAACATAATCTCTACACAAGTGACTGTAATAACTAAATAGAGAGTTCCATTTTACTCTTTTGAATTTACTTTTAGTTTTCCACAAAACTAATTATTTATTCCTGTAAATGTTTCATCCCCCTACTCCTGAGGAAGCCCAAAAAAGCTCAATACCCACCACATGGACAAAATCCACGTATGAAACTAAAAAAATAATAGCTATTTCAACTTGAAGTTGATAATGCAAATCACACACAAAAAACGAGAAAATAATGTTAATTATTATTCAAATTTCATACACTGTACGAATTCTGATTTTCTGATTGGTTGATTTGTGCCACGTGACACTGAGTTATAACGAAACAACCGCCTTGACGTCATTATCGTGGTGTAAATTCAATACACCACTGTCTTTACACCGTGTCTTCGGGCGACTCGAAGTTTGACGATTTGTCCGAAGCAGACATCGATTCCCTCATTGATGATGCAGTTCCTAAAAACACCAAGAAAGCAACTGCTTGGGGAATATCTGTTTTCAAAGGTAAGGTTGCGAATTTTAAATTTTTCATTCACGCTAGTTGTCTGGTTTACCTAGTATATAGTTGTTTCAGTGTAGTGTTTCTTTGTGCAGTGTATTCAATTTGAATAATAAAAATGTTAACGCACTCGTTGCTCTTGAATTATCGGAATTTACCTGCACTCGTTCACTAACAATGAACTCGAAATTTTCAATACCGCACTCGGCGGCCTCGTGCGGTATTGAAATTTCTCGTTCATTGTTAGTGAAATCGTGCAGGTAAATCCCGGTAATTCACTCGCCGAGTGCGTTAACCTGTAATTAACCCATTGACAACTGGGATTCAGGACTTAAGGTGGCTCCCTACCGTTTTCCGAAGAAAAAGATCAAAATTTTGAAATATGTGAAATTAAAGCAACACGATGTTTCTTCTGAAGTGTTAGTCACTGCAATTGATGAAAAATGTAATTTTACCTAACAAATAAATGCAAATCAGCGGAAAATGCTAAATATAGTGACCGAGCTCCAGGACAGGGGACTGGAAACTAGACATTTCAAAAGCCTTTTTCCAAAACCTAGCCGTACGACCAGGTTCAAAATTTTGGGAATTAGCAAACAATATGAAGACGAAAACCGTCAACATTTTTTTCAAGGATCTATCAGTTTTTCAGTTATGATCAAAATAGTCCAAAAACCGCGCTTTTGTCATTTGCGAAAAACCTGACAGATTTAAGTATTCATTTTTACACATGATTATTTTTTCTCACTAAGGAAATCCTGAAATTTTAAGGAGGGGTCATACAGCTAGTTTTTGAGAAAAAAAAAACCTTTGAAATGTCTAGTCCTTCCCCCTCCAGGAGCTCAGTCACTATATTTAGCATTTTTCAATGATTTTCATTTCTTTGTTAGGTAAAATTACATGTAACATCAATTGCAGTGACTAGCACTTCCGAAGAGACATCCTGTTGCTTTAATTCACAGATTTCAAAATCTTGGTCTTTTTCTTCGGAACACTGTAGTAAGCTACCTTAATAAATTATACTCTGTCTCATGTCTCAGGCCAGACAATTTTACTTGACCTGGAGAGTGTAAACTGCAGGTTAGGCTTGCAGGTCATTGCTTCACCATGAGAGCTGAGACAACCCAAACCTTTACTAATGCAAACATTAGGCCTACACATACTGTTTTAGATAATGTTTAAGCCTAAGGTTAGCATTGTTGTAAAGGTTTGGCTTGTTTCTGTTATGGTAAAACAATGAGCTGCAACCTGCACTTTCTAGGAAAGAAACCTAATGCATGCCAATTGCCAAATGTACATCTTAAGGCTGATGCCATCCCAGTTCTGCAAATAAAATTTCATCAATTGCAGAAAAAATTAATAACTTAGTCTACAGGTACAAAAAAGTGATGTATGAGAATTTTATGACCCACAAAAAGTGAATGTTTCAGTGAAAGTTCTTGTTATAGCTGCTTGAAATTCCTTAATGTTATTCTGAATGATATGAATGCTATTATTAATAATCTTGAACAGATTAGAACAGAAGCGAGAAAATCAAGTGTTCCAGTGTGGACACCTGATCAAGCACATTGTACTTCAGAAAAATGTTGGAACTGACCCCAAGATTTGGTAAATAAATAATTCAGATTTTCCATCCTTTCTCCTTTATCTTGTATGGAAGAACGCATAATCTAATGTCTTTTTTATCCCATGTACAGCCTTACCAAAAATAGTTGGTTTCCTGAAGAAAGTGCTACCTTCTTAGTGGCTCTAAGCCTGGGCTACGATGTTGCAGTTTCCATTAAAATGCCTTTCAGGTGCTTTATATCTGGCTGCACTGCGTACTTTACCAAACGTAGGGCTTTCCAACTGACTGCCTTATGTTATAGTTCAAAAAAACTAACTCTTGTGAATCATGGTCCTTTTTCTCCTTGCTTTTAAAGACCTCAGTTTACCAAGATTTTCCTCAGTCAATGTGTCTCCTGGTCTCAGCTCCAGTGCTCTTATATAGCTCTTCTCTGCTTCATCCAGTTTTCCCTGCACATGCAACATGGCTCCAAGATTCATGTGCGCAGCAGGATTCTGCAATTTTACAGAAATCGTGATTTTAAAAAGGAAAGGAAACTGTTCCTTGTTTAACCCTTGCAGAGGGCACTCCCAAGAGTGACCCACAGGAGTACATGTATGTAATGGACTGAAAATTGCGAAGTTCACTCCATGTTTTTTTCAAAATGATGAAATGAATAGTGGTAACTACAGACTGGTTTCATTGCTCAGTATTTCAAGTAAAATCTTAGATTCCATCATAAATTATATCTACAAAGAAAAATTTAGTGAAAGACAGGTAGTGCATGCGTATACTGCTCTGGATACTCAACCGAATTATTATTGATACCCTGCAGAAACAAGGAGGATTAGGAAGTGAGTTCAGGCTTTGTGGTAGCAGTAGCCTTAGGTTAGTAGGTTTTTAGAAAGCCTTTGATATTGTGTCTTGTCCTAAAATGTTTGGGAAACGAAACTAGAATGAGACTTTTACATTTAGAACTTGTCCTCTCTTGGATTGGCTTAAAAGCTGTCGGAAGGATAGGCAGCAATTCACAATATTATTGTTAACAGAGCCAAATCCAAGATTCAACCAGCCTAAGTGATTCTACAGATTCTGTCGACAAAACACTGGCACGATGTGAGCTAAAATAAATGAAATGAGCTTATTTGATTTTGGGCAAAATGCTGAGGTTTACTATTAAATATTTTGCTGCAACGCTATGCTAAACCTTTCTATTATCAAAAGCATCTGAGTTATCTAATGGATAGTAATTTCTTCAGCAGAAATTTGAGGAGCACAACATTGTAGAGCCCACCACCCAGTGGGACAGTTTGTCTATAAAGAAATAATCATGATAAGAGGCCTACAGTAGCTAGTGCCCTGACAGTTCTAGCTAAACAGTACACTGTAGCTCTACAGGAAGAGTATAAATGACCGGTGTTATTAAAGGGCTGTCCAAATGTTCGCACCATTTCAACGCAACATCCTGCAACATTGTTGAGCACAACATGTTGCATATGTTTGGCCACCCTGTTGCGATATGTTGCAACTTGTTGGATCAAATTTGAAAATGGTCAAAATTTCCGGGCAAAATTTTGGATGTTGCATCATTGATGTTGTACTTGTTTGGCCACGTTCGCGCAACATTGTTGCACTAGGGCATGCATGTTAGGTCCACTTGTTGTGCACCAGGGGCCTAGAGCACATAAACATTGAATGTTGTGTTGAAAATGTTGCATGCGTTTTGCCAGCCCGTTCAACATGTGTCGCGACATCATGCAACAATATTGCAAGATATGTTACATTGAAATGTTGTGAATGTTTGGCCTCCTGCCTATAATTATAATAGATGTCTTTTCACCTGTTACCAAGCAACTAGATCATCATCGTTCTCACAACAGCACACTGTTACACCATTAACCAGTACACAACATGGTGAGGGACAGTTTGTCTATAGAGGACCTGATAAGCGACCTAGTTGCATGTAGCTCCCTAAGAGTTCTAATAGCTCGATGGGTAGAAAGCATCCGTTTAAGGAGGTGGTAGGTTTAAATCCTGCTTGGACTCTGATATTTGAGATGTTCTTTCATTCATAGCCAATTAGCAACTACATTGTTGTAAGATGATCATTCTCTCATCATTGTTGCACGGACTCACGAAAACGTTTCTGAAATGGCCGCTCATAGAAATAGGAGGAATAGAAACTAGCTAACATTACTGTGACGTCACTATTGGTGAGCTGAAGATTGATGGTGCCCAGTTGATTATATTCCACCAAACGTGTATGATCTCATAGACGAAGATCGAAGCAAGCAAAACCAAGGGCTCAGCAGGGCCATCGGGAATGGACTCGGAGCTTTATAGGAAAATCCTGTGCTCTAAGAACTGTAAGACCGAGGGTAAAATTCTAAGAGAAGAGATAGCCGTGTTCACAAGAAATCTGCTTAAGAAATCGTACCATCCATCTTTACTCGAAGCCTTTACATCTTGCAGGCTCATGCCGCTCGATAAGAACCCTGGAATAAGACCAATCGGTGTTGGAGAGGTCCTGAGGCGAATAGTGGGAAAAGCGGTCAGCGGTTTCTTAAAGGAGGAAATAAAAGAAGCGGCAGGTCCCATACAAGTTTGTGCTGGTCATAATGCAGGAGTGGAGGCTGCCATACATGCAATGAGCTAAGTGTTTGGAAAAAAAGGAACAGATGGGATTCTGTTGATCGATGCAAGTAACGCCTTTAACCAAATGAACAGGTTAGCTGCTTTGCATAATATCCAGATCGTATCACGAGCAAAGAAATGGCGCTCTATGTAATAAACACCCATAGAAGCCCATCTAGACTGTGTATCTGCGGTGGTGGTGAAATGCTTTCACAAGAAGACACTACGCAGGGGGATCCCCTAGCGATGCCATGGTATTCAGTCAATACATCTACAATGATTCAGAATCTGAGAGCGCACTGTCCGATAGTTAAACAGATGTGGCTTGCAGACGACTCTGCTGGAGGAGGGAGAATCACGCAGTTGTATGACTGGTACAAGCAATTGAGTAAAGAGGGTGAAAAGTTTGGATATATCGTGAACGGGTCCGCAAAGAGCTGGCTAATTGTTAAGTCTGAGGCACTTGCAGATGAAGGAAAGAGGGTGTTTGGAGATTAAGTCAATATAACAACTGAAGGTCAGCGCCACCTAGGAGCAGTCATTGCGTCGCAAGAATACAAAGATCAGTATTGTGACAAGAAAGTTCGCGTATGGAAAGAGGAAATCGAACGGCTCTCCCAAATTGCAAAGAGTCAGCCTCACACAGCGTACATTGCCTTCACAAAAGGGTACAAGTCAAAGTTCACCTACTTCATGCGCACTATAGAATCGTTTGAGGATTATGTCGATCCAATCCAGGAGGCGATTGACGACCTACTTCTTCCAACTTTATTCGGCCAATCAGAGCCTCTCCCTAACGAAGTGCGTCGACTTGTCGCCTTAACAACGGCTCAAGGGGGTCTGGGCATGCCAGATTTGAGAGCTGAGGCACCACAACAGTTGGCTGCTTCGAAGTCAATAACTACTGCGCACATAGATTCCATCACATCGCAGAGTGCATTAATTTTATGGCATCAGGCGAAAGATCTACGGAGGAGCTTAAGAGACATCATCAGTCACTTAAGAGGGCGCGTAACAAAGAGAAAATGGAAAGCATTGAGTCAACTCTTTCCCCAGATCTACTGCGACTTGTTAATCAATCGAGAGACAAGGGCGCAAGTTCATCGTTGAATGCGATGCCTCTCTCAGAACAGCGCTTAGCCCTGAATAAGCAGGAGTTCAGAGACTCGCTACGCTTACGGTATAATTTGCATCTAGTCGATCTACCAAGTCTATGCGTGTGTGGGGATAAATTTACTGAAGGCCATGTTCTCTCATGTAAAAAGGGGGCTTTGTAGCGCAGAGACATGATGGTGTCCGTAATTTATTAACGGCATTCATCAATAATTAGGTCTGCAACAATGTGGAAATCGAACCACGCCTTCAACCCCTCGACAACGAGCGTCTACATTTGAGAAGTGCTGTCAAAGGCTCTGAGGCAAGATTAGACATCAAGGCGGGAGGTTTCTGGTCAAGAGGAGTTACGCATGTTAACTCCAAGTGTTACCAGAACACGACAACATCTGAAGTATTCAAGGATCAAGAGGACGAGAAGAAAAGCAAGTAACAGCAGCGAATGCTAGATGTAGAGATGAGTTCATTCACACCTTTAGTGTTTGGAACCAATTGCGGAATGGGAAATGAGTGTCAGCGTTTCCTGAAGCATCTTGCAGATAAGATAGCTCAGAAGGACACCGAGCCGTATAACACTGTTATCGCATGGCTCAGGACACAAATCTCTTTGGAACTTCTAAGATCGGCACACACATGCGTGAGAGGTTCACGAACGCCTTTTCACAGCAAGATAGAACACTCCTTAGACTGCAAAATAAACGTCGCCACCGCGGGCATTTAAAGTTCTTGGGCAATTTTCAAGCTAAATGCTTTTGCATTATATATAATTTTGAATTTTTATGAAATTTCGTATATTAATTTCATCAATTGTATTTTGTAAATAATCTTGAATTGTGAATAAATTATTTGTTATTTATTCTCATAGGTACATACACCATAAAATAATTCTTATTATATAATAGTTTCATTAATTTCCAATTTGAACTAAGAGTAGATGAAAATAAACAAATATTATTATTGCTTGCCAAAAATGTGTTACCTGTGGGTTCAACTGAGCTGCTTTCTTGTAGCAATCCTCAGCCTTTTGGTTCTCACCAATTTCCCTAAAATAAGAAAACACACTTTTAAAAGAATGTCAAGAGACATCCTCTATGTACATACAATGTACCAGAACACTCAAAAGCAT
>NC_090874.1:71387449-71412449 GCF_036669935.1 Montipora foliosa
ACTGAGATCTAAGATAGCAAAAAAAAATTCTCGAACTTCGCTTGCCAGGATATGTACATGTAACCGTGCATTTGCAAAGCAACAGAAGAGGAAATCATTGAGGAATAGGAAGCGTACAAAGAAATATTTAATGAGAAAATTTGTAACGTCAAGAACTTAATTAGTTTCGTTTAGATTTCTTTAAACAAGCCGCGTCTCTCTTTTTTCCCGTAAAAACACTGGTGCAAACGCAAACGCAACTGTGCCTCTTGTCTGAATTCTGCCTTCAAAATAATCGGGCTAAGTTGATGATTTCACAGGGTTTAACCATTTGGTTGTGGTACGAAATTCCCTCAGAAGCAATGGCCAGTTACGAGTTACAGCAGTTTTATTTCACTTTATGACAGATACATGTCAAGCTGAGAAAAACTGTATACTTTTTTATTGGTTAAGACCTGAATGATAGTTTGGATATTTTAGAATCTCTCGTTTATTTTACAATGTCACTTAAATAGTAGCAATTCATATATGTTCGTAAATTTTGTGTTTGTAAATTTTCCCTGTTACTTTGTACGTTTCAAGCTTGGTACCTTGCGAGCCAAGGAGACTGGCGTTTCCTTTTAAGATAAAGTGGGCACTTTTGCCGCTTTTCCGCCCGGTCATGTCAAGCAGAGTTGATACTATGAAACCATTTTTTAATGTTCGTAATTAATTATAATTCCGGAGGGAGGTAAGCCTTAGTTTCAACCGTAAACCTTTTCAGTTTGGCAAAACATTTTACCACTTCAAACTGATAAACGTTTGTCAACTAAAGATCCGCGCTTGTAGTTTGGACTGCAGGTCTGTTTATTTTCACGCCCCCATATCGCGTACGCTTTTAGAGGCGGCCGCCAACCGGATGCCAATTTTGTTTTGAGCGATCACCCCAAGCTTTGATTCCAGTGAACGCTATGAACTTGGCAAACATACACCAGCACCGAGAAATTTTTGGAATCGATCTTTCCTTAGAGAAAATTCAGATTCACAGCAAACTGGAACAAGACGTATCCGTTCCTTCCTTTTACCAAGAATGAAAAAGGGTGGCAAACAGAAGTGGAAAAACGAGAGCAAAATAAAACTTGACCACCATTGAAGACCACGTGGTACTTCGCTTCGCGATGTTCGTCTGTTCAGTTTCTCTGTTGCCTATCTCAGGGGTTTTATAGCACAAAGCGTTATTAGAAATAGTAATTTTAAAAAACAGTATGAAAGATCGGTTCGAGTTCCGTGGATAAGTAAATTATTCCACTTGACATAGAAAACTTGACAAACGGAAGTTAAGGTTCCATTCGAAACAGCACCGTTCAAAACCAAAGATAAACTTCATAGTCATAAAGTAAAATACTCCAGGCAAATCACACGATAGTCCGCTTCAAGAAAAGAACACGCTGTCTTATTATTGTGCCCTTGTTGCCTTGGTTTCAGACTACCTGGATGTGACCTCTTATGAGCTTGCGTTGGTGTCTGTTACTCATGGTGCGATGACAGCACAATAATAATGCATTTTCTTTCCAAGTAAATCACACGATCGTCCGCTTGGAGAAATGAACACGCTGTCTTATTATTGTGCCCTTGTTGCCTTGGTTACAGTTTCGGGGGGTGGGTGGGCGTAAGAGCATTATTTACTGGCAAAACGAAAATTTCCAATAACTATCGCTGGCTGGGAAGGGTTTCAACATGATAAATGCCGCTGGCTGGCGCCCACAGCGAAATGTACACCTTCCTGGCTAGGAAGAGGCCTCAAAATAATGGATGCTGGCTGGCGACCTCGGAAAATAATATCTTGCTAGCTGGCTCTGAAGAGCGGATATTTATTTCCCAGGGTAGTTAAATATTAACCAAAAATGTCTTAATCGATGCCCACATATCGTGTAAGTCAATAACAGATGAATTCAGAAAAAGTGTTCGTTGGGTACTCCTGGAAATAAAATAATCATCACTTTAGGTAACAATTCCCAAGTTCTGAACAGATTCACCTTGTTGGTGCCAAAACAAAATGTATGTGAGAGAATAGGCACTTTGTTCTAAAGGTTAAGAGGATATAACACTGTTCATTTTGTACTAAACTCAACTGAAGCAAGAATCACTAGTGTGCACAATACATGTACATACAACTTTATTAAGATGCTTGGCATATGTGAGATGAGCAGGCAAGTGATCTGGTTTGCTCTTCAATGACTCCTTGTACCATTGTTCAGCTTCTTCTTGATATCCGGCTGCAGAGTAAGCCTCCCCTGGAGATTCCAAGAACAAACTGAAGTTAATGTTGAATCTTATGATGCTCCCTTTCACATTTCTCACTGTGATAACATAAATTATTTTACTCTCATCTATGAACACAGACATCACGAAAATTCAAAGGTTTGCATGAATGGACAACCAACATAGGCAACCTTTTAATTAAACACTTTTTGCCTTAATTAACAGTCAGCTCCTTTGACAATAACTTTGTATTTTCTTCTTCTTGTATACAGTAATTAACACGTCATTAAATTCATAACTTAATTACCCATCAAGTTGAACAAACTGTGAGGTTCATAATGAGAAGGTCTAGTTTCCACTGCATCCAAGTAGACACTAATAGCTTCCTGTTAAAACAATAATAATGTTATTACTATACTTATACAGTGTAAAATAAATGCCCATTATGATGCTTCTGTAAGCATAGTAAAAAAGTTAAATGGGATATCGATATTATAAGGCCCCAGGCAAAAACAGGAGCCCCCCAAAGGCTCTGAAAGTTTGCAAAGTATTCTGTTCTCAAAAAAAGTAAAGCAACCACACCTTGGTTAGTAATAAGGTATAAATAATAATCCCTATCTAAAATCGTCTGGGTGAAAATGTTGGCAAGGGAAGTGAGCCACGCAAAAACTGGCTCAATAACAAATCTGATCCAATTACCCATGTGTTCGCATCATGTCTACCCAGCCCCAAATTATCGAGAACACTCAACAGTTTTAAAAGCTAAGTATTGCTCATTATGATTGTGGTGGCTCTCAGAAGTGTTTTATACGAAAGACTTGGCTTATTCTTTGCTAGACTTCAGTTATTTCATGAAGAATTTTGAAGAGACATTTGTACTGTGCAATTCCCAATAAAATAAGAAAATATATAAATTATCTGTCATTTAATTAGGATCTACTGGTAATAATAATGTTGAGTACTGACCTCTAGTCTTCCCATTTGAGCCAAGATTCGACCAAGGTTGTACTTAATGGATACAACTGCATGTGATAGAATTATTACAAAGAAATGTGGTCAAAAGTTTTTATAAAACTCTCCTGGTCTGTTACTGGATGCAGGGCTGGCGTAGTTGTGAGAGCACTTGCCTCCCACCAAATGAATGTGGCCTGTGTTCGATTCCCAGACTTGGCATCATACAGTATGACTGTGCATTGAGTTTGTTGGTTCTCTCCTCTGTTCCGAGAGGTTTTTCTCTGCATGGGTACTCCAATTTTCCCTACTCCTCAAAAACCAACATTTGACGATAATTTGTTGATTTCAGTTTACAGTGTTCCCAATTATTAATTGCTGCAGCACTAAGAATACTAGGCACTTAAATAAAGTTCCTTTACTTACAGAGTAATAATAGTAAAATAATAATTATAACAACTTATCTAAGTGTCAATGGATTTAGCACTATAGTAATGACATTGACTCAAATCAAATGAAATTGGTTTTTGTGGGGAGGGGAAAACCAGAGTACCCGGAGAAAAACCTGTTGGTGCAGAGTAAAGATCGAACCAACAAACTCAACCCACACATGATGCCGAGTCTGGGAATCGAACCCAGGCTCAATGATGGGTTGTGTTATTATTACAAATGTATAAAGGGTTATGAATTCGTTACTTTCTAAAGAAACTGTGGTGCTCCATTGGTGGGAAGTGAAACTTTGTTGATAAGGGTACATACAGTTCTGTACAAGTCATATGTAATTTAATATAATAGTGAAATACATAAAATTATAAGATATACATAATATAAGATAATAATAATTTAAAATATACATATAATAATATAATATATACTATACTATAAGTATAGGAAATCGTAGGAAGGCCAGTGCATTTCGAAATGTATAGGCACCACACCCTGTAGAGAAGTTCAGTTTGAGCACTCTTGAAACATCACGAGGGACCATAAGTCACGAAATGCATGATCAAGTTCATTGATTTTTTTTATTTATTGTATACTCAACAAAATTAATCTATCTCGTTGTTTCCATAGCAACTTCCGTATTGCACTGATATAACTTATAATTTATGCATCTGCCATTGACCAATCAGAAACAGGGTTCTCCCTAAATTTTGGAGTAGAAGGAGAATAAAATGGAGCCGGCAGAGGAATTTATAAACACGCGCAAGTGCCTTCCATGTGCCTCTGGTGTGAGGAGGAGGGGAGGGGAGGGTACCTGCCACATCTCAGCAAGTCCACGATGCCACTTTCCTGCCATTTTGCACGTGTTGGAATACAGAGTATGTTGTCTTATATGGAGTGCTTTTCGTCGGTAACCACTGCCTTGCAATCTAAGCCTGTTTTGTTTGCTGAACGTTCGATCGATTCAAGCGTGCCGAAATTCTCAACGGAACTTTCAAATTTATTCGGTCAAAAACATTTTTGGACACTTGGCTCTTTAAGGAAAACTTTATTTTTTTCCGAATGTATGTACCCATGGGAAAGTAAGTTGCCGTTGGATGCAAAACAAACTATTTCTTTATTTATTTTATTTGGATTTGAGTATAGCCGGCGCAGCCAGGACGACTAGCCGGCAATTATCGCCGGTCGCTGGGGCTTACGGAGATCTCTGCAGAAACCTAATATTTTGTTGAGTATATAATTATATAATAATAATAATAATAATAATAATTATAATAATAATAATATAAATATATAAATATACATAATTTAAACACCATATGAAAGATCTGTGCAGTGACATCTTGAACCTTACATGTAGGTCGACAAAGCTCTGAAAAAAGGGCTAATGCTTGAAACATAATACCTCACAAATCTGAACAGTGGTTAATTACTTATGTTAGTTTCACCAATTTAAGTTTATTACTTACTAGAGTGTGCGTGATGTTTGGGATCCTTCAAGCCATGCCCACTGATGGTTGAGGAATTCCTTAGAACCTAAAATTGAGTAAAAATGTTAAATACTATATTAGATAAAGCCAGATTTACAAGTCAGCAATTGAAGTGAACAATATGGATTGGATAACAAATAAGGAAAATGCTTATTCTTTAATTTACAAACTGTTGTATTCTACATTGGATCATGGTAGTAAAGTCCATTATATACATGTAGGGCAGACAAAGATATGTCATTAAATAAAGTACAGTCGTCCGGGTGAGTGTAGTCCTGAGAAGGACTGTTTGAGATGACATTGACTGACGTTTCAACAACCTGAGCGGAAGTCATCTTCAGAGTCAAGTGATTTGTGTAACGTCAAAAGATACCATAAGAACTCCGGCCGTAGATGTCATTGGTCAACTTATTCGTGACGTTATTGGTCGACTGTCAGTTGAGCCTAGATGTAATTGGCTGGGAAGACTAAACAGTGATAGGTGCATGCGTTTCGATTCGTCTATAGGTCTAAGGTACGTGTATCGTAGAATACCTTGGGCAGTACTGTGAGAGTAAATCAGTGTGTTGATGATCAGTGTGAAGATGACTTCTGCTCAGGTTGTCGAAATGTCAGTCAATGTCATCTCAAACAGTCCTTCTCAGGACTACACTCACCGGGACGATCGTACTTTACTTAAGGACGGTGCCTACTTATTCATTTTTGCCACGGTGTGTGCCATTATGCAGAAAATGTAGATCTTAACAAGTGTTATTGAAATCCAAAAAGAAAGTTGGGGGTAACCACGCTTTTTTCAAAGATAATTCATGAATACTATTTGGAAAAAGCTTTAAAATACAAAGCAATGTATGGCGTTCTTTCTCAAATTGAAGCTTAATCATCTCTTAAAAATGCATGGTTACCCCCAATTTTCTTTTTGGATACCAAGAGTACTTACTAAGATCTACTTTCTCCGGATAGTTTTAAACCGCGCAAAAATATCCTTGTAGTAGTAAGCATCGGCGATAGGAAATCCGAGTATCTGGAGATGTGCAAAACATATGCGCAAATTTAACAAAAGTAGGCACCGTCCTTAATTATATGACTCCTGGGTCCAAATCATTTACAAAGACAGGGCTTGAAATTAAATTTTTTGTTCAGGTGCCAGCTGGCGACTATAATGGGGAAAATTTGGTCGCCAGATCATAGATTTTGGTCGCCAAATTTGCATGCAAGAAAAATTATACATAGGTCCTTTATCCTTGCTTTTCATCTCTTCAAAACGTAGTTCTTTATTCTGCTACAGCTTGGGTAGCAAACAACTTACCTTTATCGTGAGTAAACCCAATACTACAATTGCTCCGTCGGCCTAGGCCCTCACACAACCGCAATGCTCGTACCAGTCTCCGACCGAGAAAAGGAGCGGCTCATTTACGGTTTCAGTAACAATAAAAACAAGGTGACACACGCTAACACCAACCTGGTGTGGCCAATACATCACGCATGTTTTTAATTGCATGACACACTCTTAATGTGATCCACCTTCCCACACGCTTGCCGTGGGAGAACAGTTTGGCTGTTCCCAACCCATCTTACCACATGTATGGCATGTGAAGCTGCCACTTAAAGGGGTGCTAAACACATCAGCTTGGTATGTTAGCTACGCCATGGTGATGAGGCCAAAAAGGTAGAAACAGCTGGCCATGGCTGCTAATTGACCGGGTGAAATGGTTGTGCGCATGCGTGATGTGTTGTCCACACCGGGTTGGTGTTAGCGTGTGTCACCTTGCTTTTATAGTGACGGTTTCAGTACCCTCAAGAACTAGAGGAACTTGGTTTCTTAACATACTTCGATCTCTACCGATATTTATCTCCATTTATTAATCACCTTGTGCAGTCAATGTTTCAGGAGTCCGCTTTCTAATAGAGGGGACAAGTTCTGCAATCCACTTTACGTTAAGGGTACAGGTTGCTTTTTGAAGGTTCCATGCAAATTTCAAACTCGTTATGTGATGTCCAGGTTCATTATCAATATATTATCAATATCAAGCTAGTTCCAAGGAGGTCCTTCGGTAATATGGCTAAAATCTACGTTTTCAGCACTCGCAAACTGACGATGGATTTAAATTTTCAATTAACCTTCTTGCTGAATCTTCGTCTTCCAGGCGCAAAACTCACGTAACTGGCAAGAAGCATACGGTGTTTAAGTGCGCCCAGGATCCCATGAAGCCACTGAAACAATATGGTGCCTAGCAAACGCGGTGATCGAAGTATCGAAGTACATTTGTGCTATTAATTAACAGTGAGAAACCGATTTTCTTGTAGTATTTATACATTATTTTAATGGGGAAAGAAGGTGAGTCGCTGCCAGTTCCGAACGATTTCATCATATAAAGATTCAAATACAAAAGTTGTCATCATATAAAGATTCAAATACAAAAGTTGTCTGCTGTTTATCCTGGGTTGTCAGACAAAACGTGATTCGCCAGTTGCCGACCAGTTCTGAAAATCTAGTCGGCAGCACTCAATTTTTGGTCACATTGGCGACCAGTGAGTCGCAATTTCAAGCCCTGAAAGATATGTCAGGAAAAATATTAAATGAGACATCTTGCACCTAAACTGACCTTTAACTAGTATACACTAATTAAAATTAAATTTAAATCATACTAGAGATTTTAATACCCAGAATGTCTTGTTTAACATCACAGCATATTGTCATTTTACAAATTTCAGAATTTTCCAGACCTTAACAGCTTGTTCTTGATGCCCCATGTCAGACAAGACAATGCCTAAATTCAGATGAGCAGCTAAGATAAAATTAAAAACATTGTAAAATCACCCAACAATCTTTAATATACAGTACTGCTTAATTAATTAACAGTTATCAGCCTTGCACCAGATACAATTTGCGTCATGCTACAGGAATCAGGTTGCAAGTGACATTGAAAATTTTGCAAGTACAGTGGCAATCTTAATTGGTCTTTTGGAAAGATCAGTCACTAGATTTTGATTTGTGTGAAGTGTTAACTAAGATGTAAATGGCCCATTTGCAAAGAAAACATACATACATACTGCGTAAAAGTGCAGCACATTTGTTGTTGTTGAATGTGGCAAGAGGTAACCATGGCAACCTAGCCACAGGTCAACCTCGGCATCTGTCACACTAGATCTTTACACTGGAAATAAGTTCTAAGTACACTTGCCATTTCTTGCCCTCAAAAGAAGTTGGGTGGGTGGGACAAAAGCGAAAGCAAAGGCAGGCATGAGGGAAACAAATTAAAGCAACAATGCGACAATGTGACAATACAGGTAACTAATTTATAGGGTGCTAATAAATTCCATTTTAAGACTTAAGGCTTTTATATTAAATCCTTTTATCAACCTATTCACTCCTAAGGGCACCCCAAGTTGATTTATAGATGACACTCCCAGGGGACAAGGGATTTAAGGGAGCCAAGGCGACAATGGGTCAGTAGAAATCGTGAAACAAAATTGTGGTAATAACTCAAACATTCAGATTAATACTAACCAGCTAATCTTGGTCTAAAATGAATGGCGTTTTTGTAACTTCGGACTGCTTCACTGTAGCGTTTTTCCTCAGCTAAGAGAATCCCCCTGTACATGAAAGAAAATTTTAAAACTAAAGTCCAACCTCATCCAAAACTGTTAGTATTACAAATTAAAGCAATATTAAAAACAAGACATTAAAGACTTACAGGTTGTAATGGGTGTCAGCCATATTGGAGCGATACGAGAGAGCTTTCCTGTAGGCCTCTTCTGCTTCTTTTGTTCTTTTTTGTGAGTTCAGTGCATTCCCTAAGTTTGACAATGCTGTCGACAGTATTAAAAGTAAACACCTCTTATTAATGGAGTTCAAGGGCCACTCACTGTAACTATAAGCACTTAGCTCACAGTACAGATCAAGAGACGAGGTTTTAGTAAATAACCTTGTAGACTGCATCTTTGAATCAAATACTGTTACAGTAGTAACAAAAACTTCTTTTTTTAATCAAGTAGCATTCAAAATTCAAAAAGGACAAAAATGTGGTTTTTGATTAATATTTTTCCCAGTACTTTATAGCATTTTGAAATGCTCTACAAGCACTTCACATGTATATTAAATAATTCATTTTACAAAAATTTAGGAAAAAAACTTTCAATGAATTTATTTATTAATTATACAGTGCGCAAGAGCTGTAAGTTCAACGTTCTCACCTTTAGCAGCATTTACAGGGATCCCGGATCTGACAAAAGCAAGAGAGTATAGGATGTAACTACTACAATGTATGATGAGTATAAACAATAATGTGAAACCCAACTCCCCCAGATACATGTACTAGGTTGTCATGATAACCACTATTTTTCAGGACAGCCAGGCTGGCAATGCAGCTATCAAAGAGGTTCATTTTTGCAAATATTTCTATGGTGGTCAGCTGGCCTACCCTAATGTAGCCTGCATTTCTTGCTTGCATTAACTAACTTTATTACCTTTAATAGCAGTTACTGTAATTAATGAAGAAACCCTCCAAAAAAAAACCCGTGCTTGAACACGGCTAAACTTTTTTTCCAGGCTTTCTTCCCAACTGCTTGAGGTCATTGCTTAACTGCACTGATATCCAACTGTCATAATTGCATTTTTTCTTAAGTGTGTATATTTTGACTGTATAATATTATTCTTCTTTACAATAATTAATTTACAATAATTAATTATACATGTAACTATTATTAAGTATTACTAACTAATAATGTATTATTATCCATATTAAGAATTGCTTATAGTTGATTATTAATACACCTGTAATATAAATAATAATTAATATTAATAGTAATAAATATACTTTTTTTCAGGGTACAGCTCCATTATTACTCACCAGTAAACTTTCAATAATTGATAATTAAAAGTGATAAACACCCAACAAGTCTTCCAAATGCAATTAGATCTTCAGCAATTTAAAATAAACACAGTCTAATAGCAGTCCACTGGCTACTCACGTCACTGCAAAAAAATACATCCACAAAAAGAATTATCTCAATTAAAAGTAATGTACTTTACCTGTACAGAGTTTCCTCATTCTGCCAGTCCCAGTTCCTCATGACAGTTCTTGCACAAAGTAACACCATGACAAACAATAACATGGCACTCAACACCTTCTTCTGCCACTTATTACAAGCATGCCAGATGACATCTACACCAATGGCAATCAACAAACAATATCCTACACTAGGAATGTACAAAATTCTCTCTGCCACCACGAAACCAACATAGAAAAATAAGTTGCTTGCTGGTAGAAAGGATAGTGTTGAAATTCCAAGTGCTACAAGTGCAGCACGAACAGAACTTTTATGATTGAAAATTCTCATTGGCAAATTGTTGTTTTTATAGACAAGTGAACCATTCGTGCACTTTAACAACACTTTCTTCCCATTCTTTGAAAACATTTCTTTACTATTCATTGCAGATAGAGGCGATTTATTAATTTTTTCTCCCTCAGCAGGCCCTTCTGTGCTTGGAACAAAACAAATACATCCAAAGAAACAGCGAAATCCCAAAGTGGCAATAAATCCGTAAAACAAGAAAATGATCACAACGCGTACATCAAGTAATGATTCTACCAGGGGTATCGCATCCATGGACCAATCAAAACTCAAAGTTCTTGGACATAGCAGGAGCCAGAAATTAAATGCTGGTAAATACAAGAAGGTCAAAAGTCGTGTCACTAAGTTCTCAGAATTTGCAGACGGATTGTCAGATGGAGAAAAATCCGGTGCTTGCTTTCCCATAATGGAGAATCGGAACAGCAAAACCACAATTCCAGTGCAGAATACTGAGAGGAGACGTAAGCCACTTCCTTTCTGAAAAGCCTAGACAAACAAAACAGCAAATTAGACAATTTATAACATAAACAGTCACTGTGTCTTTCACAACTGAAAAGTTTATACTACATGTAAATCCACTTAAAAGCGATAATTTGAAGATTATCAGACATTGGTTGTATTGGGGTTCTGTCAACTGAAGGTAATTTTTTAATTGTACTAGTCTATGTGATTGAGGTCAATAATTTTATTCACAGACTATATCTAAATGTACAGTGTGTACCATTATTAATTTTTCATTACTGTAACATCAAAGTATTTTGTATATGTACTGTGCAGGGCTTTCAATAAAATTTTGAATAGGTGTCTACCTATATGAGAGAAGGTGCATGGCTGTGTCGGTGTCACTCAATATGGGGGTCTAGGGGCATACTGCGCCAGAAATTTTTGTAATCTAGAAGCTCGGAAATAACTTTCTCAGGCATCAAAATTAGCTAAAGGTAATGACAAAATATTTATGAACAAAAGGAACAGCAATTCTAATTTTTACAAGACCTTCACTTCAATTTATTAAGAGTTATTATAGTATTGTTCAGTACAATAAGTAAAAAATTATTCAAAATACTTGTTCCAGAACGTGATTTGGGTGTTACAAACGGCGAGCCAGCATTAGCCATGCGCGTCTCGCATTTAATTTATTAAATAGTCTAAGCGCCCATTTCACATAGCACTGCTGATAAACAGTATTTCTAAAGGTCTAAGCACCCATTTAAAACAGTTAGCTTTCAACAACTGCGTGGCTTGCATGTTGACTCGCATGTCCTTGCGGATGGCTCACTGGCTTGCATATTGTACTACAACGTCAAGTGATTTCTTTGGAAAAAATGCAAACAATTCAGTCTGGCCCTGCTTGGCAGCCATCTTTGCTAAGAAGCCGACGTGGAAATGGCGTAAAGTGTTTTGATC
This sequence comes from Montipora foliosa, assembly GCF_036669935.1. NCBI lineage: Eukaryota > Metazoa > Cnidaria > Anthozoa > Scleractinia > Acroporidae > Montipora > Montipora foliosa. The sequence continues at coordinate 71,399,314 of NC_090874.1, forward strand.
ATGACTGATCACAAACACACTCAAGAGGAAGAACACAATATGGTTTATACACAAATTCTCAAGACAATACTGTAGGCAAATTTTGAACATTTTTTGCACTACTGAGTGGGTACGAGCGCTGTCAACATTATTTTTAAGAGGTTTGTTTTCAAAAAAGTTGTAGACGGTCACCAAGTACATGTAGCTGGTGACTTGATGACCCACAGCCTCCAGAGCTCCGGTGGTAGCAGGCTTCTATGTTGAAAGCTGTGACTGTGTATCAACCATGATTATTATTTAATAACTATGACAATTAAGCTTATTAATGTCTGGGTTTATACAAACCGTAATCATGACTTGCACCAGCAACATCTTAAACTTATAATCAAGCTTAGCAATCCACAATTATCTACATCATCATGTAAGAATGTACCTAAATATGGCAGCTTTCAAATTAAACCTTATCTACATGTATATTGCATTGCAAAAGGTCTTTGAAACAGTAAATAAATGCAATATTGTAATTTATGAAGTTCAACCCCTTGACTAAGAGGGCCTCTTTATACATGATATTATTTTCTGTCTTAGGCAGACTAATATAATTATTTTTACATGTACTTGTTAACAGGGAACCCCTAACAGTACTGTAACTACACTTGCCTGTGTCAGTTCTCCAGAAAGACAGTATTTCCTCCCTCTGCTTAAGATGACAATGATCTCATACACAGCACAAGTTCCCAGGACAGTGATACCTTGTTCTTTGCTCAACATGCTTGCAACACTAAAAACAAAACATAACAATATCCAGGTCCACTTGGTCTTCCTCCAGCCAAGAAGTGAATCCCTTGAAGATGCCTCGTCAGGCGATCTGATGTAGGCCAGTAAAGATAAAATAAAAAAGAGACAAGCTTGTATGTCCGCTCTTCCAACAACTCCTGTCACAGCCTCTGATGTCAAAACAAAGAGAAAGTTACAGAAAAGCTAAGGGTGAGTTTGATACAGACATGTAATACAACATGCAAGTACTATCATAATGATGTAATGAAAAATTGCTAAATATAAATTATTGATCAGTACATAATAATTTATTATGTAAAGCTAATTATACTAGTCTTAAATTCAATAAAAGCCAAAACAAATATATAATTATATTGATTTTTAGCCATCCTTTTAAAGTTTTGTGTGGTAATTAATACTTGTCTATTGAAGGATACAGTAATTCCCATAAAATACATCAGACTATTGTCTTTTATATTCATTACTATTTAAAGGACTTTCCCAGTTTCCTCACTAGAGAAGATGCTGCATTTTAATTAAAGTACATCTATGTAGCAAACTTTAAGATAAACTTCACTGTGAGTGAAAAATGGCTAGCACTATCATAAGTCTATTTTTAACAGCCTATTTGAATAAATTATCTTTCTTTGTAGGTAAACTGAAGGTACCGATTAGCAAAATAAAGGCAAGAAATTATCGTACCTGTATGAATTGAATGTACAGCAAACAAAAGCCCTCCTATTAAACTTGGAAAATGTGCATGAAGAAGTGTGTATGATAAAATCACCACAAACCAGCAAACAACACTGTGCAGTAGAACATTCACCAGATGATACCCAAATGGATTTAAGCCATCACAGTAGTGATTAATCCTGAATGTCGCAACACACAGAGGTCTGTACGATTTATGGCTCCCACTGTGAGTCAAAGGTGTGCCCCAGAAATCATTGAACAGGACATTGCTCCATGGAGTAGTGGAGAGCAAATCAGAATTTTTGATGATAGCACGGCTGTAATTGAAATAAAAATTGTACAATGTAACATCAAAAAACCCTACCACAAAAACTTCACCTGATTGGACTCAACAGGTTATTATTAGCAAAAAAGGCTATAATTGTGGACGATATTACTTTCAATAATATCAATATCAATATCAATATTGCGATAAAAAATTGGTGATATATTAATGATCTTATTGAAAGTAGTCCGCCATATCATAGCCTTTTTCACCCTAACCTGCAGTCACCTAACCCTACTATGTACTAGTGCATATGGCAATCCATACAGTAATGCAGATGTATTGTAATCTGCTGTGCACATCCTATAAATCAGATTCTACAATCCTTTTACAACAGTCTAGATTGAAGTCAACATCTTGAATGTACTTTTCCTGCATACCTTAAAAACATTTTTGCATGCAAGCAGAGTGACTGTAAATCATTCTACTTGTAGCATGGTGTCCATTGTACCTCCACAGCAGTGTTGAGCTGCGTTATTTGGGCTTCTTCCTGAAGAGTGTAATGTTGGGTGGGGTGGGGTAGGGTGGGGTGGTGGAGCGGGGTTGAGAAGTGGCCTTCATTTCAGGTAAATTGGCCTCTGCACTATACTCACCCTACCCTACTGTCTATTAAACTTAAATCACATTGTATATCGTAACATATCCGGTGTATTTCACATCATACCATACATACTGCATGTAATATTTAATTTCTTTCATAACATTTTTGTCATATCTACACCTGTAGTACAAGTAACGTTTAACTTAATGATACATGCATTAGTAGATTATACTGACTAATCGGCAACCTTCAAAGTATTTTAAAATCTATTTGACACTCTTAACACTCTTGCTTTAATTAATATTTGTATTCAACAGTTTTTACAGTTTTGTACTCGCGCCTTTGATTTTCCCACTCAGTTGTATCCCTTTAGTATCGTGTAATCTTTTTCACTGATTTCTAACTATTAATTATTCTACAGTTTGTAATTTACACCTACTTGTTACCTACTTTATTTAAAGCCATGCACTTACTTGTAAACATCCCTCAACTGAAGATGGATACTGAGTATCCGAAACAATTTTGTCTTGCAAATTTAAAAGTTGTGTCGTCTTTTTTAAATGTTTGATTTCAATCTTACTGCTACGAAAATTTGGTATTTGAATCTTAATTTTATAAACGAGCTGAACGCAACATTTCATGCAGGCTCCATACAATAACCCAACTTGAAGAATTCCAAGGAGAAATTGAATAAACAAGTACTGTCAGTATTAAGTTGTTATGGATGAACAAAAAATTAATTATAGGTTGGGGAGCAGCCTTTCATTATCTCTTCAACCTTTCTTTAGACATTCACAAAAAATGACAAATACCTGGTTGTACTAGCTACCATCAGGCTGATGACCTACAGTTCAAGATTTGTAAAACCCTTGTCCTCACTTATGAGTGCTACAGGGTTTTGATCTTATTTACAGCAGTAATAAATTCTTTTCTTAAGAACAAGATTGCTAGCCAGGTTGCTCAAAACCTTTGCACATCTATTGTTAGCACATAATTTGTGACAATTTTGCACAAAACAGTGTTGTCAAAACTTGCTTTGGTTTTTATTTTGAAATGAAATAAAATTGGTTCTACTGTTGCCTGTACATGTATATTATTGTAATACCTTAAACTTTTTACGATCAAAATTATTATTTATAACTGCCAGTGAGCTTAAAATACATGTATGTGACAATGAATTGATGAGAGGATAGTTTAAACTGTTGGCCATGCATAGAACAATATGACTCCACTGTAATGTTTAAAAACAGAAAATTATTTAACTGTTAATAATATTATATTACAAGGTTTCCTAACCAATACCAAGAGGGATACATGTACCGGTATGTACAGGTTGTTAGTGGAAAATACACTGGTTAACAAGACATCTTGATGTTGATTTATAACACATTATAAAAAGTCATTTTTTATTTAAAGAATGCTGTATTTCTGGACAGCATAATTTTAGAATTTGAAAGCTGCCCTCTCTTCCCTGAAAGCATAAACAGCTTCATGTATGTACATATACAGTATGCATGTACTTATTACAGAAAAGTCACATTTGTTTTTTACTGTGACAGAAATGAATGTGAATGTGACACACTCTAGCTATCATTAGCAAAACAGAAAATACTGAGTAGATTGAATGACAAAGCAACACCAGGACCACCCGGGTACATTTGTAAGGTCTCAATAATTCATACTTATAATTTGCAAAACTAAACTATAATTGCACCTTTAAATTATTGTTTGTGAGTCATTGACCACCTACATTAAATTTTGTAAGGAGTAACCAATTATTTAAAGTTGTGGATCTTCTCTCTTCTTTTTCCGTAAAAGCTACATGTACTTCCTAATATCAGGACAAAATATGAAACAAGTTTTATATTATTGACTTCATGTGGTGCTGAGAGCAATAAAAATATTAATGTTAGCTGTGTATAAATGTGCTTCCATTATCAGAGGTCATGTTGGCTGAAGGTATAACATGATGAAACCTTCTTTGAAGACGCTCACAGTTAAAAGAAAATGACAGAAAAAGAGTTACATCTGCGACAGCAACAGTGACATTCATGAAATAAGAAAGCGAGATTTAAAGACAAAAAAGGCACTGGAACCTTCCTATGGTAGGCTTCAATTATTTATATTTAATTGCAAACCTACAATTTAATTGCTTTTTAACTCATTTTGATGATTTACAGTAACATAAACATAAGTTGATATCTTTCATTTTCAAAGTTGTAAAAATATATTAGTGGTAAAAAGTTAATGTCAAAATTTGACATTAACTTTTTGCCACTAATGTATTTTTAATATATTTTTAAACATTTAATGTTTCATGTCACTGTCAAAACACTTGCCAATGAAAGCAGTGGTATTTGTACCCTTAAATTGACAAGACATGCTAGGAGGGTACAAAAATACAGCTGTAACATAAAAACAAGGATTGCAATCTCAAAGTCTATCTGCCTTAAATAACGTACTTTTAAAAGCCTCTAATTTATTTACTGTAACCTTGTTCTTAAAGTGCCAAAGAGCAACAGATGACGAAAAACTTCTCTCAAAATGAACAACTTACAACTTGAATTTTGGTTTCAAAAAGGTAATGCTTTTGCGAAAAAGAGAAATAACAAAGAGAAGCGCTAACCGCAATACATGCATAACGAATGAAGGACGCCCTCAATGTACATTATTCACATTAAGTAAGCTGAGTCTAAAGCTTATCATAAGGTTGAGAAAGATAGGTTTTCGAACATTTTATCTTGTAACATTCGAATTTAACACGTCTCAATGCAATTCTCCGGCAATTGAGGATTCATTTGAATGTCGATGCACGTCTTTAGATCATCATTGTTTTACTTTGAGTTAAAAAACAATAATCTACAAAGACAGGTGGCAGTCAAAGTCCGACGAAAAGTTCGGGAACTCCGTCATGATCAAAAGTTCTAGCTAGTTTTCAGATTTCGTTGCACGTTCCACTTTAATTTCATCTGTATACAATTTGAAGATTAAAGACTTCAAACCATTTGTTTGACCACGCGAACAGCTATTGTAGACCCAACAATGGTAAGCTTACTGTAGTTTAAGAATTTATGAGTTAAAGTGGGTTTGTGAACGGCTTCCGCTTTGCGAAAAAAATTATATTACAAAAGAGTGCGATAAAAAAACTAACAAAGCTTTTCATAACCGCTAAACATTTCGACGGTGAGTGGAAAAAAAATCACTGTATCTTTCGCGATCATCGTTGAAGAACAAGACTTCCCGCCCTCAGAAAACATGCATATGAATACATGACAGCATCACAAAGACTTGCCTGTCATCGTAGACAAACTCTGCAGAAAGTGAGTTTAAATAACACAGGAGTCCCGCCAGAGAGGAAATTGTTGCCGTATGCCACCATTTCCATTTATCATTCTGCATTCCGCGAGTTATTAGCACTTATATTAAACGACCTTCAGCAGCTAAGCGTTTAACACCTCCATTGTTGTGATTCGAGACTTGGTAGCCAGGCCAGAGTTTCAGATTCAGCTGAGATCGGCAAAAATTTGTGCAAATAACCAGAACGCACTCCAACAAAAGAATGGCGTTTCTAAGTTTATGACGTACTTTCTCACAAATGAAACCTGATTTTCCATGGACCTTGGTTTGTTAAAAGCGGATTGAACACAGTTTGCTCTCTCTTTGTGGTTTCACACACCCTTGGTATGGATAACTTGGTTTGCCTTCATGCCAACACAGTGTTTTTAACCGGGGTTTTTAAACACTGTGTTGGCATTTAAAAATAGCCTCCGAATTGCTGATACAACAAATGGACTATTAAATTGAACACAATGAAATTTTGTTGCCGCCGTTGTAGGTGACAACGAATTGGGTTCCCGCAAGTGAACAAACAATTCATACCAGTGGTGATTTCACACAAAAATATTATATTATGGAAGTCTCTTTGGACCCGTGAGCAAAGTGCTCGAGAATTTATTAGAATTTTGATAAAACGCGAGTGACAAATTATGTTCACAATCTTGGGTTTCTGACTTGATCCAAGCATTGAAAAGAAAATTATCTTTCTTGCCGTTTTAATACAATTGTTCCAGCAAAGTCGAGTCAACTGTCAAATTTTCCTTTCACAATATTAAACAGTGATAATGGTTAGGATTCGTCATGAAAAAAAGTGTAAATGCGCTCAAATAAAAATCCACTTGAGGCTATTTTTGTATTTGACCTTCCTGTAAAGAAGTGTATCGGTGCACTCACTCGTGAAATATTTTTCAACACTCGAAGAGAAATTCTGCATCTCCGCGCGGCCATGTAATATCACCCATTAAGATACTGATGTAATACCAGGATTTTCCATTTTCTAAAAACTCATATCTTAGCTCCGCGGCAGTGAAGATTTGATTTTTATCTTTCGGATATGAGGATATAGGTGTCATCGTGGTAACTAACACGATTAGCCAATAAAAAGTGAGTGTCCCCTTCCTTGTAAGATACTTTTGTGCTGTAGTATAAATGTTCTCCACAACGTTAACATTTTTATGACTAAATATTTGACATTATCGTGATTTAATAGTTTTTCATAACTTTCCCATCTGGTTTCATGTTACACAACTGACATGCGTGTTTTAGCGGTTGATGACCTTTTTTTCACCATTTCGGAAATGAATAAAATTATGTGGTAAATACTCTTTTTCTTTGGCCATCTCAGTTTTATCACAAATAATACACAAATAGCGGTGACAAACATCAGATATGAACGCCTGTTGGGACTGCAGTGACTTTTATATGGGAAAAACTAAAAGACAATTGCATGACAGAAGCATGAGCATTTATGGTTTTCTTACGTCGGTTCTTGTGCACCATGTTACAGCAACTGGTCACAGCTTAAAATGGGATCATTTTGAAATTTTAGCGAAAGGGCGATCCGACACTCAGTGTAAAATAATTAAAGGAGGCACTGTTGGTCAAAGATTTAGAGCCAACCTTAAATGAATATGTCAGCAGCAAAAAGCTGTGTCTTTATAAGTTTTCTATTTTCTTTTTGTCACCTCTATTGTTACTGAATAGTTAATGATTAACAAGTTCGTGATCCCGTATATTTAAACTCCAATTTTGTGTTAACCGTCACATCTGAAGAGGTATACAGAAGCATACGAAACGAAAGTTAATTTCAATTGGTGCGTTTATATCTGATGTTTGTCACCGCTGTTTGTGTATTATTTCTAAATAAAATAAGTTGTTTTTAATCTGGACATTTCATCAGTATCTAAATATAATAGATAGAACAAAAAAGCGGTTCAAAGTCGATCTTGAGTGCTCCTCTTGTTGGCAGGGTCGGCTAATAATTTATGACAAGTATCCTCGACTTCTTCTTTGCCTCAATGTTTATACCTATCGACAATCAAAACAAGGAAATGAGAAAATGCAGGTGCCAAAGTTCACGTGAGTAATGGAGTAAAAATAGAAAAGCTTTCAAAAGAAAAGCGATACCGTGAGTTCGGAAGTTGATGTACATTCGTAGAAAGCGTCTGGTGGTGCAGTGAAGTTGTCCAAAAATGATGATAAGTGGTTGCATATGTGAACAAAATAACAAGAATATGCAAGTTAAGCCACAATCATTCAGTTAGCCATGATGCGTGTATTCATAGTACAAAGGGTTGTCGTAAGTGCGTAAGTGCAGCCATGCTTTACCCAAACCTGGTTTCTAGGAACTTGGCTTTAAGATGAACGCTCAATACAGAATTCTAGAGATCGTCTTTTCATGTCGTACTTATATATTACACATAACATGAGAATTTTATTCCATAAAGCTCATTTGTACAAATCTATACGCTTTTTTTTCACATGTGAAAAAGGCCTATACAGCCAATCAGAATGGCGTACAGCTATTTCACATGTGGAAGTATAACCAATCAACGATAGTGTAAAGGCGTTTCCATGCCAATCACTCGTGCATCTCATGCAAATCGTGCAAATCGTACTTTGTTATTGAATTAAATTAAATTTGCATTTGGTTCTATTGTTAGTGAGTTTTTGTTTCTAATTCACGTTCAGAAAACTATTTTAATGAAAATTCTCATGTTATGTGTAATAAACAGTTCACGACATAGAAAGTGCGGCGTACGGGGTTTTATTCACTCGTTGTTTGAGTCAAAAACCCTCACTCGTTCGTTCCTCGCTCGTTCGGGTTTTTGACACAAACAGCTCGTGCATAAAACCCCGTACGCCGCACTTTCTATGACGTAAACTATATCTCTGTGCACCACTTAATGTATCCCAATAAATTTCACATTGGTATAAACGCTGTTTTCATTATCTGGTCAGTCGCTCGCCAACTATATAATTAAAGCGAATTCGCGCCTTTGTGTTGTAAACATTTCTCCAGGAGTTTAATCCTGACCATCTTAATTTAAGATAGCCATGATTAAAGTTTACTTTTAAAGTTCACGTTCAGCCTTAAGGCAGAATAATTCGAGAAACATCTAAGGCCAATTTCCGGCTCCCCTGCGGCAAAACAACAAATTGACAAAAACTTTGAGCAGACAAAAGAATACATTGCATGAAAGACTCTGAAGTGGATAAAAGCGCTGGAAATAAAAAGGGAAGCAATTAGAGGCAATTTCCTTTCTGAGAAATCAGTACTTGTCGATAGTTGCTCTTTCTTAGATCACATGCATGCCACGTGAGTCCGTAGTTCCTTAGAGAGCGATTGAAAGCGCTGGTTTTGAATGCTTTTTAGGGCAGTATTTGTGTGACGGCTATCGACGAAAGATACAACTGCCGTTTTCCGACCAAGTGCGGCATTTACACCAACCTCGTTCCCAGGGTCTCTCTTCTCTGCCTCCATTGTCGTGTTCTATTCTCAACGCTCAACGACAATGGAGGCGGAGAAGGTAGACCCTGGGAACGGGGTTGCATTTGCACTTGAAATTAAAAATACTGTCATTGCCACTGAAAACAGCTCTAGGCAATGAGGCCCAGTTTTGTGACTATTGATGACAACTCTGAATACAGTACTCACTCCTGATGACAAATTTGAATACAGTACTCACATTATTACTATCTACAAAAAGGTCAGTAGAAGGTAAACGGCATATGAAAAGGACGGGGGTGCTGGTCGTACCTTTTAGGGGTTAAAAAGGCGGCTTTGGTACCTCTTAGGGTGTTCAGCCTTAAAAGGTCCACAGCAGGAGCTTTAGGTACCTTTAAGGGTATTGAGCCGAAAAATTATGATAGGAGACATTTGATAATTAACCAATTTTTAATTTTGTCTAATTAAAACCCTGAAATCAGGACCTCTTAGGGGTGAAAAAATTTACATGTTACGCAAGACAGGATCTTGGTACCTCTTAGGGGTTCTTTTCAATATTTCCCACGAGCATACCCGTCCGAAAATCAGCCATACTACCTAAATTAACCTTACATATGCATATTGTCATAATGTGTGCATGGTTATACATGTGTGGTTATTTGAGTAAAAGCACAGACTTAACTTGGAAAGGGTTCAAGAAAGAGCATTTACTTGCAATTTTTTTATGATAAAAAGGCAGAACACAAAGAGTGGCTAAAAAGGCTGGACTTCAAGCCTGTATCGAATAGGTGATTACAAGATGTCTTGATATTGATGTAGAAGGTTAAACTTTTTAGTTCCCGAGCAAGCTTAGTGAAATATTTTTAAACAAGATAAATATTACAATTTGAGATGTGTCGATTTCCCTGTTCCCAGCTTTAGAACAGTGACATACGAGAAACCGCCTTATCTATTAGGTCTCTCTCTGTGGGAAAAATCACTCAGTATACACTCATAGCCTATAAATAAATTCCGATTTAAAAAGCTGCTTGTGAACTTGACGTCTCAATATTATCGTTAGATCGCTAATGTAGGGTAGTATTTGTACAGATAGGTAGGTAAACTTTATTTATCCACGGTAAATTCATCAGCATAATAGATAACCTTAGAAAATACATTTAACTAGACCTAACATTAGTTACAATTAAAATTCCATCTTACATTATGCAATAGAAAGCAAACGCTACTAAAAAGCTGTTTTCCATGAATGTCGTGCCTAAAATACAGATTTTATTAGCTTGTTGAAATGACAAAGGGAATCAGCCTGCCTTGGGTTAGAAGGCAGGCTGTTCCAAAGAACAGCACAACCGAATTAACGCTCTTTCATACACCTGTCATTGTAAACCCCCACCCCTCCCCCGGGGAAACATGGGGCATGGGTAGGGCTTTGTGGGGTCTTTGACTCTTTGCCTTGCCCGAGGGGGTGGGGGATTAATTCATTTTTTTGCGTTGCCTTCCCAGGGACGTACCGGAGTTGTGCATTTTGGTCTTTGCTTTTCCCTATGGGGTGGGGGATTAGTACGTTTTAGTCCGTTGCCTTGTCCGAGCAAGAAGGAGTGAAGACACCTTAATAACCCGGTTGGAAAGGGGTCAGAATATGCACAGTAAGAAATAGTAAGGATTGACAGGCCTGCACAACTCCTTAACGGTTGAGAATTTTGAACTGTATTTTCAGTGTTTGACCTATTTAAAACTTTTCTCTTACGAGCATTTCTTTTAGGAATTTTCCCCTTTGAAAAGATATGAATGGTGGCTCTTTGAAAATTTTCCGTAGATAAGGCTGTTTTTGTATGAAAGCACGTTTAGGGATTGGCACTGCCGGGTGATACTGTGTCACAAAGGGCAAGATATCTTTAGGGATTTTATTCCTTTGCTTCAGCGCTGGGGGTTTACAGTGACAGGTGCATTAGTGAAAGTCAAATGTACATGAATCAGGATTTTTTTCATTTCAACCCTTAATGTCTATTCTATTTCCTTTATTTCCTTTTTGGCTGTCCAATTCTGCCCTACATATAGAATTCGATCCCTTGGTCAGTTATAGTTGTCAGTGATGTTTTTTTACAGGCTTCACGAATCCGCCACCCAAGGGCTCTTTGCACACCCACAAGAAGAAAAGAAACTTCCAGATTAAACGGTATACGTGAGGATTTAGCAAGATGGGATTTGTTATACTCTATTGAAGTGTCAGTGGTTTAGCTACAAAAGCTAAGTGGCAACACTGTAAATTAAAAGATGAGAGAATACAATACAATACAATACAATACAATGTTTGTTTATTTCCACCATTCGCAGATCTCTCTGAATTACTGGTAGGGTCAGACAATGCACTCACAAACATACAAATATACGTGTAGTTATAAAAATATGAAGACATAAATATAGTATGGTAGCAATATAGTAAAATCGAATGGGCATAATTACGCACAAAGGACGTTTTTGTTTGTCCACTTTGCAAATAGTTACGAAATTTACAAAGCTTCACTAACATATTTATACAACATATACTTTAGACGCGAAAAAACTGTCAGAACCTTTGACAATTACGCAAATGCGACCAATGTTCTGTCTCATTGAGACTCTATGTAGACATGCGAATTCGTTAATTTGTTATGATTTAGTTCGTTCAATGCAAATAATGCAATTGCTTGCGTTCATCCTGTCATATCTCATTGCATGTATCACATGTTAAGGCAAACACACTATAGGTCGGAAATATCTATTCATCTGCTTAAGAGACAAACGCCAGTATCAGTCAAGAGAGGCACCCTCTTACTTTAGTTTTCCAGTTTTCAAAGGTAAGTCGATTATTATTTCATGCTGGAAAAAGAAAACAACTCTTCGAACAAATTCCCAAGAGTGTAAAATTGTTATCGTCCTCAGGAGCGTTTCAAGAGGCCCGAGTTTTAAACAAGATGGTCCAGAGAGTTTGGGGGTTGTTTACAAAACTAAGGACGATTTTAGCGCCGTATTGACGAATATTTAAGGAGCCGAAACAGCTTTTTGCTTAATTTACTCGTAGAAATTTCTGCAAGGGTCCGGATGTTAGCAAAATTTTACATTTGTCCATATCTTGAGAGTGAAGTCAGTTGACAAAGTGCATAATCTGATATTCTATAGAGCAGGTTCCAGCTGATCTATGGAAAGCATATGGCCGGGGCCAAGATGACCCGCCTTCTGGGTTCTTTAATTTTTTTGTGCGTTCCTTTATTTTGCCAACGCGGCTTTTTCACGATCTTTTGCTGCTTTGCCGGGAAATCAGCAGGTAATCATGAGCATCAGTTGAAGCCTAAAACACTAAAAAAATCATTTACCCATAAAATTGTCCCTACATCCAAAAGGCCTTAATCCAAGCAAATCATCATACTGAAAACCGTCGAGTTGACCTCTCAAAATATCGATTCCTCCCTTGACTGCAATCCGCTTCAATTCCGTCCTTTGTCCCTCCATGCTTGCACGTCTTTCGTCTTTCACTCGTTTGTTGTTCATCTTCAGTTGCTACTGCTTTTGATGTTCCTTTTTCATCTTATGAGCAATATGGTGACACGAAATGACTTCAGTAGAAGAAACCTCAAAATATGACCGCCAGACAGTTGAATAATTAAAGTAGCGTGCATAGCCGCATATGATACTCCCTTGCGCATAACCGTATGGCATGACCACGTTGACATTTGAATGCCACAAAAACATCGGTTTAATTCCAACTCTTGCGCTTAACGTTGTTATTAACTGAGGCTATTGCAAAAAGTACTGAGTAGTTGTTCTGTAGTTGACTACCATTCACACATTGAAAACTCAGTCGCGAAAAAATTTTTCCCTTAATCGCGTTTGATGTATTCTAGAGCAAACCTTTAATTGAAGTACAATCATCATCATGAGAACTGAGGGGACAACCGAAAAGCTGTCAGTCTTCAATTTCCTTATTTACTAAAGGAAGTCTACTCATGTGCATCAGGCATCGATATGAGAAGTTATTAGTTACTAAGAATAAATAAAATTTA